>NW_020950062.1:1592131-1846017 GCF_900497805.2 Vombatus ursinus | reverse complement strand
CACACACACACACACACACACACACACACACACACACACACACACACCCCATCCCATGCCTGCCACAATCATTTTATGGAATCTGTTACACACAGTATCTGTAATGAAGAATCATGGCACCTTGACTCTATGTAGTGCCCCAGGAAAGGCTGTCTGGGAGGAAAGGAAAAATAATAGAGAGGTTAAAAAGAAAAAAAAATTACTTGGAGTTAGGAGAGACCAGTGACACTGGGCAAATTATTGATCTGCTCTGAGCCCTGATTCTTTCTCTGTAAAATGTGGATGTTGACAATAATAATGGCTCTTGTTCCTACCAAATAGGTTTATTATCATTGTTTTTTTTTCTTCATACTCCCCATACCTAGCCCAAGACTTTGAATATAGTAATTCTTTTTCCCCGATTTTAAAAACATTTTTATTTCAAGTTTTGAACTCCAAATACTATCCTTCCCTCCCTTCATCCCCTCCCCTCCTCTCCCCTCTCCCTGAGAAGGTAAGCAATCAGATAGAGGTTATGCACATGCAATTATGTAAAACATTTCCATATTAGTCATTTTGTAGAAGAAGACTCAAAAGAAAAAAAATGAAAGAAAGTGAAAAATAGCATGCTTCAATCTGTATTTCCTTATCTTGTTGGGGAGCTGGCCATCTCACAATGCTGCCGTATGCTCCCCACCCCTTTTCCAACACCCATTTATATTAACCTCCCCCATTAGAATAGAAGCTCTTTGACTACAGACCATATATTGTTTGCTTGTATTTGTATCCCCAGCACTTAGTACAATGCCTGGATCCTACTAAGCAGATAACAATTTTCTACTAACTTACTCATCTATCTATCTCTCTATATCTATATCTATGTCTTTATGATTCTATCCATCTATGTGTCCAGCACTTTGCAAACTTTAAGGCAACAGGAATGTTAGCTATGTAATGATGCTTCTTTCCAATGAGTTCCCTGATTTTCTGGGGGGAAATGTGTGTCTTTGTATATGTGTGTGTATGTATACATACATAATATGTATGTGTACACACATATAGTGTGTGTGTGTGTGTGTGTGTGTGTGCAAGAACTATTTCATTTTATCCTTGTATCCACAGCACATAAGACAGTGACTCCATCTGATCAAGTGATTGATTGATTCAGTGGAAGTGAGGATTCTCCTCACCTCAACTTCCAGAAATTCCTAATTCCTTTCAAGGGTCAGCCAAAAGGTCTGCTCCTAAAACAGGACTGATCTGATTCTGTAAATGAGCAGGGTTTCTCACTGAAATCAATTTTTTTTTTGTTTTCCTAATCTATGTACACGCTTTTTTTTTCTGTTATAGATTCTCTAATAGACTTTAAGTTCCTTGAGGTCATTAACCGTTTCATTTGTCGTTATGTTCCTAGCTCTTGCTTAACACAGGACCTAAAAGAGTAAGTGCTTAACATTTGCTTGTTAAATGTAATTAAGTCCCAACCTGTACTGAAAGCAGAATAGCGTTGGAAATAAGAAGAGTGAATATTTCTATTCCTTTTCCATTTACAAGCAGAAGTTTCCCACAGAACCAGCATGAACTCCAGAGTGAACTTCTCTATTCCCCAAGTGCCAGCAGCATTCCCCCTTCTCAAAAATTCTCCAGTTTTCGGTTAATATTAATTTTAACTGTTTTTTCTCCATGTGACATCTGAAATACATTAAAGATTCATTTAGACAGAGCTAGATATGACAGTATGATCCTTAAAAAATATTTTAAAATAATTATTTCATTGTCTATAGGCAGACCATAGAAGATATCATCCTGATAGTGCCATGCAATCATGGGAAGAGAAAATAAAGAGGGAGGGTTGCCCACATACTTCATCACTGAGTAGGAACAATGATGATGATGATAATGGTGATATTTATATAGTGCTTACATGTTTGCAAAGTACTTTATATATGATATCTGATCATTACAACAACCATGTGATATAAACACTATTATCATCCACATTTTATATACGAGAAACTGAGGCTCATAAAAGTTAAGAATTTGCTCAGACTCACACAACTAGTAAGTGTCTAAGGTAGGATTTGAACTGTAGTCTTCCTGACTTCAAATCCAACACTCTAGTATGCCACCTAGCTCCCCCTTAAGTTACACTTATAACTAGTCCATGGATAATTGGTTGTGATTACCAAGAGAATAGATAACTATAAATAAGCAATATTTATGCTGTGCTGACCCCAAAAAATTTTTTAACCATTTAGAGTGATGTAAAGCAATTGGCACACTGGACCTAAAGTCATTAAGACTTGAATTCCAATCCAGCCTCTGACACTTACTAGTTGTCTGACCCTGGACAAGGCACTTACCTTTTGTCTAACTCAGTTTCCTCATCTGTAAAATAGAGATAATAATAGTACTTACCTTCTATGGTTGTTGTGAATATAAAATGACATAATATTTGTAAAATGCTTTGTAAATCTTAAATGTTTCCTCCATATTATAATTAATTACGTCTTGGTTATTTGGGTACTTTTCTTTTTCCTCTAAGACAATATAAATATATAAAAAAGGGATTCTTGATTTGCCTATTTCTCATACATGTTATACAAATGTTAATTGACCACACTGTTAGGAATTTTAAATTATATAAGATTATGAGATATGAATGACACAAAAAGGTACATAAATATAAACATATATAGTTATATACATATATAATACATGTGTATACATATATAATTACTCTATATATACATATATTTATCAGTTCTTTCTCTGGATGCAGATAGCATTTTTCTTCATATGTTCTCTACAGTTAATTTGGGTATAGAAAAAAAACAATAAAAGCAATCCAAGAAAATTATGAAAAGAAAGTTAACCAATTAAAAAAGGAGATATAAAATCTTAAGGAAGAGAAAACTCCTTGAAAATTAGAATTTTTTTTAAATTTGCAGATGACACAAAACTGGAAGAGTTAGCTAGCACATTGAATCATAGCCTGTCAGTCAACTAGCATTGATTAGGTGACTACTATGTACCAGGTGCTGTACTAACTGCTGAACCATTAAGTGGAACTTACACTCTTTTATGGTTCTTGTTTCAGTGATTTAATGGGTTTTTTGATACCTCAACTAAATTTTCTGAAACTGCTCTTAGATCATTTTCCTCTGAGATCCTGGAAAAAGTTTTTGTGATATGAGCCTCTTGGGCAGCCTGGTGAAGCCTAGGGGTCCATTCTGAGAATTGCATTTGCTTGTCTACATTCATTAGTGAAGGTTATGTTAAATTTCAGTCAGTTATTAGATAAAATTAGATAAAGATTAAAATGTAATTTTTTTCTCATTCAAGTCAGTAGTCCTTGTGGATTTGATAGGGAAGTGTGGGCTAGAAGACAGTCCAAATAACTTTTCCTTTCAATCAACAAACATTTCTTAAGTGCTTATGTTGTGCCAGGCATTGTGGGATGTAAAAAAAAAGGCAAAAGACAAACTCTGCCTTCAAAATGTTTACGATCTAATGGATTCCACTAAGCCTGATTTGTTCTCATGATAAACTCAACACAAGTTAACCATCTTCCAGGATTCTGGCAACCTTATAATACATAATCATTCCAAGCATTCCTAGATTCAATTTCTCAGTGTTTGATGATATTTGACCAAACACTGAATGTACTAATCAATGGCTACCCCAAAGGGCAATGATGTAAACATGAATCCGAGGTATCATTCTGGAGTTAACTGATTTTACCCCATAATTGAAGTGTTAATAATCATAATTAATAACATTTATATGATACTTTGGAGCTTACAATGGACTTTATTCACAGCAATCTTGAGAAATAAATATTTAAGACCTGTAAATTAAGAAAGAAAGAAACATTTAAGACCTGTAAAATTAAGACCTGTAATTTCATAGATATGGAGGATTCTCAATATGAAACCTCTACACAGGGGCAAATGAGTAACTCATCTTTAACTTGTAGTTTTAATGAGTTGGCTGGGGCACAGAAAGGGTCAAATGACTTTTCCAGAGTCGTACAGCCAGTTTCTTTTAGATGCAGGGCTTGAACCTAGGTTTTCATAATACCACAGTATTATAGATATCATGCCACCATTTGAAAATATACTAGGAGGGAAAGAAGGAAGAAATGAAGGGAGGAATAAAAAGGAAGGAAGCAAGGAAGGAAGGAAGAAAAGAGGGAAGGAAGGGAGAGAGGGAGGGAGAAAGGGAGGGAGGAAGGAAAGGTACTGTGCTAAGTGCTTTAAAATATTGTTTCATGTGATCTTCCTAGCAATCCTAGGAGATAAGTGCTACCATGACCTTAATTTTACAGTTTAGGAAATTAAGGCAAACAGGTTAATTAACTTGGTTGGTTGCAGTGATTTAATGTATTTTTATACAAATCATGATTAATCATGATTAATAACATATGAATCAGACAAATCATGATTAACAACACTGAAGAAGACAAGGTCAAGAATAGATCACTGGGTACTTCATTTGAGAACTTCCTCCAAGTTGACATTGAATCATTAGCAACTGACCTAACTTTAAGTACAGCTGTTCAGTCAGTTCTGAATCTATCTGATTGGACCCTCCTCTTGCCCACACCTCCCTATCTACAAGGCCAGCTCAAGATATTTTGTCAAATATTTTATGGATATCAAAAATATCCTTCTCTAATCTAAAACAAGTTACTTGCTCCAAGCTTCAATTTCCTCATCTTTAAATGAGAAGTTCAAAGTTCAAAGGGAAGGAGGGAGGGTGAAAAAAAGGGAGGAAGAATACTGTGCTAAGTGCTTTAAAATATTGTTTCATGTGATCTTCTTAGCAATCCTAAGAGGTAAGTGCTACTATTACCCCAATTTTACAGTTTAGGAAATTAAGGTTAACAAGTTAATTGACTTGCCCAGGCTCACATAGCTAGTTGGTATATGAGGTTGGATTTGAACTTAGTTCTTCCTGACTCCAGGCACAGCTATCTATACACTTCACCACTCAGCTGGCTCTGATAATGCTAATAGATTCATAGTTTACACTTCTAATTGTCATAAAAGGGCCAGAATAAATGGATAGTTGCTCGCATGTTTCTATATCATTTCCATATGATTTTCCTCACAGTAACCCTAAGTATGTAGGTATGCATGTAAGAGAAAAATTATTAAGTAATATATAGTAGAATTGTTTTTCTTCTTATTTGAAGGAGAAAAGAAGGATCTGTAGAGGTTAAATGACCTACCCAAGGTCACAAATCTAGTAAGTGACAAAGCTAGAACTCAAACTCAAGTTTCTTGATTTCAAGTCCAATCTTTTCTCCTATGCCATGGTGCTTTGGGAATATTTGATCTGGACATTGTTAGTTAGTGGAAACCTGGGAGTTAGAAAACCAGGATTCCCATTTATGGCCCTGTCACTTCCTAGCTATGCAGCCACTTTATCTCTGCCTCTTGACTTCCCTGGCCTCCTTCAAGTCTCAAATAAATTTGTTCCTTCTGAAAGAAGCCTCTCCTAGCCCTTTGTCCTCTTAGTGCCTCACCACTGAGAGTATCCTGAATTTATCCATGCTTATATCTTACATAGTTGTTTGCAAATATATCACCCATGAGACAGTGAGCTTCTTGAGAACAAAGCTGTCTTTTGCCTTTCTTTGTGTTCCCAGCACTTAGCACAGTGCCTGGCACAGTGTAAGTACTTAACAAATGCTAGTTGGCTAACTCACTAATATAAAATAAGCTACTTGCTTCAAGCTTTAGTTTCCTCATCTTTACATGAGGGATTCAAAGTTGACAATTTTCATTGGAGGGGTGAGGGATAATAGGTATGGAAAGCTTCATTTGCTATGAGATGCAGTCAATGTGTCACTTGGTTTTGTAGATTGTTTTAATATCCTTGTTACTTGAAGGCTTTTTTGCAAATATTTATCATGACTACTGTAATATATGATGACCTCTTAATATAATGATTCTATTAACAATTTTTGGTTTTGCCTTTGAATAGAATAAAGTCAATTCCACTAAGTCATTTCTTTTTCTCTACAAGCATGGTAAGAATGTCAACAATGGCATGGTTCAAATTCTACTGCTACATGTTGTCCAAGACAACTGGATCTTTCTTAGTGCCCTTTCACTCCTTTTCCACTACTATCACCATAATTTCCAAAGTAGAAGTGGTATATATGGATTCTGCAGATGTTCCTTTTTTGTATATGAAATTACAGTGATTGAATAAGCTCCCAAATATTGTATAATATCTCGGATGAAATATGCAACCTAACAGAAGATAGCCAATCATTCATACAAAAAAGAAAAAGACCAACTGAATAAAAAATGTATATTATCTATATGATGGCATACATTTAAATGACAAAAGACTATGGAAAGAGTTACAGGTAATGGAACCAACAAGATGGTGGATTAGACACTTTTCCTAAGCCCCACAAACTCTCAACTTCTTTACACAAAAAAAGAAAAAAAAATATGTGTCATACATAATTGAATTATTGGAAAATCCACAGGACAAAAAGAGAGAACCCAATAAGGTAAAATAATTAGGAAGTATCATTGGAATTATCACTGCTTATTCAGAATGCTCCTGTACTCCACTCTAGGAAACACAAACTGACCCAAAAGCTGGTTCCTGAATGCCCATGGTATGATTTCCTGTTGATACAGAGACTTTGTCGGCACACATCAATCAAGGTAACCCCACTTTGCCCCCAAAAAAGCAGCAAACATTCATTCATCCCAGAGAAGAAGAGCCAAGTGACTCTAGAGGACCAGTATCACTGTTTTTACTGGTTATGAAGCAAAGGAAACTGAATCTCAGGTGATTCCAGTTATGACCTTCTAGAAGCTACTTAGGGCAAGGATGACATATCTCCCAAAGGGAGCGGAAACTGAGGAAGTTTTATAGTCCATCCATGACAATGTATTCACTAGCAAAGAGCAGAGAAGAAAGCATTGAAAAGATGATAAAGACAGTGTTGTAGCAATATAAGAAAACAGAGGCTGAAATATCGAAGATTTCAAGAGGAAGGAAACTTCACAAAAACCCAGTAAACAAGATAAACCAAGAGAGGATTTTTAAATTAGAGGAAATAAATACTAAAACCTTAAAAAAGATTTATAATCCAATGCCTGATAAAATAAAGAATAGTGTGGAATCCTGAAAGAACATAGATAAAAACTGAAAATCTGAGAATGGTTCAAAAGATAAATTAAATTATTGTGAACAGAAATTAAAATAGAATATATATATATATATATAGTAAATTATATTTCTCAGTGTAGAAAAAAAAATTCTCAATTAGCAGAGTAGGAAAAAAATTGAATCCATAATAAAGAGATTATCCAAAGAAGCAAAAGAGAAATAAAGAATTTCAGAATGCAAAAGCTGGAGGAACATCTGGCATTAAAGAAGCAAAAATCAGCAACATTAAACAAAAAACACGATTACCATATATATGTGTGTGTGTGTGTGTGTGTATACACACATATATACATATGTGTGTATACCCCATACCCTTCTAATTTTACTGTGTTAGATTTGTTTAAGCAAAGGTTTTCTTTAAATTTTACATCATCAAAATTATACTTTGTATCACTTGCTTTGTCATGAACTCTTCCCTTATCCATTGATCTGAAACAATTCCTTCCTTGTTCCATTAATTTATAATATGACCCTTTAATTCTAGGTCATTTAGAACTTGTCATGGTGCATGGTGTGAGATGCTAGTCTAAACTTACTTTCTGCCAGGCTGTATTTTTCACAATAATTTTCATCAAATAGTGAGTCTTCCCCCTAGTAACTAGCAATTTTGAGCTTTATCAAACATGATTCTACTCCTTCATTCATTTCTGTATGTTGTATACTTAATTTTTTCCACAAATTCATCAATTGATCTCTCTCTGACTCTCTCTCTCTCTGTGTCTCTGTCTCTCTCTGTCACTGTCTGTCCCTCTGTCTCTATCTCTATGTCTCTCTCTAACTCTCTGTCTCTCTGTTTCTGTCTCTGTCTGTCTCTGTCTCTGTCTCTCTGTCTCTCTGTCCCTCTCTCTCTCTTTCTCTTATGTGTATGTTTGTCTCCCCTCTCCCCATTTAACCAGTATCAAATCATTTTAATTTGCTACTGGTAGACCTTCTTCCTTCCCATTTTTTTTATTATTACCTCTAATTTCTTTTGTTCTTTCCTTATTATTTTTTATCTCTATAAAATATTCTTTTGGAAGTTTGATTATCATGGCACTGAATAAGTGAACTAATTTAGGTAGTATTATTTTTATTATATTGTCTCAAATTACTCATGAGCAATTAATGTTTCTCCAACTATTTTGGTCTGTTTTTATTTACTCAAATAATGTTTATAATTGGAATTATTAGTTCCTTAGTGAATCTTGGTAGATACTATCCCTGATATTTTATAGCTTCTGAAATTATTTTGAGTTGAATTTCCCTTTCTAGCTCTTTTTACTGGGCTTTATTGACTCTATATTGAAATACTGATGAATGATTTATTTTATATCTGCAACTTTGCTGTTATTAGTAATTATTTCAGTTAATTTTAGTTGATTATCCATGGTCCTCTAGGTTTACCATTATATTACCTGTAAAAAGTAATAATTTTGTTTTCTCTTTGCTTATGTATATTCTCTAAATTTCTTTTTATTGACCTACTATATAGCTAGCATTTCTAAAACTATATTTTCAGAACTCTTAGGCAAAAAATGCAAGTCTGCCTTCCAGCTCAAATATCACAACAGTCCAAATCACACTTTGGTTAAAGGGGAATTCTTATTCCTGTGAACTGCAAAACCCAGAATATTAGTCTGCTCTCAGACCCCTATTATACTAGCAATAAGACCAAAGAAAAATTAAAGTCAGGAAGCTAAGTGAAAAGGAGATAAAATGACCTTGATTAGCTGATGACATTATGGCTTATTAATGTGGTCCTAGGGAAATAGCAAAGAAATTCAATGGCAATTAATATTGTCAGTAACATTTCAAGCTAAAAAAAATACTCAGGTCAATAACATGTAAAATTGGAAATCAGAGATCACAGAAAGCAATAATAGAAGGAAAAATCTCATTAATAATAACTGTAAAAAGCACAAAATAGCTGGGAACCCAACTGCCAAAACACTTTCAATGATACCAAAAGAAATTAAGACAAACCTGCAACATGTCAATATGATGAAAAAGTGATAATGCTATAGACATAAATATACATATTTAGTGCTATACCAACCAAGCTACTAAAGAGATGGCTTATAGAATTGAACAAAATGATATCAAAATGTATTTGATGGTGCAAAAGGTCTGGATTATCCGGGGAAATGATGAAAAATAGGAAGAAAGAAAGAATGGCACTTTCAGACTTCTAACTATATTATAAAATAGTAACTATCAGATCTATTTAGTACTGGTTTAAAAATAGAAAAATAAATCAATGGAACAGATGAGGAACAGAAGAGTCCGAAATAATTGTATTCCATAACCCAGAATTTGATAAACCTAAAAACATAAATTACTTCAGAAATATTTCTATTTAAAAAGAATTGCTGGGAAATTTGGAAATCAAAAATCTGGCAACTACTAGGTTTAAACCAACATCTTACATCATGGACCACAATAAATTCAAAATGTATACATAACTGAATATTGAAGATGACATTTAAATAGAAGAAGAGTAAATCATATGTCTTTTGTAGCTAAGGGTAGGTATAAATTCTTTTAAAAAAAAAAGACAGAAAGAAATCAATGGAGGTCTTTATTTATTTGGGTCTTTTGTTTTTGCAAGGTAGTTTGGGTTAAGTGACTTACCCAGGATCATATAGCTAGTAAATGTCAAGTTTCAGAGGCCAGATTTGAACTCAAGTCTTCCTGATTCCAAAGCCTGTGCTCTAGCCACTTCATCACCTAGCTGACCCTAGGTATAAATTCTTAAACAAAAAAGAGATAAAAGCAATTATAAAAGATATTGAATTGGGGATGGAGATTCACAAGGAAGCGACAGTAGACTGGGTTGCCTCTAGGAAACTGCAAAGCCCATTAAGTAACACCAAGCTTCCCATTAAAGCAAAAGTTCCATTTTTTACTATAAACACTATCTGATATTGCTGTATGTCAGTGAGATATGAAATATAAAGTTCTCAGGAACTGAAAATGGTTATCACACAGAGGGCTTTGAAGTATGTAGTGGGTGTGAGCAGGGCACAGCATGTAACCAAGGAAGAACAGGAGTAAAAAATGTCATCAGGAAAATATATATTAACACAGGAATATCACATGACAAGAGTGAGGTATAATAAGTAGATGGCTAGTGCTTTACTGGTATTCTAGCAAAGTTGAGAGAAATACTTCAAGACTTCTAGCGTGTTGGGTATGCCTTCTATAGCAAAGTCATTGGAGGTTATAAACAAATGTCACCCAGGATGGTTAGAAGGAATTAGTTGCAATCTTTATTGTTAGAAAGAATTTTGAGCATTTTTATTACAAGGGAAGAGTGCAGGATGATAAGTAGTGTATGTGGCATAAAACAAAAGGCATTGATAACTTTTTTTTTGTTTTAATGAGGAATTTTAGGTTGATGATCCCTAAGGTTCGTTCCTACCTCTGCATTGTGTGACTCCCTCATGTTAACCTCTCAGTGCTTTAGCCAGTCTTTAAGACTCTAAGTTGGCCAATATGTATTAGTAAAAAAAATTAGTTTCCTAGTTCAGAAGTGAGTGAAATTACAGGCCCAATATCTCTCTCTATTCCCTAAAATTCATTCCAGTTCTAACAACCTATTATGTGGGTATTCTCTTTTGCAAATTTCCCTGAAAGCAATGCTTTGCTCAAATATTTTCCTGTATTCTTCCTGCATTTCAGTTCCTTAATTTTATTTATTTTATTGCTATAAATTATAGGATCATTCATGGAGAGCTAGAAAGTACCTCAGAGGCCATTTGGTCCAACCTACTCATTTTATAGATATGGAAACTCTGGCCTAGGGAGGTTTAATGAGTTGTCTGAGGTCTCACAGGTATTAAGCATCAGATTCTTCTGACTCCACAGCCATGTTTTTATTTTTTCCATTGTACAAACCCAAAATGGGTCTCAGCTTGAATTATCAATGAGAACAGGTTGTGCACCCCCATTCTTTACCTATCCCCACCCCAATATAGGAATTTTGTTTTATTTTGGCCAGTTTACTAAAACCAGCCAGTCTCTTCAGCCAAAGTGCGTCTTTCATACAGCCATCATCTGCCAAATGATGAGAATTTTCCATGTGATAATCCCTAGGGCATTAAAGGGGGTTGAGAAAGTTAGTTCCCAAACAGTGTCAAATATGTTTGGCTTATATGCCAAAGGCACTAAGGAATTCTCAGAATGAAAATTCATATTTCAAGTGACCCAGGGTGTTTTAAAGGTCAGACAGTCAAGTAAATTTATGGCAGAGATGACTAATATAACATTGTATGTTGGGCTTTTCATGGCCAAGAAAAAAAGAAAGAATTTTGCACCTGGTATGGAGAATTAGAGTAGGGTTCTATTCCCATGCATACAAAGACAATCATTTAGCATCTCAACGCAGGATACGAGACCATGGGGATGGCTACAGACGCACAATGACAAAGTATCCCAATGAAAAGTGGAAAATACAGCTAATAAGCCAGATGTTTTGCCTAGATGAGTTAGTTTTAAACTCCCCCTCCTCTTTATTAGCTTACATATAGATTTGAAAGAGTGAATGAAAAAATTTAAGTGCTACTATGTGCAAAGTATTGTACTAAGATTTGGGATACATATATAAAAAGCAAAGATAATTGCAACAGTATATTACAAAGATTATACTTTATAACCAAGTGAGATTTACACCAGGAATGCAGGGATGGTTTAACATAAGGAAACTATTAACATAATTGATTATATCAATAGTAAAAGTTAAAAAATCATGTGACTACCTCAAAAGATGCAGAAAAAGCCTTTGATAAAGTACAACACTTGTTTCTACTAAAAACATTTGGAAGTATTGTTATAAATGAATTTTTTCTTAAATTAATAAAAAATATTTATCTAAAACCATCAGTAGGCATTATTTATAATGGAAATAAGCTTGTAGCCTTCCCAGCAAGATCAGATGTGAAACACGGATACCCACTGTTACCAATATTATTTAATACTGTATTGGAAATCCTAACAATAGCAATAAGAGAAAAAAAGAAATAGAAGGAATAAGAACAGAAAATGAAATAATAAAACTATGTATTTTTGAAGACAATATGATGATACACTTGGAAAATCCCAAAGACTCAGTTAAAATGTTTAAATAATTAATAATTTTAGCAAAGTAACAGGATATAAAGTAAATCCACACAAATCATCAGCTTTCCTACATATCACAAACAAAACTCTGCAATAAAGCGATATAGCTCTATGAAGTATGGAATGTTAGGATGACGATGATGATAACAACAATGATGATGACTACCATTTTGAAATGGCTTCAGTATTTTTTCAGTGAGATATGAGGCCAGGTTTTCATCTGAGAGGACAGGGGAATAGGAGAACCATGGGAGTTTTGAAGAGAAATAAAAAGGTTTGAAAAAGCTGCTATAGTGAGGGGAGTTGTGAATAGATTAAAGAAATGTAGAAGGATCATGAGATCCCAGTTAAGATTTTGTAACATAATTTTGTAGTGGACCCAGTCAGTACAGTTTTGTGATTTCTCCATCTTTGTTCAGTAGTATATGACTGGAAGCAAAGGAAGTAGATGGTGGGAGTACAAGGTTGAAGGTTGACAGGGCAAGGTCATTTATAAGATGATGGGGCAAGGAAGTCAAGAGAAGTGCAGAATATAGCATTGAACAGATTCATCAAGAGGTCATGATGGGGAAGGAAGGTAAGTGTAGCCATAGAGTCAGAAATAGACCTGAGAGAAGAACGAAGGATGTCTGCCTTGGGTCCTTCACTAAAGTACAATACTCGGGAGGAACTTACTAACGGGAAAAGATAGACCTTAACTCATATTCTAGAGTGAGGAACACATAGGACCTGAGGAAAGTTCCAGGATGAGAAGGCCCAGGAGCATCATAAAGCAGAGAATCAAAAGAACAGGATCAACACCTAGGAAATTCACAAGAAAGGAGAAAGTAGAGTAGGGTGGCCAGGAGAACAGATGCACAGCATCAACAGCAAGGAAAGGATGATGATAATGAGTCTACTAGTCTCAATTACAAACATTTTCCTCTCACTCTGGTGATAATTGATTCTCAACAAGTATGTCCCTAGAGGGCAGTCAGTAATAATAAGATAGTGGATAGAGATTAGATTAGACCAATGGTTTCATTAGTGTAGGGAATTCCCAACTAGGAAAACTCCCTCTACCACTGCAGATTACACATTTTGAGCATTGAGAGGTTAAATGATTTGCCCAGGGTCACACAGTCATTATATGTTCAAAATGCAGCTCTCTATCTACTCTTCCATACTGGCTCTCACAGGTAAAAATAACTTGTTGAGTTGTTTTGATTGCATCTGACTATTCATGACTCCATTTGGGGTTTTCTTGGCAAGGAGATTGGAGTGGTTTTCCATTTTCTTCTCCAGCTCCTTTTACAGATGAGGAAACTAAGGCAAACAGGGTTAAGTGACTTGCCCAGTATCACACATCTAGTAAGTGTCTGAGGCCAGATTTGAACTTAGGGAGATGAGTCTTCCTGACTCCAGGCCTAACGCTCTATCAACTGTGCCACCTAACTGGCTCTAAAATAACTCCTATTACATAATTGTCAATAAGCACAGATTAATAAATGTTGATAATATTGTTAACTTGCATTTCTCTATTACCTAACAAAGAAGTTTCCTTATAGCTCTATGAAGTATGGAATGTTAGGATGATGATGGTGATGACAACAACAATGATGATGACTACCATTTTGAAAATGAGGAAATTACATCTGTTAACAGGTTAAGCAATTTGCCTAAGGACACAGAAAGATGGTTCTCAGACCAGGTCATTTCTCTTTGAATTCCAGTGCTCTTTATATATCTCTGAAAACAACTGGCTAGAGAATGAGTACATGGATAAGGAATACAAAGTTCCTGACAGTTAAGTATTTTTCTTCTTTTTTTTTGTTTTGTTTTTATTTTTTTTTTGACAGTTAAGTATTTTTAACAGGCACAAACAGTCTCCTTGATGAGTCAAATGGACTTCTGGACAGAGTTCTGAATTAAACACTTGCATCAAGAGAAAGAAAATGTCTTCAGTTGTGGAGTGCAAAGAACACTAAACCCAGAGTCAGAATGCCTGAGTTTCAGTCTTGGCTTCAACACACATTAGCTTTGTGACTAATGATTCAGTTTCCACACTTGCAAAATGAGAATATTAGTATTTGTAGGGAGTTATTGATGGTTTTAAGAGGTGCTTTTGTAAACCTTAAAGTATTACATAAATGTAGAGGCTTCATGATGAAATAATAAGAGACTTGGAGCCAGGAGATATGAAAGTTAAAATCCTAACTCCAACCTTTACTTGTTGTCTAACCATGAGCAAGATAATTCATTGCTATGAGCCTCAAATATATCTATAAAACATGCACAGAAATACTTTACTATTGCCCTCTTAATGGTAATTATGAGAAAATGCTTCATAGGCCTTAACATGTTATAGAAATATGAACTACATAAATAACATTAAAATAATGTGATATATGACCTAATATGAAACAATATAATTAATATAATATAAACTATAGAAATCCAAACCACATCTTTGTTTTTGTTGCTATTAATTTTACCTCCCTAAACTAAATTGTAAGGTTACTGAGTCCAAGAATCATGTCTTATTTGTCTTTGTAATTCTTTCTCTGCTTGTATCAGAGAAATACTAACCTTGGTCACTAGTGATATGACCTTGAACAAGTCACTTAACCTCTGCCAGTCTCAATTTTTTCAATTATAAAAGAGATAATAATAGCAACTACCTCACATGGTTGTTGAGAGGATCAAATGAGATAATACTTGTGAAGTGCTTAGCATAGTGCCTGACACATAGTAGGTGCTTAGTAAATAGCTGTTACCCTTCTAGCACTGTAGCATTTAATCAATACTTTTTTTTTTTTGGTGAAGCCATTGGGGTTAAGTGACTTGCCCAGAGTCACACAGCTAGTGAGTGTTTCATGTCTGAGGTCGGATTTGAACTCAGGTCCTCCTGACTGCAGGGCCGGTGTTTTATCCATTGCACCACCTTGCTACCCCAAATTGTACTGTTTTATTCTGTGTTCTTATAAATCTATTTTCTTTTTTTTTTCTTTTTGGTGAGGCGATCAGAGTTAAATGACTTGCCCAGTGTCACACAGATAGTAAGTGTCAAGTGTCTGAGGCTGCATTTGAACTCCAGTCCTGACTACAAGGCCAGAGCTCTATCCACTGCGCCACCTAACTGCCCCTCAATCAATATTTCTCGAATGTTTAATTGTTCAGCTCTTTGGGAAATTTGGAAGTAGCCTAAGATATGGCCTGGGTCTTCCAGAAGCATGCAGTTTGATTTGGGAAGACAAAATTAAGACTTTTTTAAATTGACAATTTAAAAAATGCAAAATTAATGATCATGAGTTTAAGAAGAGGTTAGAAAAGTAGAAAAAGTGGAATGCTTTTTGGAAGAGGAGGGATTTGATTCATTCCTACCAAATTTCTAAATTTCTCAGAAATCCTTTCAAATTTTCAGATTGGATCACCCCTTTTAGACATAGTGTGATACAGTGGATAGAGAGCTAAGGCTTGGGGACAGGAAGACTTGGGTTCTAATCCTTTCTCTGACAATTAATAGTTGTGGGACTCTGGTTAACTCATTTAACTTCTATATGCCTGAAGCAACTTCTTTAGATATAGGAACTAAATCATAAATGGGTTCTAATCTGAATTGGTGGAATGGGTTCTGATCTGAATTTCCCACACAATGAGTTCCTCAAGCTTACAAAATCGTAGATCCTTCACATATTTGCAAATCACTCAGGTGATAATGAATGCCATAGGCTTGTTGTGTTTTAATATTTCAGTGGAACACTGAAATTACTGATGTGAATATTTATCATTGTATAATATTTAAGCCTCCTTTGACCTATCCAAAATATGAGAGTATGTGTTCTCATGCTTTTTATATCCTTTGCATATAGACATAACACTTGAACTGTCCATCGCCCACTTCACATTCCATGCTTTTTCACAATATTATTTTTACCTGCTCTACATTACAAACTGGATAACATGCTCTTTCCTCACCTCAAAATTACATTTTTTGGCTCCATGTCTTTGCACAGTCTGTCCCATGTTTAGAATTCATGCCTTCTTTACTTTTGCCTCTTAGGATCCCTGACTTACTTCAAGGAATAGCTCCTATGCTATCTTCTCCCATTAGCATTTTTGTTTGTTTTTTTATTTCTTAATTACTAAGCATTTTTCTCCAACTAGTGTGAACTTGAAGCCACAGGTTAGAGTTGGGTGAAGGTGAATACCCAAGGTGGGTGAGCAGCCCTGAAAAGGGCTTAGCAAGCTCTCACACCAGAGGTACTAATTCTCTAGTGGAGAAAAATGCTTGGTATGGATACACTGGGAGCTATAGTAACAACCCTGCACATAGGTGACTGACAGCATAGGGTTTCTCACTGGGCTGAAGTAGCAATAGTATTTGGCAGCCCCCTAGGTATCAGAGTGACTTTTTTAACCCCCATACTACTCATCTCTTCATGTGAAGAAGGGACTACAAAAAGTGCCTTAAATATTGTCTGCTTCACCAAATGTGTGTGAGTATATATATGTATGTATGTATGTGTGTATGTATGTAGATATTTGCAAGGATTATTCCACTCACCATTGGTGCATAGAACATACACATGCTCATAGACAACACGAAATCCAATAGACCTGAAAGATGAACAGGTCTTCTTGCAAGAGAACTCAATAGGTACTACAGCCAAATATCAGCCCTGCATGAAACAAGGCTAGAAAATGAAGGCCAATTTGCTAAATTTGGAACTAGATACACATTTTTCTGGAGTGGCCCTGGTGTGAGTGTCATTAAGCTAGTGCAGGTTGTCCAATTAGATACAATCTAATCAACAAGCAAGTATGCCTCCTAAAAGGAGTGAACGACAGGCTTATGACAACGCAACGACCACTTGCAAAAAAGTGCTGCACCACCATCATCAGTGCTCATGTTCCCACCATGATGAACCCTAATGAGGTCAAAGAAAGGTTTTATGAAGACCTGGAGATCTTCAGATGTGCCAAAAGAGGATAAACTTGTAATTCTGGGTGATTTAATGCCAGAGTAAATAGCCACAGACTATCAGGGAGTCCTTGGAAGGAATGGAGTTAGAAACAATAACAATGATCACTTACTACTGAAGACTTGGGTTTCTCATGACCTTCTCATCAACAACACTGTCTTTCATTTACCTAAATTTAATAAAATGTCATGGATGCACCCTTGAAGCAAGCACTGGCATTTAACAGACTACATCACTGGGGGAAAGGATGTTAGAGTGATGAAAGTGATGCATGGTACAAAGTTCTGGACCAATCATAGACTTATCCTCTCCAAGCTAAATATTCACATTCAATAAAAGTGGTGGCCCCAAGGCAAGACAACTATCAAGAGATTCAGTGTCAACAGATTAGTGCATTTCTCCATGCATGAGCAGTTTATTGCTGACCTGGAGGGAAAGCTAAGTCAGCAGTTAGCAACAATGGAGCAGAAAAGTAGTAGGCAGCTTTCAGAGATTTGGTGTACACCATCACATTTACTTATCCAGACCAGAACACTCTAAAGCATTAGGAATGGTTTGATGAAAACGATGGGGAAATTCAAAGTTGGTAAATGAAAAACAAGAAGTATTTACCAGCAGGACAGTCCATCTGTCTCTAAGAAGGCAGTGTTATCTCCATCAAAAGTAAGACACAAGTGAAGCTTAAAGAAATGCAGGGTTTTTGGCTCAGTAAGAAGGCACATGAGATTCAGTATTACGCTGATAGCAACAATCCAACGTGCTTCTATGATGCCTCATAACTTATGAGCCAAAGCCTCTGGTGCATCTCAACTACTCAGCTCCAATAGAGCCACATTGATCAGTGATAAGGACATGATCCTAGAGATATGGGAAGAACATTTTCACAGGGTTCTCAACAGACTGTCATCAACCAATGCTGAAGCCATTGACCAGATACTTCAGGATGAAATTATTCTCTCTCTAGCCAAACTTCCAACTGAAGAGGTATTGAATGGCATTAGGCTCCTCTCATGTGGCAAAGTGCCTCACACTGATTCCATCCTAGCAGAGATCTACAAGGCAGTGCTCATACAGAAGCTGACTGAAATCTTCTGGATTATATGGCAAGAGGAGGTTATCCCTCAGGAGTTCATGGGTGCCTCCATTGTCCAATCACTGTAAAGGAAAAGGAAACAAGTTATCCTGTGATAACCACAGGGAGAGTGGGTCTCTCTCTTAGTCATTGGTGGCAAGATTCTTGCTAGAGTCCTCCTTGATCAACTGATCCTTCACCTAGAAGAGGGTCATCTACCTGAGAGCCAGTGTGGCTTTAGAAAGGGCCAAGGAACTGTGATATGGTGTTTGCTGCTCAACAACCCCAGGAGAAACACGAGGAGGTCTATACACAGTGTTCATTTATCTGAATTGTGAGGGCTTGTGGAAGATCATGGCAAAATTTGGTTGCCCAGATTAGTTCGTCAGTATCATACAGTTCATGATGGCATGCTTGCACAGGTTCTGGATAAAGGATGATGTCCTCATGCTTTCCCAGTCACCAATAGAATGAAGCAGGGTTATGTGCTTGCTCCCATGCTTTTTAGCATGATGTTTCAGCAATGTTGTCAGATACTTTCAGTAAGGATAAAAATAGCATCAAATACCACACTGACAGTAAATTATTTAATTTGAAAAGGCTACATACAAGCCAAAACTAAAGTGGAGGGAAAGTCGAAGAATGACTTTATACCATCCATACACAAAACCTTTGGTTACATAAAATGTAGAAATTTTGAAAACTGTGGATAAGTTCACTTACTTTGGCAGTATTCTTTCCAAGGATGCACATGTGGATGATAAGGTTGACATGCACCTTGTCAGAGCCAGCTCAGTGTTTTAGAGGCTTTGAAAGTGTAGGAGAGAAAAGGTACTAGGCTGCATACCAAACTGAAGGTCTACAGAGCCCTTGTGCTGACTTCATTGTATGCCTGTGAAACCTTGACAGTATACCAGCACCATGCCAGAAAACTGAATCACTTCCATTTGAATTGTCTTATGAAGATTCTAAAGATCACCTGCAAGATAAAGAACCAGACACTAAGGTCTTCTCTCTCTCTCTCTGTCTCTCTCTTTCTCTCTCTCTCTCTCTTTGGCTAGGCAATGGGGTTAAGTGACTTGCCCAGGGTCACACAGCTAGTAAGTGTTATGTGTCTGAGGCCGGATTTGAACTCAGATCCTCCTGAATCCAGGGCCAGTGCTCTATTCACTGCACCACCTAACTGCCCCACATTAAAGTCCTTTCTCAAACTAAACTGCCAAGCATTCCAACTCTACCGCAGAGAACATAACTCCAATGGGTTAGCCACATTGTTCAAATGCCAAATGTTCACTTACCTAAAATACAATTTTATGGAGAACTTGGACAAGGTAACCAACCCCTCACGTGAAAGTCAGAAAAAAAATGGTACAAGGACACTGTCAAAGTCTCTCTGAAGAATTTTAGTATCGATTGTGAGACATGGGAAATGCCAGCATAGGACCACTGAGTATGGCATGCCTACGTCAAAGAAGTGTCTGTGCTCCATAAACAAAGCAGAATCAGAGTAGCACAAAGGAAATGTGAGATGCACAAATCTAGAGACATCTCCATTCCAAATGTTCAAATGAACTATTTGTGCCTGACATGTAGTAGAGCATTCTGAGCTCATATTGGACTGATCAGCAACAACTGAATACACTATACCTTGGCCTCAATATCATAATGTCATTGGTCTTCTTTTAATATGAAGGAGGAACAATACAGTGGCCTTTTTTCTGTCAATTTTGTCCATCTAATTGGCTTAAGGTTAAACCTAGGGTTGTTTTAATTTGTATTTTTCTAGGAGCAGCTAGGTGGCACAGTGGATAGAGTACTGGCCCAGAAGTCAGGAGGAACTGAGTACAAATCTGTTCTCAGACCAAACACTTGACACTTACTAGCTATGTGACCCTGGGCAAGTCACTTAACCCCAATTGCCTAAAATTTTTAAAAATGTACTTTTCTAAATATTACTGATTTTGGAGCATTTTTTCATATGACTACAGATAGCTTGGATTTTTTCACTTGAAAATTTTTCATGTCCTTTGACCATTTGTTAGCTGTCTCTTATTCTTGTAACTTTGATTTCCCCTCATCATTGGTGCTCAATCCAATCTCAAAAAAATTATATACATATATGTGTGTATACATACATGTCCCCATGCACACACATATACATGCATACATGTAAGTACCCATGCATATATACATACATACAGATAGATACATACATATCCTTATATATTTACATGTTGTATCCCAGACTTCCTTTTATTTTGTTGTGTCTCTGTATGCCCAGATAAGAGGAAGAATTTGAACATAGTAGGGACTTAATAAATGCTTTTTTTTTGCCTGGCTTACTCATACAGACCCTCAAAGACATCTTAATGCCACTTTTCATGAAAAGATCACACCTGAGAATAAGCTACAATCTACTTATAGTTACCAGAGTATTTTTCCACTGACTTTTGGCTAACTTGCATTTTTAATTCTTCTAAGATCATGGTGATCTGTGATTTATAGCTATAGCACATCACAAGAAGATAGATTTTTGTGGAAACAGGAAGAATGGGAAAGTTGATAGTATTATATAATTTCCAATCCTTTTCATTGCTGGGCCCAGCTTATCATCCATTTTAGTGCTTGCCCAAGATGTATTTCTTTCTTTTGTGGTAATTTTTTTTATTTTTTTTTTTTTTGTTTTCCACATTTACTTCCACAAGATTTTGATTTCCAAATTTTAACCCCATCTCACCTCTCCCCCACCCCAAGATGGCATGCATTCTGAATACCCCTTCCCCTAGTCTGCCTTCCCTTCTATCTCTCCCCCCCTTCTCTTATCCCCTTCCCCTTCTATTTTCCTGTAGGGCAGGATGGATTTCTGTACCCCATTTCCTGTATTTCTTATTTCCCAGTTGCATGTGAAAACATTTTTTTTAAACATGTGTTTTTAAAACTTTGGGTTCCAAATTTTCTCCCTTCCTCCCTCCCCACCTACCCTCATTGATAAAGCAAGCAACTAAATATAGGTTATATATGTGCTGTTATGCAAAACACTTCCATAGTAGACATGCTGTGAAAAACTAACTCTATTTCCCTTAATCCTATCCCACCCCCCATTTATTCTATTCTTTCTTTTGACTGTGACCCTCCTCATACGTATTTGCTTCTGATTACCCCCTTTCCAAATCTGCCTTCCTCTCTATCATCCCCCTACTCTCTTGTCCCCTTCCCCCCCCCCATTTTCCTGTAAGGTAAGACAGATTTCCATACCCAATTGAGTGTGTATGTTATTCCCTCCTTAAGTCAAATTCTATGAGAATAAGATTTACTCATTCCCTCTCACCTTCCCTCATTTCCCCTCCACTGTAAAAGCCTTTTCTTCTCTGCTTTTTTTTGTGAGATAATTTACCGTTTGTGAGATAATTTACCATTTGTGAGATAATTTACCATTCTACCTCTTCCTTTTTCCTTCTCCTAGTATAATCCTCTCCCACCCCTTAATTTTATTCTCCAGATATGACCCCTTCATCTTCAACTCACCCTGTGCCCTCTATCTATCTATCTATCTATCTATCTATATCTATATATACATACATATAATTTTTTCCCTTACAACTACCCTAATACTGACAAAGGTCTCATGAGTTACAAATATCATCTTTCCATGCAAGAATGTAAACAGTTCAACCATAATAAGTGTCTTATGATTTCTCTTTCCTGTTTACCTCTTCATGTTCCATTTGAGTCTTGTATTTGAAAATCAAATTTTCTATTCAGCTCTGGTCTTTTCATCAAGAATGCCTGAAAGTCCTCTATTTCACTGAATGACCATTTTTTAACCTGCAGGATTACACTCAGTTTTGCTGGGTAGGTGATTCTTGGTTGTAATCCTATCTCCTTTGCTCTCCGGAATATTATATTCCATGTCCTTGTGTTATCCTGATTGTGTTTCCACAATACTTGAATTGTTTCTTTCTGGCTGCTTGTAATATTTTCTTCTTGACCTGGGAACTCTGGAATTTGGCTACAATATTCCTAAGAGTTTTCCTTTGGGGATCTCTTTCAGGAAGTGATCGGTGGATTCTTTCAATTTCTATTTTGCCCTCTGCTTCTAAAATATCAGGGCAGTTTTCCTGGATAATTTCTTAAAAGATGATGTCTAAGCTCTTTTTTTGATCATGGCTTTCAGATAGTCCAATAATTTTTAAATTATCTCTCCTGGATCTATTTTCCAGGTCAGTTGTTTTTCCAATGAGATATTTCACATTGTTTTCTAATTTTTCATTCTTTTGAATTTGTTTTACGGTGTCTTGATTTCTCATAAAGTCATTAGTTTCCAATTGCTCTGTTCTAATTTTTAAGGAAGTATTTTCTTCAGTAATCTTTTGGACTTCCTTTTCCATTTGGCCAATTTTGTTTTTTAGGGCATTCTTCTCTTCATTGGCTTTTTGGATCTCTTTTGCCATTTGAGTTAGGCTATTTTTCAAGGTGTTATTTTCTTCAGTATTTTTTTGGGTCTCCTTTAGCAAGCTGTTGACTTGTTTTTCATGATTTTCTTGCAAAACTCTCAGTTTTTCCTCTACTTCTCTTATTTGCTTCTCAAAATCCCTTTTGAGCTCTTCCAAGGCCTGGGACTGATTCATATTCTTCTTGAAGGCTTTGGATGTAGGAGCTTTGGCTTTGTTGTCTTTTTCTGGTTGTATATTTTGATCTTCTTTGTCACCAAAGTAAAATAATATAGTCTGACTCTTTTTGCCCTGCTTACTCATGATCCAGGCCGATTACTTGAGTTTTAAACTCTTTGTTAAGGTAAAAGTCTGCTTCCAATGTGAAGAGTGTACTGTCCCAAGTTTTGGGGGTTTGTACAGCTGTTTTCAGAGATACTTCTAGGGACCTGAAAATTTTCAGTTCTTCCAAGGTGCTATGATAAGGGGCGAGGTGTTTTCTCTCCGCTGCTACAAGAAGCTTCACCATGCCAGCACTCCTTCTCGCCCCAGGACCGCCCCTCAGAACTGTGACCCAGATCCAAGCATCGGTAAAGCAAGAGATTCTTGCCTCAGCACTGGCAAAGAGATCCCTGTAATCCCCCTCTGATCAGCCACTCGATTCCCCCTCAGTCTGTGGGCCGGAAGCTTAGAGAACAGCCACGGCCCCCAGGGGCGACTGACAACTAGCTCCTTCTCTCATCGCAGTCACAGACTTTTCCCACTGACCTTCCAAGTTGTCTTTGGCATTTGTGAGTTGAGAAGTCTGGAAACTGCCACAGCTGCCTGCGATTCAGTCCTCTGAGGCCTGCTCCAGGGTCGCTGCGGCTTGTGCTCCTCTCCCCGCCCAGCGCGATATACCTTTCCAACCAACCATCCAGGCTATCTTTGGCTGGAAATTTGTTTCACTCTGTCTTTTTGTGGGTTCTGCTACTTTAGAATTTGTTTAGAGTCATTTTTTATAGGTATTTAGAGGGGTTTGTGGGGAGAGCTCCAGCAAGTCATTGCTTTCCCTCTGTCATCTTGGCTCTGCCTCCTCCCTAAGATGTATTTCTATAGGTATTTGGTACACTCAATTGGTTGCCAGTGAGACCAGTTTTATAAGGAATATGCACTTGTAAAGAATGTGTCAAGAAGGAAGAGACCATTTTCAACCTTTCTGTGCCTCTTCTTCTAATCAGGTTAATATCTTCTTAAGACAACACTGATAAAACTTTTGTTCTTAGTGAGGTTCCCCTCACAATTTGTTAACTTACTCTCTCTCAGACACTCCTTGGCCCATTGAGTATGGTTCATACATGCACCTAGTTCATACACATCTGAAATTATCCTTTAAAGAAGAGAGAGTAGAATCAGTTCCCTAAGAATCTATGTTGCACCTCCAGGGAACTACATGGGTCCAAAAAAGAGATGTCATCTCAGAGATTATAGCTCAGAAATGCAAGGATGATGTCTTCAGTGAGGAAAGTTGGGTAGGACCTGAAGCTTCAAGAATGCAAGCTGGCAGCAAGTGAATGTTAATGTCAAAGCAATTGAAGAGTTCTTAGATGTAGCAGAGGAGTTCTGAGACAAGACCAATAGGTTCTTGAGGATGTGAGCCAAAGCCCAAATGCAGGAAGGGACAAAACTATAATGTGAGGGAGGAAACCTGGACCTTGCTATTGGCTGGCACTGAGTCAGGCAGACTGAATGGGTCTGAGGGAAAGAGGCAGCTTTTTAGCAACAGAGAGTGTTTTGCCAAAATGGCAAGAGGGGTGGGGGGGGCAGGGAAGGAAGAAGTTCAAGCAGAGAGAAGTACTATGAGTAGAGGATTGTGCAGATTCATTGGCAAGGTATAACTAACTGGATGGATGGGCTGCATGTTCTTTGAAGAAACTTTTCAGTTGGAATAATTAAACTTGAACATTGGAAAAGATTTCAGTGGTGTCTAGAACAAGCCATATCTGAAAAAGTATCTCTACTGTAATATATACAAGTGACTATTTAGCCTTGTTTGAGACATCTGATGAGAAAGAACACATTACTTCCTGAAGCAGTTCATTTCACTTTTGGAAAATCTTAATCACTAGGAAATTTTCCTTGATATGAAACCTAAATTTGGCTTTTTACCACTTTCACTCAATGCTCCTAATTCAAATGATTGATAATATTTGTAAAATACTTAGTACTTAATACAGTGCCTGACACATAATAGGCACTTAATAAATGCTTATTTCCTTTCTTCTTTCCTTCCTTTTCTTCCTTAGCAGTCAAATAGAACAGATCCACATTATCATCCACATTAGGATGTATTATTATTTGAGTGACTGATTCCATATTACCATCCTTCAAACATCCAGATTCAAAAATGTCTCTTCTCTAGCCCCTCAAAGCTCAGTTCCTGTAATTTTATAAAATCTCTCTTCTGGTTACTCTCTAACTTTTCCAGTGCATGTTCATATTGTGGGAGCTCAAAACTGGATATTACATTCTTACCTCCAGATTTGAATCTCCCTTAGATTTAGAAACAAGAAAGGCTATTCAAACATATTTTTGAATCAATGATAACTCCCCCTAATATCTACAATTTGTACATCCAAATGCTGCCAAAGAAGCACAGGCCCACAAGTCAGTGAAAAATGGTCTCATTGAGAAAGCAAATTAGACTGGACTCCTGTAAACAATTTGGCCCTTCTCCACTGTGCATTCCCCACAGTGCATTATTAAAGGATACTCATGTTCACATTTGGCACCGGAAATTAGTCTAGTACTGGACTTATTAGCTAGCAAAGTTGGGCCTTTGATGTTTATATTCAGTTCCCAGATAGATTCGTTCAGTGGAAAGAGAGGAATTCTGAGGAGGGAAATGAAGTATGAGTCTTGGAATCCCCATCTGCTCTTTACATGGTACTCTGTCAGCAAGCAAAAGGCTCCCCTGCAAAAGAGAGCAAAGCCCTGCAAAAGCCCTGAAGAGACTTGTTCAGATTAAGTCCCCATGACCCTTCACAAAGATTCCTCTGATAATGCACCACCAACACACCACTGGTTAATTTTCATCCCTAAAAGGCTTAATCTCCATGGTCATTTCTGCTTGAGGATGATTCATGGTGGCCTTTGCTCATCCAACTATACTCTTTCTCAACTTTGGGCCCTTGGCGGATTTGCCCAGTAGGCGAGATTCTTATGCTCTGGAACTCTGCAGAAAGTCGGGAGGAGAACTGTTTAACTCTTTCTCTGAATGTTCAAGTCTTTCTCTTAAAGCTCCCATATAACTTGGGAAGGGAGATATTAATACATTCTTCAAAAGATCATATATTCTGATCAGGAAGGGACTTTGGACATGTCATCGAGTCCAACTGCTTCATTTTGCAGATGGCAAAATGGAACCGTAGAAGAGAAGCCATTTACTCAAGGTCCCACAAGGTAAGTGGCAGAGCTTGGATATGAACCAAGGGCCCTGACCCCAAGTTCCCTCCTCTTTCACTGAGTCATGCTTCCTCCCCTTCCCTCTTCTGTCCTCTACCTACAAAATGCCACGTTGTTTCTCCCTCTAAAGCCTGTCCCTGTCATTTGGTGTAGTGGATAGCCAGGCTTAAAGCCTGGAAGAGATGGGTTCAGCTTCTAACTAACACGCACTGGTTATATGACCCTAGGCAAGTCATTTAACTTCTCAGTGAACTAACCAACTCCCTAAGACCATACTTTGCAAAGAAGGTGGCAACTTGTAGTGGTAGTTACTTATACCAACAAAATCATAGAGCGAATGCTTATTCCTACTGTGTCTAGACAAGGCTACTATAGTAAATTTATATGACCACATGCCATCTAATATTTGCTATAGTAAAAGCATGATATTAAGCAAAAAAAAAATAACAAGGTAGGAAACACCTGATTCCATAGGCACTGAGTGATACTAAATCATGAATATGAAATATGTTCCTGGGTGGCCAAAACACATTCTATAAAAGCTTAGGGCTTTCTGAGATTATATCACTTTATAATAGTAATACATACTCCCTGAAACCTTGTAACTTTCCCCATCCTCAGAGATAGAGTATTTTTCAACTAGTGGGCTAGGTAAGGTGACTGGAGAATTGTCTAAAGAGACCTCTGTGAATACACAAGGAATTTACTGGATAATTCAATTTTTTAAAGATATGGAAAATGGGAACAACAGCAGGAATGGAAGATGAATAAAAGCATGAGAGAGGTTGAAAAAATAGTGTTAAGAACCCTCGAGTTCAGAATAAGCTGTGGCCTACCTCAGGACCCTAAAAATACCCAAAAGGTGGTGGGCAGTGGAGTGAGGGGAGTTACGGAAGGACTAGGATTGATGCTTGGAGTAGACAGAAAGATATTGCATGAAAGAAAGAAGGTAGGACTACTTAATTCCTATTTGCTTCTCTTTTCTCCATCCAGAAAACTTCTCTTTGGTCTTGAGGCAAAAAAAAAAAAAAAAAAAATGGCTCCAGAGGAAGTACTTACCTAGGATAATTAGGCAGAAAATAAGAGAGTACCTCACTAACCATGATGAGTTCAAGTCACCAAGCCCAAATAAACTACAAATCATGGAACAAAGCATTGTTGAATGTCATTAGTGAGCTACTATTAGTGATCTTTGCAAGACCGTGGAGAATACAAAAGGTGCCCATTGGGCCTGGAGGAAGACAAATGTTGCTTCAATGTTTAAAAAAAAAGGGAAAATAGTCAAGTCTGAAAATTATAAGCCAGGGAGTTTGACTTCAAGTCCTGGCAAAGTGGGATTAAAAATCCCCACTATTAAATATCTGGTTGTAAACATTCAAAATTGAAAGGAAAATTTTAAGAAGGCAACACGACTTCATTAAACACTGCCAGGTTGTAGCCATGCTCTCCTCAAGTGGTGGCTTAATGACTACTTCCTTGATGATGCCCTTTCTGCATATAACTAGAACTAAATATCTGCTAAAGTCTTTTCCAAATCTGAAATTTTACAATTCTATGATCCTGTGACTTCTTGCCCAGCTATTGTCTTCCTTTCCTCAATTAGAACCTAAGAAGGTAGCCATTGTTTTGCTTTTTATTTGCTTGTCATATATTTAGCATAATTTTGGCACATTCTGTTTGGTAAATGTTTATTGATTGGCTGATTGAAGTGAAGAGACAGCAAGCATTGAGAAAGTGGAGGCCTCGGGTACAGAAACTATTATGAAGAGCATTATTCTGAAAGGGTGGGCACAGAATTCAACAGACTGACAACAGTGTCCATCACACACATGCACACACACACACACACACACACACACACTCACACACACCACACATAGGAATTCCTGCAATGGAGGAGTTTTAAGGTCATTTCCAGTTCTAAAGTCTATATCAGATCTTATTATAGCAAGATAAAGTCTTATCTCTTCCAAAAAGTTTATCCTAATTTTATTTAAAATTAGTACTTCTCCTCTGAGATTATTTCCAAATTTTACTATGAGTATCCTGTTCATATATAGTTGTTGACATATTGTCTCCTAGCTTAAACTGAGAGTTCTTTGAAAGCAGGAACTAAATTTTGCCTTTCTTTGTATCTCTAGTACTTAGCCCAATGCCTCGGTCACAGCAGGCACTTAATAAACTCTAGTTCACTAACTAGTTGACTCACTACGTGCACTAAAGTTCTCTTCTGTGCCTCAGAATGGCATTAAGGTGATTTTGAGTTCTCAAAGGCCATGCCAGTGGGTCACAAATTCTAGCAGCCCAACGAAGCTTGAAAGCTGAAAATACGAGCCTGTAAAAAAACTACATACCAGTTGTCCAAGGACCAACCTGGGTAAAATCTGAAAAGTTTCATTAACACAGAGTTG
Source organism: Vombatus ursinus (assembly GCF_900497805.2). Lineage (NCBI taxonomy): Eukaryota > Metazoa > Chordata > Mammalia > Diprotodontia > Vombatidae > Vombatus > Vombatus ursinus. Next base: position 1,817,414 of record NW_020950062.1, on the reverse strand, counting down.
TCCACTGGATGATAGATTATTTTAGTCACAGAAATCCATAAATACCATCTACTAATTTGCATTAAAGTGGTCGTCTGAATCTCTGGAGTTGTTCACAACAGTGGAATCAGAGATTTTTGAAGCTTTGAAGTATTCAATGGGAAAGAAACCCATAATGATTTTCTTTTTTGTCTAGGTGCCCAGCACCTTGCTCCATCAGAAGGAGAAGTACAAACTTAGATGTGAAAGAATGAATAAATGAATAATACTTATAAGCATATCTCAGAGATATTGTGGGTTCAGTTCCTGATCACAGCAATAAAGTGAGTATTGCAATAAAGTGAGTCACACAAATTGTTTAGTTTCCCAGTACATATAAAAGTTATGTTTATACTATATTATACTCTATTAAGTGTACAATAGCATTATGTCTAAAAATGTACATGCTTTACTTAAAAATACTTTATTGCTTTCAAAAAATGCTGACCACCATCTGAGCCTTCAGCAAATCATAGTCTTTTTGCCAGTGGAGGGTCTTGCCTCAGGGTTTATGTCTGCTGACTCTTCAGGGTGGTGGGGGCTGAAGGTTAGGGAGGCTGTGGCAATTTCTTAAAATAAGACAACATTGAAGTTTACTGCATTGATTGACTTTTTTCATGAAAAATTTTCTGTAGCATGCAATGCTTTTTGATAGCTTTTACCCATAGTAGAACTTCTTTCAAAGCTAATACTTTCAAACCCTGCCACTGCTTTATCAACTAAGTTTATGTAATATTCTTTAATACTGTGTCTCCAGGAAAAGGGAGACTCAAGGATAGAATAAGAAATAAGTCAATTGTTGGAGCAGTCAGAACACATACAACATTTATCAATTAAGTTTCCTGTCTTATATGGGTACAGTTTGTGGTGCCCCAAAATAATTACAAAAGTAGCATCAAAGATCACTTATTACAGATCACCATAATCGTTTAAAATATTGTGAGAATTACCAAAATGTGACACAGAGACATGATGTGAGCACATACTATTGGGGGGGGAAATGGTACCAAGAGATTTGCTTGATAAAGGGTTGCCACAAACTTTCCATTTGTAAAAAAAATGCAATATCTGCAAAGTGCAATATAGTGAAACATAATAAAATGAGGGATGTCTGTATTAAGTACTAGGCTGGCTATGTGCAAAGCATTGTGCTAAGCACAACAAACCAATAGAAAAAGCTAGAGAGTATCTGCCATCAAGGAGCTCACAGACTAATAGAGGTAGAGAATACAGCAAAGAAAGTTCAGATGCACAGAAGATAGAAAGACGCTGAAGTCCTAAGGGGGCAGTATTGGGGGGAATGGCAAGGTCCAGATGTACTTAAATTATTTAAGTAGTTGAAATAACAGTGCTGGGGACTGCGGAGAATAATGGCAGGAAAGAAAGAAGACAAGAAGAATTTATTAAACACCTACTATGTTCCAGGCATTGTGCTAGGCACTTCACATATATCTCATTTGATCTTCATGACAACCCTGAGAGGTAGATGCTATCAGCATCCCTGCTTTACAGAGGGAACTGAGGCAGGCATAGATAAATGACTATTAAGTGTATGAGGCTGGATGTAAACTCAGGTCTTCCTGACTCCCAGTCCAGCATTCTATCCACTGTGCCATCTAGCTGTCTGTGACATAGCAGGATCTTAGGACGTAGTGGAAGAGCAGATGGCAATGGCTGGTGGTTCTTTCTCCTCATCAAAAATAATGGATTTATTGACTTACATTACATCTTATTCAAACTCTGTAGGAGTCAAGCAATCAGGAAAAAGGGAAGGTAAAGGGGAAGAACAACTCTCGTAGCGGATGGGTTTTTCCTTCTTGGCCATGCCATCAGGCTTCTGGAACAGTATAAGCTTTGGAAAGGGGAAAGACAAGGGATGTACAGTGACTCTAGCACTGGCAATTTTTCTCATTGTCTGGCCATCTTGGATTGGTTCGTTTATAGTGAGATAAATTCCATTTCATTTTTTTTTCTTTTTCAACATAGATATTTATGGATTTTTTTTTTTTTTTGGTGAGGCAATTGGGGTTAAGTGACTTGCCCAAGGTCACACAGCTAGTACGCGTCAAGTGTTTGGTCTGAGGCTGGATTTGAACTCAGGTCCTCCTGACTTCAGGGCTGGTGCTCTATCCATTGCGCCACCTAGCTGCCCCATTTATGGATATTTTAAGAGACAGCCTGGCAAAGTGGACAGACAGACGTTCTCAGAGTCAGGAAGACATGGGATCAAGTCCTTCCCTACCATATATTAAACTGTGTGGCTCTGGACACTTAACCTCTTAGTGCCCCCAAGCAATTCCTTAAAATCATGCACTACAAAGAATTATTTACAATTTATTATAAATTACAAAGTGTCTGAGGTTGTACTTGAAATCTGGTCTTCCTAATTCAAGGACATGAGCTCTATGGACAAATGCAGAAGCTAAGGTCCAAGTTCTATTTTGTAAGATCATATGGCATCCAAGATGGAAAAGGCCCCAAGGCCTTCTCCTTTACCATAAGATCTCTCACCTGAAGAGCTATGAGTGAAAGTCAAATTGTGGGGAAGGAGAAAGAGGGGGTGGGGTTGGGGCAAAAAGGAGTGGCTGAAGCCTTCCAGAATGCCTCTGAAGAAGGTTAAGGAGCCAGCCATCCACAGGGTATTTAGCCAACCAGAAGCAGTTAGCAGAGACTGCTCCACAGTCTCCCTAAGGCACTGCCTTTACATGTCATCTCAAGTTTCCCAAAAGCAAGCTACCCAATGTCCTCCACATGGAGAGGTTGCATCAGCTGAGAAAGGCAATGGGTCTGTGTGTGCACCAGACCCCCATTACACATAGGTGAGAATCATACTAAACAAGAGGACATAAAGGGTTTCCAATGTGCCCCAAGGTGGAAAAAAAAAAACATTTTGATGAGATCATGATTTTTCAACGTGTCACAGCATTATTTCTAAAAAGCAACCTTAATCCTGTCCTACATCAGCTTTCAGATTTAATACTGATGTTACAAGCCTCATGTCAAACGAATCACTCTACATATGACAACTTTTTCCCCCTCACAAAATGACTAATAACTCTGGGCACTTCACCAAATGGACTGAAAACACAATCACGAAAGCAAACAGATTGACTGTTTTATAATAATCTGTTCACACATCCAGACAGACTTCTGAGCGTTATGCCTGGTGTGATAAAACACTCAGTGCAAGTATATTCAATGCAAAATAAACACAACAACGCAATGCAAAAATTGTAGGGAGGTGAGGATCAAGGAATTGTAGAAGCTATACTCCACAGCAAGAGAGGAGCATGCTTCCTTAAGGCCATTGTTCCTCCCTATGCTGTTTCTTATTGTCAGGAGGCTACCAGCTTAAATTTCCATGGCAATGCTTTGATTATCAAATGATCCCATTCTACCTGCCAACTATTGTATTATCACAGGAAGAGTACTGGATTCTGAGTCAGAGAACATGGATCCAAAGCCCAGACCTGTTATTTACTATATGATCTCAATCAAATTCTATCTGCTTTCTTATGCTCGTTTTATGAGAGGGTTGGCCAAGAGGATCTCTAGGGTCCCTTCCATTTCCATACTATAATCAACTACAATTAACTCAGGGTTAGGACTGAGAGTCAACATGGTACAGTAGACAGAAAGCTGGTCCCTGAGCCAGGAAGATCTGACTTCAAGTCCTTATTCTGTTACATATTGACTATATGGCCCTAGGTAAGTCACTTGACTTCTCAGGGGCCCCGGCTCCTCCAAGACTATAAATTGAAGAGAAAAGGCCAACCTACACTGATGAGTTTCTTTATTTGGAAGTTCCTTATATGGATGAATTTGTAGGTCTAGTCCCTATCTTCCTGGACTAACTAGGATTTAAGTCAGGAGTGTACTGGTGCCAGCTGGAACCATATCAGAGAGCTGATTGTTAAATTTTCAGGGTGAGCATTTACATCTCAGAAAACTGCCAAAGCTACAGATCAACGGTTGTTTTATTATTTTGTTCATTGTCTAGACTAAGACAGTTCTGCAGAAAGCACAGATTGAACTTAGAAATGAGTTGTACAGCAGGTTGTTAAGTAATAACCCAGCACAGCCCTTATATAAGTTAAAGCAGCAATGGGATATCAGAATTTTTTTAATGGTGAACAAGAGGTTGGTATATACGCCCAAGAATTCATAAGCTGATAGAGCACAAAGAGGATATCTCCTTTCTTCCTCTGCTACATTTTATTTGAAAGGATTAAGGCAAAGGGCAGGAGGGCACCCAGTCTATTAGAACAGTTTGCCCTGCGCAATTAAACTGATGTTTAGTCATTCAAATAAAGATCCTTCCCAGCCTGCTTTAGCTTGGAAAACTTAGAATGAGGAGATTTTTATGAGATTTAGCCCAGGGACAACTTGTTTTACTTTCATTTGATGGCTCATTTCCCCATTTACAGATTTTAGCTGCCTGTTTACAAGGATATCCATGCATTTAATTAATTTTCCACCTCCCTATCTCCCAGGAGAGTGATTGTGTCAAATAAAGCTGTCTTCCCACCTCCCTCCACCAAGCCTCATTAATGTTACTTTGAAATTTCCTCTCATTCTGACTCCATATAAGTTATCTCATTGGTGGGCTTTGGAATCTCACAGTTATTGTAAGAATGTTTATTATACAGAACCAGAGAAGGCAAATTGCCAGTTCAAATATCCCTTTAGCTCCAGGGGATTTATACATAGGTTGGAAGAAGAGTCAATATTTATTGTTTACATTTGGAATATCCATTACTCATAATATTTCTGTAGCCACCTAATTATAAGGAAGCCGTTTTAAAATCTGTTTTAAAATCTATTTTTCTTTTGTTTGTCGCTTAAAAATAATTTAATCTGAAAGTGACACTAGTCCTTTTAATACTGTGGTATTTGATATAAGCTTGGTATAAGAGGATAGTGGTAGAAGTTGTTGGTTGCTAAGTGGACTCTTGTATGTATATTTCAGTACACATTCTACCCAACTAAAGAAGAAAAAATAAATAAAAGAAGGGAAATAGTGAAAGCCAGGTTCTTTCCCCTGGGAGAAGCTTACAGGGAAACTGTTGACTGAAAAATTGGCAACAGTCAATAGTCAACTCTATAATCATAAAGATTTAAACTAGAAAATATGGACACTATAGGACCATAGGACAGCATGTGTGTGTGTATGCATATGTATATGTATGTATATATGCACATATATGTGTGTATATGTATATATGTATACACACACACATGCACACACACACTCACACACACAATTTCTCTCCTAAGTTCTCAGATTCTGTCACTCTGGTTGAGACTGATGAAAACTAGGAATATCTCTAAGTAAGGGGTTCCAGGAAAAAGTCATTGTGTTTATTTCCATATCCCTTGCCCTCCTGTGCCTCCCCATTACCCTTACCTATATCCCAATAATATCCTTTCTACTAGCTAACATGGGTGAGGTTTGGGGGTCAGGTAATAATGGTGCTGAATAAAACTGGTAAAATAAGCCAACAGCATTCAGGAGCCTCAAGGAAATTCAGAAATAACAGCTATGAGAAGCTACTAGGATTCCAAAGTCAAACAGACATGAAGTCTTATAGCCCATTGTCAAGTAACAGAAGAGATCTTACTTCAAAAAGAATTTAGGTTAAGTCTGATGGAAAGTGTTTTACCTAGGGTAAGATCACCTGGTAGAAGCTAAGAAAAAAGGAATTAAATTATACCTTAGATTTTTTTTATTTCTAATTCTAAATGTACATTATGGTTCAAATATAGTGGTCTTTGATGCTATGATTTGCCATTTAAATAGGTTTTTTTTTAATAGTAGAGTAGGAATAGTGCTATCTCAAACCCTCTAATTTATATCTGTGACTAATATCTAGCTATTTGGATTGTGGGAATATAGCTCAGGTGCTAACTCTCACCTAGTGGTATTTAACTCCAATTCTAGGCAAAATATCCAAAAAAAAAGTTCCTTATGGTGTCACACATAGAATATTAGATGTGGAAGCAGAAAGACCTGGGTTCAAATCCTGCCCCAAGTGCTTACTATGTGACCTTACAGATGTTATTTAACCTCTCTGAGCCTCAATCTTCTCATCTGTAAAATGGGGAAAGGGAAGGTTGGATTTGATGGCTTCTAAGTTCCTTTCAAAGTGCTAAAGTCTAAACCCATGATGTTGTGATACTATGATCTGAAAAATTATTAAAAGGTTGGCCTCTGAGCTCTGAAACTTTGACCCTATCATCCCTGAGTGCTAAACTTCTAAATGTAACACTCTAATGAAACAATGATGCGGTAAAATCATTTCCATTTTACAGACTGGGAAAATTAGGCCAAAAGTCAGCTGGTCAACAATCAAACAAAAATATTTTCTGACAAAAACAGACTTCATGTTAGCAATGGCAACGAAGTAATTGTATAAATGCCAGAGGCCCAAACCAAATGGAAACAGCACTACTGAAAACTGGACAGTGAAACAAAAAAGGCCTTCCCACTAGTGACACATTTAAGCTGCTTTGTGTCACTTTGGGGTATGTCAAAGAAAATACTTCTGGTGTATCCTTGAAGAGGACTCTAACTGGTTGATCAAGGTCATTCCATCAACTTTGAATTCCCGAGAGGTGGGTTAATGAACCCACCGATGGGCCAAAATCTGGGCTCAATGTCTGTGCTCAAAGGCCTTTCCAGTGGGGAAGAAGAGTATTTCTGATTGCTACTTTCTCTTCATAGAAGTGCTTATCTCTCACTCCCAGATCCATGGCCATGCATCACAAATGTGGAATCAGAAATTGGCATTCCTATTCATTCACTGTCAAGTTTCAACCACAGTACCACAGAGACCTAGAGAAATGAAGAACAGATCTTCAGCACCATGGAGACAATGAGAAATGAAGAACACATTTTCTTGTGGAAACTAAGAGGATCCATGTCAATGAGGTCACATGGTTTAGTGGAAAGAACATTGATTTTGCAGTCAGAAGGCCTAAGTCCCTGACTGCATACTCACTAGACCAGTAAGGGAGACACTACATTACAGGGAAAGACTGCTGATTCTAGAGACAGAGGAACTAGGTTCAATTCCTGCCTCTGATGTTTACTATATAGGTGACCTTGAGCAGGTCACTTAACATCCATGGGATTCAATTTCTTTACCTATAAAATAAGGAAGTTGGACAAGATGGTCTCTGAGGTACTTCCCTGCTCCAGCGCTACGACCCTGGGAAGGTCACTAAGTAACTGTTAAGTGAACCAGACATCATGGTCAAGAGATATTTAGTGCCCCAAAGAGATTTTTTTAAAACCAGGAAAAAGAACCATATTTACAAAAATATTTATAGCAGCTCTTTTTGGGTGGCAAAGAAATGGAAGCTGAGGTGGAGCCCGTCAAGTGAGAAATGGCTAAACAAGTTGAGGTATATGATCGTGATAGAACACTATTGTGCTACAAGAAATGATGAGGGGGTTAGTTTGACAAAAGAAACCTGGGAAAACTTGTATAAATTGATGCAAAGTGAAGTAAGCAGAACAGAAAAAATATATATACTAACAACAGTACTAAAAGACAAACAACTTTGAAATGCTTAAGAACTCTGATTAGTACAATGGAATCAACCACAGTTTTAGAAAGCATTCATGATGAAACCTGCTGCCCACCTCCAGAGAGAGAAAGCTGATGGTCTCAAAGTATAGGTTGAAGCATAGTTTTTTGACGTGGCTAATGCAGGGATTCATTTTGATTGGCCATACACAAATGTAATGGGTTTTGTTTTCCTTGTTTTCTCATTGCCTTGAAGGAGGGGAAAGTGGGGGAGAAAAAATATCAGGACTGAAAATAAAACAATATTGAAGTTTTTACAAATATATATATAGTGAGCACTTATAGATTGTTCTTCTTATTCATAAAGACCAGAATAAAACTCTCTATGTAACAGCAAATAGAAAATCAAATTTATAAATTCCTGGTAGTCTGAGGAGTGAAGGAGTGAGAGTTTTAGTTTCAACTGTCACTCACTTACCATATGATCTCGAGCAAGTCAAGTCCCCTCTGGGGACTCCAATCTCCTTATTTCTATAATGAGACAGTGGGATTAGATTATCTAAAGGTTATCATTCAGCTCTAACATGCTGTGTTTGAATTGAATTGGACTAAATGCTGGTGTATAAAACTTGAAGGAGGCCGAGAGAAAATTACAATGATTAAAGTTGTGGAAAATTTTCCATCCTAAGGAAAGGCTTAAAGGAACTGGGTTTACTTAGCCCAGCAAAAAAAAACAAAAAAGCATGTCAGGGTGGGGAAGATTTAACAAGAGTCTTCCAGTACTTTCAGAGCTCTGTGCGTGACACCAAGCAGATTTTTTTAGTTCCCATTCAGCATAGGATAATGAGGAATGGGCTAAGCTTCTTTAAACGGTATTTATGTGAGATGTTATGCAGAACTTCCTAAAGATGGGGGCCATAGGACTAAAGCATTTTCCTAGAAGAAAATGGGGAGCCTTCTCCCCTGATTCTAATTAAGGAAAAGTGAACTAGTACACTTTCAGATGGTTTCAATGCTGAGATGAATGTACATAAAAGATAGGGTGTTAGACTAAATGATGTTGCCCTCATTCACAAAGAGATTTCCCCATGAAGTTGGTCGTTTGCCTTTGCCTGGGCTTGGAGATTTAAATCCCTTTCCTTGGCAAGTCAGGTGAATGAAGTCGGGATCAGAGCCCATTGGAAAGCGAACATTACAAATTAATGTTCTCCTTTTCCCCTGTGTCTGCCATAAATGTCATCACTCAGGTAGGTTCCTGGTATTGTACTTTGTAGGTTGAGAATAGAGAGGCTATATCCTGGATCATGTGCTTAACAATAAAAGCCTTTAGGAGCAGCTCAGATTGAAAGTGGGTTATGTGTAAACTGGCTTCAAACTTTCCATATTCTGATATAAGGCACCTGGCCAGTAAATGCACTAATTTAAGCCTCCAACTAAAGCTCTTCTGAGAAATCAAAATGGCAGGTTAACAAAAACAAAGTGAGATGTCACCTCTCCAGCATTATTCAAATAGCATATGATGTATTTTGAAGAAAATATGAAACTCTTCAAGTACAGTGGTAACTTGGGAAATGTTGGGACTTTTGAGATCTTTTAAAAATCATGGATGGATGATGAGTATGAGAGGAAAAAATGATAGCTAACATTTATATAGCACTTTCCAAACATAAATTTCCCTGATCCTCACAACAAACTTGTGGGATAGGTACTGTAATTATCCCGATTTAACAATTGAGGAAACAGACACAGACAGAGGCTAAATGACTTGCCCAGAATTAAATAGCTAGTAAGTGTCTGAGGCTGGGTTTGAACTCAGGTCTCCCTGACTTGAAATTCAACACTTGTTGGACCATATTTTGTCTATAAATATAAGCTCAACCAGAAATTTCAAGTAATAAAATGTGTCCTAAAACATAATCAATAGAATTTTTTAAAGTATTATTAATTTTTTTGGAGGAATAAATACATGTCAAACAGGTAATATAAAAAAATGTGTTACCTATGCCACTGAGAGGTTAAATAATTTACCCAGAGTCACACTACCAGCATGCAACCAAACAAGGACTGGAACACTTGTCTTCCTGACTCCTAGACCAGCTCTCTACCAAATATTCCCCACTGCCTCTCATCCATTCAGTTTTTAGATATCTCTAATCATTAGCTGGTTTTTCCTAACATCAAACCTAAAGTATCTCCCAATAACTTTCACTTGTTCCTCCTGATGGTGCCCCATATGGGCTGAGCTTAACAAGTCCAATCTACCTTTTACATGACAAACCTTGAAATACTTCAGCCTCCTTGGTTGTAAAAATGTCTGGCCAATTCCCCTATCAACAACTATAGCACTGAGCTGGTGAGGTACTTTGGGCGGACATATTTGCAGAGGGGAGCATGGCAAAAAAGCAGAAATGTAAGCTGGTGGTCCCTAGGGGCCATAAAACAGAAGACTCCTATGTATGGCAATAAAGACTTGAAAATGAGAAAAATAGCAATTCCCCACAAAAATCGTCAACAAAAACAGAACAACATTACCCCCACTAGGGACAAGTGGGTGGCACAGTTGATTGAACACTGGGCCTAGAGTCAGAAAGACCTGCATTAAAATCTAATGTTAAACATTACTAGCTCTGTGACTCTGGGCAAGTTGCTTAACCTCTCTCTGTTTGCTTCAGTTTCCTCAAACACAAAATGGGGTTAAAGGTTGTTGAGAAGATCACATGAGATATTTGTAAAGTGCTTAGCATACTGCCCGGCCCATGATAGGCACTATATGAATGTTTATTCCTTCCATTGTTATGTGCCTTCGTACTGGAATACAGATGAAACCCTCAATTCTTTTAGCTTTTTTTTTTTTAATTCCAATTATACTTCACTTATAAAGATAGAGACTAGACCTGTGATTCCATTGATATAAGGAACTGCCTAAAGAGGAAACTCCCTCCATCCATAGATTGGCACATTTTCTACAATTTACAGGTTTATACAATTGAGTAGAACATTTATAGTAAGATAGCCAATAAACATTTATTAAACTCCTCCTTTGAGCCAGGCACTGTACTAAGCAATGAGAGTACCAAGAAAGACAAAAGAGCTCACAGTCTAATGGAGGATAGACAACATGCAAACAGCTAGGTACAAACAAAGATAGATACAGCATAAATTGGAGATAATCAGCAGATGGAGGGCACTGGCATTGAGGAGTACCTGGAAGGGCTTCTTGTAGATAGTGAAGTTTTAGCTAGGACTTGAAGAAAGCCAGGGGAACCAAGAGGCAGAGAGAAGGTCAATGATTTTCCCTGGATCACACAGCCAATACGAATCAGAGGTGGGACTTGACTCCAGTCTTCCCAGCCTCAGGGCTAGCTTTTTATCCATTACACAAGACTTATATGATGCACTTATGAAACCTTGTATTATTATTTAATATTTTCATTTCTTATCTTCCCTGTTAGAGAGTAGGGAAGTTCAGGGACCCTTCGTCTTTGCATCCCACCATAATATCTATAAGAATTCTTTGCCCTAGCTGTATGACCCTGGGCAAGTCACTTAACCCCGATTGCCTCAGCAAAAAACAAAAAAAAAAAAATTCTTTGCCCTATAAATATTGTATGGATCAATCAATCAATATAGTAGCATTTATTAATCACCTAATGTGTACCAGGTACTATGCTAGGCACTAGGAATACAAGGGCAAAAACAAAACAGTAGACAAGTGATTAATGCAATTAATCCATGGAGGAAAAATGATAAATTGACAAAGACATTATACATAAGCTTCCTAGTTTGGGCCAAAGGGCTGGACAACATTATCTCAGAACCCTCTTCTGCCTCTCTAGGTTTATGCACATGAATCTCTCTCTGTTCTTAATTCACAGAAGACACCATGTTGCTGCTCCCTAAGATTACTTAGGCATTTGTTTGAAGTCCAGTCCAATAGCAGTCACACTTTCCAAGAGCTAACATTACTTAATTTCTTCCCGAGAACATTGAAAAGGAAGCCCCTGCTCCTTGTTGCAAAAAGAATTTAGTTTTACTGAACAAAAGCCTCTATTCCTTACAGTTGGAGATTCCTTCCTGGAAAGACCAGTGATATTTTATGATGCCACATTGTTCCAAAGGGATCTTAGCATCAAAAACAACAGAAAGAAATCTCGCTTTTAATTTGATTCAGGAAGGAGTAATGAGATAATACCTGAGTCAAACTGATCCATAGGGCTATACAAATCTGGAGCAAATTAACTTTGAGAGTATATGACAGGGAAGGTATGGTTAGATGGATGGCAGTTGTTCTGAAAAAGATCTTTGGGTCAGAGTGGACTTCATACTCAATATGAGTCATCAGTGTGATGGAAGTTGAAAAGATGGAATTTGGTCTTGGGCTATATTAAAAGGGGTGGGAGCTGTTGCTGTTGTTATTGCACCACATATGACTCTACATGACCACATGGACCTTTGTGGAGTTTTCTTGGCAAAGATACTGGAGTGTTTTGCATTTCTGTCTCCAGTGTGTCTCCATTTTACAGATGAGGAACTGAGGCCAATAGGGGTTAAATGACTTGCCTAGGGTCATATAGCTAGGAAGTATATGAGACCAAATATGAAGTCGGATCTTCGTGACTCCAATCCCAGTGCTCTACACTGCACCTTCAGAAATAGGGAGATGATAGTCTGACCTCATCACATCTCATCTGTAGTATTGTATTCAGCTCTACCTATGTTTAAGAAGGACATTTATAAGCTAGAAAATGTCCAGAAGATGGCTAAGATGAAAGGCCTTGAGCCCATGACACATAAGGATAGGTTGAAGGAACTGGGTATATTTAGCCAATAGGAAAAAAAAAAGATTCAGGCAATACATGAGAGTTGTTTTTCAAATATTCAAAAGCTTGTCCCGTGGACGAGGTTTTGGATTTGTTCTGGTGTCTACAGAGGGCAGAACCAGTAGCAATGTCTAGAAAATGAAAATATGTATGTATGTATATGTGTGTGTGTGTGTGTGTGTGTGTGTGTGCTCGATGTAAGAAAAAAATTCCTAATGATTAGAGTTGTTCCAAAAAGTAATGGGAAATGGTGGGTTCCTCCACCTTTGAAATCTTTAAGCAGAGGCTCAAAAATGACTTATCAAGTATGTTATAATGGGCATTCCTTCAGGTTTTAGGTTGGACTATCTAGAGGGCCAACAAAGTACTTTCCACTTTGAAAATTCCACTCTGAAAATTCTGCGAAAATCCCTCTCTTGCCAAACGTGAAGAGGAGTAGAAAATAGAGGAGTGAGCTGCTTTACTTTGGTGTTTACTGGAGAGAAAAGGCCAGAAGAGAATATAACTAGAGGTGGGAGAGCCTTCAGAAGCCATCTAGTCAAGCATCCTCACTTTATAGATATAAAAATTCAGCCCAAGGTGAAATTGATTGGTGATTTGTATGTGAGCTTTAGATTTTCCTTTATCAATCATTTCTTTCTCATCCCTCCCACAATCCATTTGGCTTCACAAGTTACCAACAAGGAGGGCACGTCCCCCTCACACAAAATACAGGGCCTGAGATGGTATCCTAGATTTGCTGGCTCACAGAGTTACTTTGTTAGCACATATCCCATTTTATCTTTTTAATACATCACCGAAACATCTAAATGTGGTATAGCCAGATGGGGTGGCATTATAACACACACACGTCCACCACTGTTCTTCAATTGGATTATCTCTTGGTTGGAGCTAAATGGGTTGCATTGAGTTGTAGGATTCTCCTCATATCCTCAGGGCATAAGCAAGTTAAAAAGTTCCAAGTTCTTCAGGAGGATGAGCAAGCCTAAAGAGGAAATGGGTACTGGATTTCATTCTATGGGGATTTTCAAACTTAGAGAAATAGCCTTTCTGACCTTGTTTCACATTATTCTTCTCCATTCAGTTGCTGATCCAGCCATATAAAAGTTATATGTTCTCCAAATATGGTATTCCACCTCTTATCTCCTTGTCTTTGCACAGGTTGTCCCCCATGCCTAGAATACTCTTTCCTCACCCCAGCTTCTTAGAATCCCTGATTTTCTTCAAACTCAATTCAAGTGCCACCTTCTATGCAAAGCCTTTCTTGGTTCTCCCAACTCCTAGTGCCTTCCGCCATAAGGTTACTCAATATCTTCCTTGTATGTATTTATGGATGCATTGAGGCAGGGTTGGAGAGTGTTGTCTTTTCCTTTTAAAATATGTCCTTGAGGACAAGGACTATTTTGCCTTTGTCATTGAATCCCCAAAATGTAGCACAGTACCTAGTGGATATCAGGTATTTAATAAATTTTTGTTGATTAATCAATTGATTAACAAGTAAAGTCAAGAAGTATTTATTAAACAATTACTGTGTGCCAGGCACTGTGCAAAGAAAAGCAAAAGATAGTTTCTCCTCTAAAGGAGCTCAGAGTCTAATGAGGGAGCAACATAAAAATAACTATGTACAAGATGCAAGATATCTAAAAGGTAACTTGGAGATAATCTCTGAAGGGAAGCGGACAAGAAAGGTCTCTTACAGAAGGTGGGATTTGAGCTAAGTCTTGAAAGAAGCCAGGGAAGCTAGGAAGCAGAAACAGGGAGTGTGTATTAGAGTCTTTGAATAAATGACTGAGCTATTGTAGGTCTTGGGAAGGCCAAGAATGATTTTGGGACATTGGTGGAATTCATTATTTTGTTAGTATCTAAAGTAATTATTTGGAAATCTTTTAAGGGGCACGTTGTCTCAATACTTAGATGTTTGTCTACTGATATCTATAAAGTATAAATGTCTATTTTGTCCATGAAAATTACCTAGAGTTTTGTTTTACACAGTCTTGAGTTTCTTGGGAACCTGAAAAATGAAATGTTATATTAGCATGTACCAAACACCCTGAAATTGCTACTCCCAAGCTGCTCCTCGACTAAAATTCCCGCACCCAAAATATGCCAATTTAGAAATTACAAAGAAAAATATTATCCCTCAAAATTAATTAAGGGTATGTCATGGCAGCACAAGAAGCTGATGTTCTCCTAGGTTGCATTAAGATAGGAAGAGAGGTCAGACCTATATTTTAAAAACGTCACTGGCAAGTTATAAAGCATGTTCCTGTATGCTCACCAGACACTACAATTATCCTTTCTACATCACTATTTTCCCCATCCTGACTTTCCCTATTACAGAGATAGAGGGAGAGAGAGAGATGGTTGGATGGATGGATGGATGGATGGATGGACATATAAATATATCCCTCTATATGTATTTGTGTATATATGCATGCATGTATATGTGTGTACATGTGTGTATATATGTGTATGTATGTATCATGTAATGTATTATGGGTTGGCTTAAGAAATTAAATTGGAATTTTTTGGAGTTTTGCAGAAACCACAGATGACACACTAAGGCCAGCAGATGACATAGCCTATGACCAAATACTTAACCCAAATTTTACAACAAGATACTGTAAAAATCCCATAAAAGAAAAAAAAATTCAGACTTCTTCTCTGGTACAAAGGAAGGGCAAAAAAATTTTACATGCCTTTTCCAGATTGAAGGGGTGCCACACCCCTAACCCCCATGACATGGAATGGATAACTGTAGTTGAAGGAACTGGACAGAATGCCAGACCTTGAGACGTAAACTTTACATTTCTCTCTATAGGTCTTTGTTCAGAATTCTGGGACCAGAGACGTGACACTAGGGCCATGATGTTCAGTTCTAGTTGGTTTTTACTTTGGAGGACTTTGGGACAAGGCAGTGAGCCTAGAGAAAACTATCCCAGCCAAGAGAACCACAATAACTCAGTCTCATCAGAACAAAGCAAAACTGGTTGGCTGTTTGCCAAATCTAATGCCCTGCCTCCAGATTACTTGTACCTTCCAATCATCAGCATTTAACAAATCCAGTTTTTCCATCCTCCTTTTCCCCTCTTGGCCTTCTTAATATTCCTTTCTACTGTCTCCAGAATATGAATTCTATCATTATGCAGGAATACTTGTATGTGCAAGGTACATTAAAATATTACAAAGAATTTTCTATTCATTATGTACTTAAGCCTAGAATAACAACTCCCAAGACCAGTATTGAAATTGCAAATTTGTAAATTGTCCAAATATGTAATCCATTTGGGAAGCAAGTCAAAGTCTTTTTTTCTCTTTTTTCTTTTTCTTTTTTTTTGAAGTAGGGGTATTAGTACAGGGAGGCAATAAAAGTAGTCTCTGTTCTTGTATATTTTTTCAGGAAATACATTTATTCTCCCCATGCGGGGGTGGGGGGTCAATAGGGAGGGAAAAACACAACTAAATGTAGATAAGTATGGCTTAGATGGGTGTGTAGGCTTGGCCAAACATAACAGAGTTAGTAAGATTTTGACTGAAAAACAAAATACTGAAATACTTTGCTCTCTGGCTCAGTATGGCACATTTTTGGTTGGGGAGCAAGAGAGGGGTACATAAAGTATCCAAGATGTAATATCAGCGAGACTGAGATTAAGAATTCATAGGACCAGGGAACCAAAAAAAACTAATAACTATTACCTCTATTCGATAAATGGTCATAAGAAATTCATCTCCCTTATGTGATTTGTATTCAGAAATTAGTATTTTTCCACAGTGGTATCAATCCAGAAAGGAAGGTAACTGAATACTTGCTCTGTGACCAGAAAACATACTGAGTTCACTAAGAGGTGATAGTAAACTGCTCCTCTGCTATATGAAAATATCTATGCAAGGGTCAGCTAGGTGGTGCAGTGGTTAGAGCACTGGCCCTGAAGTCAAGAGGACCTGAGTTCAAATCTGGCCTCAGACCAAACACTTGACACTTACTAGCTATGTGACCCTGGGCAAGTCACTTAACTCTAATTGCTAAAAAAGAAAATATCTATGGAATTTAGTCTCAAATTGAGTTAAGGAGGGAAAAATTAATTTTTCTGTCATTACATAGGCATATAACATATCAATAGAGTACTTGGGTGATATAAGTATTATTATAATGTATTATAGTAAATTGTAAGCTGGGGGAGGGGTAGTGATAAAGAGGGAATGAGGGCAGGGCAGGACGACCAGTTCATGTTATATAAAGATCACTTGGAGGATTTGAGGATAATTAGCTTGGAGAAGAGAAGACATAAAGTGAGTGTGCTTCTTTAACTATTTGAAGGAAGGTTATATGGAAGAGTTTCTATTTTTTTAACCCTAAAGAGCAGAACTAAGAGCAAGTAGTAGAAATTGTAAAGAGGTGAATATAGGTCAAATGTTAGGGAAAATATGCCACCACTTAACTCTATGCATAAGTGGAACAAGTGGTAGCTTTCCCCTTATTGGAGGTCTTAAAAGCAGAGATTAGAAGACTGTTAGTTGGACATTTTATAGAGGATATTCATTTCAGTTGAATTGATCAAAGATTCCTGACTTGGGGTCAATGAGCTTTAAAAAAAATTTGATTCTAGCTATAACAATAAGAGAAGAAAAAATGAAAGAATTAGAAAAGGACAAGGAACAAGGAAACAAAACTATAACTCTTAGCAGATAATATGATGGTATACTTGGAGAATCCTAGAGAATAAAACTAAAATACTAGTTGAAATAATTGACAACTTTTGTTGCAGGATATAAAATAAACCCACATAAATCATCAGCTTTTCTATGTATTACCAACAAAGTCCAGCAGCAAGAGATAGAAAGAAAAATTCCATTTAAAATAACTGTAGACAGTATAAAATATTTGGGAGTCTACAAACTCAGAAACTATATGAACACAATTACAAAGCATTTTTCACACAAATAAAGTCAGATCTAAACAATTGGAGAAATATAAACTGCCCGTATATAGGCTGAGCCAATATAATAAAAATGACAATTCTATCTAAATATCTAAATTAACTTGCTCATTCAGTGTAATACCAAACTACAAAAAAATCATTTTGTAGAGCTAGAAAAATAGTAACAAAATTCATTTGGAAAAACAAAAGGTCAAGAATATCAGTGAAAAAAAATATGAAGGATGTTGGCTTAGCTCTACCAGATGTCAAACTGTATCAAAAATAGTAATCATGAATACAATACATTACTAAGAAATGGAGTGGTGGATCAGTGAAATAGATTATGTACCCAATACACATTAGTAAATGGCAATAGTATTCTAGTGTGTGATAAACCCAAATTTCCATGCCTTTGGGAGAAGAACTCATTTGGAAAAAAACTGCTGGGAAAACTGGAAATCAGTTTGCAGAAACGAGGTATAGACCAACATTCACATTATATACCAAGATACCAAAATAAGGTCAAAATAGGTTCATGATTTAGACATGAAAGGTGATACCATAAGCAAATTAGGGGGGCAAGAAATAGTTAGATCAATGGATAGGGAAGAATTTACGACCAAATAACAGATAGAAAGCATTACAGGATATAAAATAAATAATTTTGACTGCATTAAATTAAAAAAGTTTTGCACAAACAAAACCAATGAAGCCAAAATTAGAAGGAAAGTAGAAAACTGGGGGAAATTTTACAACACATTTCTCCAATGAAGGCCTCATTTCTCAAATATATAGAGAATTGAGTCAAATTTATCAAAATGCAAGTCATTCCCCATTTGATAAATAATTAAAGGATATGAACAGGCAGTTTTCAGAAGATGAAATCAAAACTATCTATAGTCACATGAAAAAAATGCTCTATATCACCTTTGGTTAGAAAAATGCACACTAAAACAACTCCAAGGTATCACCTCACACCTGTCAGATTGGCTAATATGACAGAAAAGAAAAATGATAAATGTTGGAGGAGATGTGGGAAAGTTGGGACTTTAAAGCGCTGTTGGCAGAATTGTAAACTGAACCTACCACTCTGGAGAGCAATTTGCAACTATGGCCAAAAGGCTACAAAACTATGCATACCTTTTGATCCAGCAATATTTCTACCAAGTCTATATCCCAACAAGATATTTTTAAAAAGGGAAAGGACCTATATATACAAAAATATTTCTAGCAGCTCTTTTTGTGATAGCTAAGAATTAGAAATTGAGGGGATACCGATTTGCAGAATTGCAAATTCTACCAATTGAAGAATGGCTAAACAAGTTATGATATATGATTGTGATGGAATACTATTGTGCTATAAGAAATAACAAGCAGGATGATTTCAGAAAAACCTGGAAAGACTTGCATGGACTGAGGCAAAGTGAAATGAGCAAAACCAGGAGAACATTGGAACAGTAGCAGCAGTATAGTACAATGGTCAATGGTGAATAACATAGCTATTCTCAGCAATACAATGCCAGGAGGCTCACCTCCAGAGAGAGAGTCTGAATGTAGATCAATGCATGCCATTTCTTTTTACTTTTTTGAATTTTCTTGTTTGTTTTGGTCTGTGTTTTCTTTCACAACATGACCAGTATGGGAATGTGTCTTGCAAAACTGCACATGTGTGGGACAGCTAGGTGGCATAGTGGATAGGGCTCAGGCCTTGGACTCTGGAGGGCCTGAGTTCAAATCCGACCTCAGACACTTGATACTGACTAGCTGTGTGACCCAGGGCAAGTCACTTAACCCTGATTGCCTTACCAAAAAGCAAAAACAAAAAAAAAACTGCACATGTAGAACCTATATCAAATTGTATGCCATCTCAGGGAAGAATAGAATTTGGAACTTGAAATTTTATTTTAAAAAAGTTAAATATTTTGCATGTAATTGAAAAGAATTATTTTTTAAAAAATTTATAACAGTCCTTGCACATAGCAGGCACTTAATAAATCTTAATAAATGTTTATTGACTGCTGACTATCCTGGTCATCCTCCTCTGGATGCACTCTAATTTATCATATATTATAAAGCTCCCTTCTAGCTCTAGATTTATGATACTATAATACAAGAACTGGCTAAAAGGCAGGAGATTCAGTTATTCAGCAAGATATTTATCTTTATTGGAAAAAAAATCAACAACACTTTTTTCAAATACTTTCGAGTCTCCATTTATTCACCATCTATCCTCTCTTTATCCCCTTGTAGTTAGGATTCTGACCCTGATTACTGCAAGTAAGTGAAAAAGAAGATAGAGCATTGTACTTGAAGTCAGAAACACCTGAGTTCAAATCCTGATTTATATACTTATTAGTTGTGTGACTCTGGGTAAGTCATTTAACCTCTTACTGCCTCTGTTTCCTCTTCCATAGCATAAGGCTACAAATAGCACCTACCTCTCAGGGCTGTCATGAAGATCAAATATGATAACATATGTAAAGGGCCTTGTAAACCTTTAAGCACTATAGAAATGTTAGCTATTACCACTTGACTGAAATTGATTTCTCATATATAAATCACAAAATTTTAGAAAGGTAAGGGACATCAGTGGTCAATCGCAACAAGTCATCATCACATCTCTTCTTGAAGATCTCTCATAAGGGTGAATCCAGTGGCCTCCAAGCAACCCATTCCAACTTTGGCAAACCAATTGCTAGGAAATTGTTCTTGGAATCAAGCTTAAATTTGTCACTTTGCAACTTTCACCCACTGCTGCTGGTTCCATTCTTGGCAGACAAACAAAACAAATCTAATCTCTCATCTATGTGACAACCTTTCTGTTGGCCCTTTCTCAGTTCTAATCTTCTTTGACTCTTGTGCAGTACTTAACTCTGCTGATGACCTCCTCCTTCCGGAGAGTTTCTCCTCCCTGGAATTCCATGACACTGACCCCTTTTTTTTCCATTCCTCATTATCTAGTTCATTGTCCTCTTCCAAACCTTAAGTGTGAGTATTCCTCAAGGATCTATCTTACTCCTTCTCTTCTCTCTAACGTTTATCCATATTGAATTCATCTTCTTCCCTAGGTTAAGTTTTCACTTCTATGGAAATATTTCCTAAATCAGTTCCCCAATATTTCCCCTACATTCCAGTCCTTCATCTCCAATGGCCTTTTAGACATCTCACCTGGTTTCCCCTCTGGCATCTCAAATTCAACATGTCAAAAATTGAACTCATCATCTTCCCCACCCTAAATCTATCCCTCCTCCCAAAACTAAATTCATTATCTTTCCCAAAAAAAACCTTTCCACTTCCAAACATCTTAATCACTGTCAAGGACACCATCATCCTTCCAGTCACGTAGGTAACATTCACAACCTAGGTGTCATACTTGACTCCTCACTCTTTCAGCCCCCCATATCCAATTAGTTGCCAAGTCCTGCTTGTAACATCTCTTGTATATTCCCTCTTCTCTCCTCTGACACTGCCATATTTTTCATGTAAGCCTAGCCTATCGCAAAGGTCTGCTGGTTGGACTCTCAGCTACAAGTTTTTCTCCATTGCAGTCCGTCTTCCACTGAGTTGTCAAAGTGATCTTCCTAAAGTGAAAAACTGACTATATCACACACCCCATTCAATCAATTCTGGTGGATCTAGGATCAAATATAAAATCTTCTGTTTGGCATTCAAAACTCATCATAACCTCATTCACACACACACATACACACACACACACACACACATTTCCAATCCTCTTACCAATCTCATCACCATGGCTTCCTTTTCTGTTCCTCAAACAAAACACTACCTCCTTAACTCCAAGAATTTTCATTCACTGCCCCTATGCTTGTAATTCTCTCCCTCCTTATCCCCTTCCTGGATTCCTGAACTCTCTTCAAGTCCCAGCTAAAATTCCATCATCTGCAAGAAGCTTTTTCTCATTCCTTCCTTTTATGCTAAAGCCTTCCTTCTGTTGATCATCTCCAATTTAACCAATACTGCTTGTACATGGTTGTTAGCATGTTTTCTCCCCCCCCCCAGATGATGTAGTCCTTTAGAGCAGAAGCTGTCCTTTGCCTTTCTTTTTATCCTTAGAATTTAGCACAATGCCTGGCATGTAATAGATGATTAATAAATGTTTTTGACTGTTGATTGACTGATCTATTTTAGTTAATGGCATTGGTATTCTACCCATCATTCAGGCTCAAAATCTCAATGTCACCTTTGACTCTTCCTTTTCTCCCTCACATTCAATTCTGCCATGTTCAATCAGTTATCAAAACAACAGGCAATTTACAAAATAAAACATGAAGCAATAATTAAGCATGTGACGTGATATATGCTATGTGTCAGATGAGTGACAACAATATTTTACAGATGTTCAGAATAGAGAGAAGTTATTTCCAATTGGGATAGTCAAGGAAGGCTTTGTGGTGAAAATGAAACATAAGCTGAGCCTTTAAAAATGAATAAGATTCTGAAAGGTATATAATAGTATGACAGCTTTTTCAAGTAATGGGAATTCTGTGAGCCAAGGTACAGAGGTGGGAGAGCAAGAAAGTATAGAGCCAGTTCTAAGCAGTGAGCAAACCAGTTAGGTAAGTGACAGGAGTAAGACTAGAAAGAGAGGTTGGGGACAAATTATGGAAGGTCTAACATTAGTAGGAGTTTTAGTGTGTGGACAATGGAGACCATTTGAAAGTTTTTGAAGAGGCTGGAAGTTGTCCAAGCCAGGATTCCAACCCAAGGTACCTAACTCCAAGTCCAGTGTTCTGTCAACTATGCCACACTGCTGATCGAGGGCAAGTCAGGTCCCAATAGTTACTGTAACTCTGGTACCCTCTAAGAACTCTAGGACTAAGAACTCATGACTCTCTCTCTCTCTCTCTCTCTCTCTCTCTCTCTCTCTCTCTCTCTCTTTTTCCTTCCATAGAAACACAATAGTCTAATTCACAAATACATTTTTGATTTGAAGAAAATTTTGTTTCAAATTATCGAATTTTCTAAATGAAAAGCAGAATAAAACACCAAGCTATTGCAGTAATTCTTCTTTACCTCCCCTCCCTTCCTCCTCTCCTCTTCCATGCTAGACAGTTCTTAAATGCAGAACATGGCAGATAAAGTACATTGTTGATTGAGATGACTTCAACGGATCTGGATATTCACTTTTCTCCAAATTCAGATTCCTTCCATATCTTTCAGCTATTGAATGGAACAAACCCTAGCCACATCAAGAGCCACCCTTGTCTTTCCACACCCTATTACAGCAGCTCCACTCAGCAGGCGGGCCACAATGATTTTTTTCTGGTATGAGGGGAACTGTGGAATGCTGGGGGAAAGAAACTGCAGCCAGATTAGACTGGCTAGGCAGGAGTGGATTTGAGTCTGTTTATGTTTGACAGATTCACAGAAGCTTGTAGATGGAAAGGCCCTCCTCAGTGGCCATCTACTCCAAGTCACACATTAAAAGGAATCATTTCTACAACATTATTGCAACAGGTTGTTGAGCCTGCATGTGAGTACCTCTTGTGATGGGGAATTCTAGGACCTCCTGAGACAATTCATGCTACCTTTGGAACGCTATCCTTGTCAGAAGGTTTTGCTAACATCAAGCCTACATCTGCCACTGCAGGGTCTACCCACTTCTTCTACTCTGTTCTCTTGAGAACAAGCAGGAATGTCCTTCCTTCCTAAAATGTGTTGCTTAGAACTGAACCCAGGGCTCCAGCTGCATTCCAACCAGAAGTAGAAAGGATGATGAAATGTGATCCTTTTGCGTGTAAAGGAATGTAGTTTAAGGAACAGGGAACTCTCAAACTCATTAAGATCAGAAGAGTTTGTGTCCGCCCAATGTACTTCATATTTACCAGTTGCCTTCTGAAAAAGTAATTAATATTAAGGGGTTAATGATGAAATTTAATCTATATTTAACCTTTAACAAATCATTGTTCCTTTCTAGTTTCTTTGGGCAAGTCTCTCTTGCAAGACTCAGTATGCTTGTCTAAGAATTAAAAGGCTGATGTAGATGATGTGTTACATGTCTTCCAACTCTAAATTCTACAATCCTAAGTATTCTCAAGGTACTTTAAGAAGAGCTCATACAAAAAAAAAGACAGGGTGGATAAATGGCTGGCCTTGGAGTCAGGAAGACCAGGGATCAAGTCCCACATCTGATAACTCCTGGCTATGTGATGCTGGGCAAGACACAACCTCTCAGTTGTGCTGAGGCTTGCCAAGCCCACAAATTACAGAAAACTGGCTAATCTCCATTGGTAGGAAGAGTTTCCTATGCAGGTCTAGATAAAACAAATATACACTCTAAGGGTTGGAAGGTTTCTTAAAAGATATCCCAAACAAAAACAGAATCCTAAGAAAACTCCCTGAAATACTGAAGGGAGGGTTATCAAGGAGAAAACCATCATAGAATATATCTAGAATGAAAAGGAACATCAAAGACTATTTTGTCTAATACTCTCATTTTATAGCTGAATAAACTGAAACCAAGAATAGTTAAGATAATCACCCAAGGTCACACAGATAGCATGCATCAATGGTTAGATTCAAACTCAGGTCTTCTGACTCAAAAGATGATGCCCTTTCCACCATACCATGTTGCAATAGGAGGTTGGAATATGATGTAACTGAAGACCACTGAAGTTCTATGCATGACGTGGGAGTTGAAAGTCAGACTGTCCTGATGGATAATTTTGTACTTATTTGGCGTGGATGTGACAGTTGTCAGACTGGTTATAAAGAACAAGCCAAGAAGCTCATAGAATCAACTGAAAACTACCACCTTGATGGATGGTAGATGGTAAAGGGAAGCCTACATTGAGGTCTGGGATGTTTCTCCTCCTTACCTCTGGAATCTCCTGCTTGACCTGGTGAATGGTGTGAAGGATTCTGGAAGCAGAATATCAGCTGATCTGGGTGGATGAGTCATTTTTGTGTACTTTAGGCATTTGATCATAGCATATGGAAGTGGGTAGGATGTACATGAGCCATTATCCGTGCCAATCTCTTCACTGTGCCCTCTGTGTGAGGCCCCTCCCATGGGCATATGCTTCTCTTACTACAATAGCCTCCTGAACTTGGGATCTTTTAGCTCTGGAAAGAGTATGCCTTGGCAGATTGCAACCAACTACTCACACTTTCACAGCTCCCTCGTTGAAAAGAAACATGTCCATTTATAAAGCCTACACAATTAAAATGCACATTGATCTTTTTGAGGAAATTCTAGCTGAACTTCAGTTCCATTCTACAAATATTTTAGTATCTACTGTGTTGAATTCACTGTGATAGGCACAAAGACAAAATAAAACAGGAGTATCCTGTAGGAGCTTATATCCTACTGGGAGGTATAATACACAGGCAAGTAAGTAAATATAAGGTATTTACAGAGTATACAAATAATTTCAATCAGGAGAGAATACTAACCAGTGGAATGTGGGGAGAGTGACATTAGGAAGGTAGTCTAGGTAGCACAGGAAGACTCATCTTCCTGAGTTCAAATCTGGCTTCAGACACTTACTAACTATGTGACCTTGAGCAAGTTACTTAACCCTGTTTGCCTCAGTTTCCTCATGTATAAAATGAGCTGGAGAAGGAAATGGCAAACCACTACAGTATCTTTGCCAAGAAAACCCCAAATGCGGTCATGAAGAGTCAGACACAACTGAAACAACTGAACAACAATAGATAGAATTTATATGGTACCCAACAGCTGACAAAGTGCTTTGTATGATATTTTATTTAACCATAAGAGGTGGTATCTGAGCTTTGCTGCAAAGGAAGTGAGGCAAGATGTGAAAAGGGAGGACAGTCCAAGCCAGGAGATAGAATGCCCTGAGCAAGGAATATCTAGCAGGGCAGCTTGTAATGGAAAGTGGAGGGAGTAGAATAATATAAAATAAGACTAGAAAGGTAGAAGAAGGCTAGATTTCGGAAACTTTAAGCGCCAAGCTCAGTAGTTGGTATTTTACCGTATAGGCAATAGAGAGTTGTTCATAAATTTTTAATTAAGGGAGTGGCATGGTCAGAACTACATACAAGGAATATCAATTTGGAAACCATGTGGAAAACGGATTGGACAGAGAAGACAGTGGAGGCAAAGAGAACAGTTGGGATGCTATGGCAATAATACAGGTGAGAGTTGATGAGATTCTGAACTAGAATAAAGGAAATAATGGGCAGCGAGGTAGCACAATGGATAAAGCACCAGCCCTGAAGTCAGGAGGACCTGAGTTCAAATCCAGCCTTGGACCAAACATTTGACACTTACTAGCTGTGTGATGCTGGGCAAGTCACTTAACCCCAATTGCCTAAAAATAAAAAAAAATAAATAGAATAAAGGAAATATGAGTTGAAAGAAGAAGATGGATACAAAAACAGAAGTGATGCTAATCTTTGCTTAATCAAATAT
Organism: Vombatus ursinus; assembly: GCF_900497805.2. Taxonomy (NCBI): domain Eukaryota; kingdom Metazoa; phylum Chordata; class Mammalia; order Diprotodontia; family Vombatidae; genus Vombatus; species Vombatus ursinus. The sequence goes on along the minus strand of NW_020950062.1, from coordinate 1,791,721 downwards.
CTGCTGGTTCAGGAGTGAGAAGATCAAGGTTTAAATCCCACTTTCTGACTCTTATTAGGGTATTTAGGTCTCAATTTCCCCATCTATAAAATGAGACAGTTGGACTAAACTATCTCTGAGGGCTTTTCTAGGACTAATCTATGACTCTAGATTTGCAATGGATAATGTAAATCTATTTTGCATTAGAAATTTATCTTTTATAACTTTCTATAGTGAATGGTACATATTGCAATTGGGGAGAGAAGACACGTGTACAACATGGAGATGAACAAGGATAAGGTTTATGAGGGGAATGCTGGGACCAATACAAACTAACACTTGAAATGAAAGCCTCTCCATCAAGATAGGACAGAGCAAATAAAAATATCTTTCACAGGCTTTCACAGTGATTTAGAGCTAGAAGGGACCATACAGGTCAGATAGTTCAACTACCTCATTTTATGGATCAGGAAGCAGAGACTCATGGAAACAAATTGGCCAGCGCAAAGTCCTTTTCCAGAGTCTTAGTGGACCACTCCCAATTAGGCACAAAAAAGCAAGAGAGTCTTTGAGACTCTAAGCCTTTTCAGAAAGAGGGAGATCCCATTATGCAAAAGGATAGGGGTAGGGTAGAGGAGAAGGAATAAGTGCTCTCTGAATGGTTGTCCAAGGTAGAAGGAGAGGAAAAGAGAACATAAAATAATATTTCTCAAAAAATGGAAAAAAAGGAAAAGAAAAAAAAAACACCCAAAACAGCACAGAACCAACAAGTAGCAAGGAAAGAGGCAGAAAATGAAACCCCTCCCTATTCCTCACTGTATGCATTTCAGATACTTAGCTATCATTGTCATCCAGGACTTTCCCATGGTAGGAACCATTACAGAGCTTTTCTTTGTTCTAGAATATTTTTTTCTATTTCAGTCTATCTAACCTTACAAAGATGTGTTATTTCTAAACATAGTCAAGTTAAGCAACTATGTAAAAGACCTGTGTACAGCACACAAGCATCTTCTTCAAGGACACTCCTAATTTACCATAGAAGCAAGGAGAAGGGAGAAGAAGATGTGCACTCATAACCTATTGATTGAGTTCCGCCCATTTTGAGTCTGGGGATTACAGAGTAACATTGCAGTTTTGTTTTTCCCCTTCCTGGCTTAGTTTCTTTTAATTCTATTTTATTCCTGAATAAAGTTTGGATCCAGACTTTGTCAGTTCACTCATTATGTCTTCATACTAACCATAGTCAGGCCTGTGGTCAGACAGGTGGAAGGTTACCTTTTTCAAGGAGAAGGGAAACAATTAGGTCTTTGGAGAAGCCCAGCTGCTACCTCCAAGGGACCAGCTCTCCAATCCTTCCTTGAAAATGCACCTGCATTGATCTGAAACAGATTCAACGTTCAACGTTCCAATATAGCCCACAGAACCATTATTATGGCTTTAGTATGTTTTTCATCTGCACTCCAGCAAGGAGCCTGCTAACAATATGCTATGCCCATTCCCACCTCAGAATTCTTTGCCCCTTGTAGCTGCACACCCTCCCCTCCACTCTATGCCTGACCAAATCTTATCCATCTTTCAAGTACCAGGTCAAGTTTTGCTTATTCTATGGATCTTTCTCCAGCTGTACCAACCCACACTGCTTTGTCCTTCCCTGAATTATTCATAGTCTGTATGATGTACGGCTTAGCTTTGAATAGCAGCTCTCATTATTATTCTCTCCCTGTTTCATGGCATGTCTTAAAAGGCAGCAGGGCATAATGAATAGCAGGATAATCTCAGATCGCCATGATTAAGCTCTTGCCTTTAACAGATATGATGGGACAGCTAGGTGGCACAATGGATAGAGCACTGGGCCTAGAGTCAGGAAGACCTGAGTTCAAATGCAACCTCAGACACTTAACAACTGTGTGATCCTGGGTAAGTCACCTAACCTCTGCCTGCCTTGGTTTCCCCATCTGCAAAATGGGGATGATAATAGCACCTACATCCCAGTGTTATAGTGAAGATCAAATGAGATTTAAATTATAAATCACTTAGCATGGTATTTGGCACATAGTAAGCCCTATATAAATATTACCTATTATGAAACATCACTACTGGAGCTCTGCAATGAGAGTGCCTGGATTCAAATCTTACTTATGATGCTTATAGATTGTGTGACCTTTGGCAAGTCATTTCACAGTTTCATAGTGTGTCAATAAGAAGGTTGAACTAGATGTTCTTAAAGCTCTGACTCATATCTATGATCTCAACATACCAATTGTGGGACCAGGTACAACAATCTTCAACTCAACTCCCAGTCCCCCAAGAAAATTTCTAAAACTAGAAAGGAAAGAACACTAGTTCTGGCATCTGAAGCCATGGGTTCAAATCCTCCACATGACAGGACATCAGATACCATGGCCTTCTTCCCTATTCCACAACTCCACCTTCTCCCCAACTGTAACTCAGTTATTGTCCCCATCTCCCTCAGCTTTGCATTGTCTTATTGGGTCTCCATGAAACTTCCTATACTTATACCTTACCATACATGTGCTCCCCCATACAATTTTCAGCTTCCCTTTATGTGTGATATTCTACCAATAGAATGTAAACTCCATGAGGGCAGGGACTGCATTGCTTTATTATATTTGTACCCCTGATGTTTAGCAAAGAGGCTAATGTAATGTAAGTTTTAATAAGTTCTTTTTTTTAAATTTATACCCCATTGCAAAGAAAGAACTAGTTAGTGAGCAGCGATCATCATAATACCCTGTAAGATGAGCCCTTTGCAGCCATTTTGAAAGTAGTCCTTAGCCCAGAATGTTATCATTTTCCTACTTTCAGAAAAGAGAGAATTGGAGAGCAGAAAGGGCTTTGACCTTGGAGTCAGAGGCCTAGGATTCAGATCCTGCCTCTGATGTTTACTGCCTGTGTGACCCTGGTTAAATCATTTGATCTTCCTGGGCCCAAGTTTCTTCATCTATAAAATGAGGGGCTGAATGACTGCTGAGGTAATTTCCAGCTCTAAATCTGTAATCCTATGAATCGTGAAGACAACGCATTAAGTCACCAGAAGGGGTTGGGCTAGATGACTTTTAATCAGGAAGCGACATGTTACAATGCAAAAGGCACTGGCTTAAGAGTCAAAGGACCTTGGTCTAAAACCTCCACTTCCCCCCACCCCTCACACTATTTTCATGAGGGCAGCTAAGGGGCACAATGGATAGTGTCAGGCCTGGAGTCAGGAAGACCTGAGTTCAAATCTGGCTTCAGATACTTACTAGCCCTGTGACCCTGGGTAAGTCACTGAATCCTGTTTGCCTCATGAGCTGGAGAAGGAAATGGCAAGCCATTACAGTATGGTTATCAAGAAAATCCCAAATGAGGTCACAAAGAGTCAGAAACAACTGAACAACTTTCTTACCTTTGTGTCCTCAAGCAAGTCATTTTATCTCTGTAAGTCTCAATTTCCTCATCTCTAAAATGAACTAAGTAGACGCCATGCTGCCTTCCAGGTCTAGATGTATGATCATGTAACTTGTTGCCTCCAAAGTCCTCTTCAGCTCTGAGATGATCATCCTCTAATTCTAAGGTTCCTTAAGCCTCTAAACCTAAGATCTTATTCACAGATCAGCCCCTCAAAGTAGATTTGTCTGTCTCCTCCTTCAATAAGTGCTCCAAGAAGTATTCATTCTACTCATTCACTGGATATTGTAAGTTTCTGCTGGAGTTCCACATTTCAAGAGGATTTGGGAAAGATGGCAGTAATTGCTAGAAAAATCCTGATTCCGTCTAACCTCCTTAACAACAGGAAACGCTTCAAGGCAGTGCTGCAAATGGAGGCTGTGAGCTTGCAACTGGATAAAATCAAGGTATAATTTATCACACTAACATGATGATCGCTCCATTTCCATTTGAAACGGTTGCCCTGTCTGTATCAGGCACCTGAGAGAATGTCACAGGAAACTTCATCTCTTTCTGCCATCTAGTGTTAGGGAACCTGTTCAATATCATATCTTTGCTTTCTATCATGGGAAAGAGAAGTCATTGGAAGTATGACGTTTTAATAAATTAAGCTAAAGAGAATCAGGAAATAACCAAATAACATATTACCTTTTCATTTTAAAATGTGCTTTACTTTCTGAGGCAATTATTTTCAAATAATTTTCCAGGTTTTTGAAATGTGTAACCATGAAAAATACATTTATGGGAAACATTAGAAATGTGGTGTGGTAGTAACAACTCTAGACCTGTAGTCAAGAAGATTTGTATTGAAATTTCACAAATGACCTTTGTTAGGTGTGTAACCCTGGGCAGGTCACTCAAATTACCTGATCCTCAGGTTTTTCCATCTCTAAATGGGAATGACGCCTGTAATATCCACTTCATGAGGTTATTGTGAGGCTCAGATGAGATAATATATGTAAATGTATTCACAAACTTTACAGGATAGGGGTAGGCACTGGACCTTGTGTTTTTATTGGTTAAGAAAACTTGTGAGTGAAAAAATTCTCTCTATTAAGATAAGTCAGCACCTTCTCCACAATTTATACTCTTAGTGAGTTGTGTAGAGCACTAAGAAGTTAAATGATTTCCTGAGGGTTATTTGGTAAGTATTAGAGCTGGGACTTGACTTGAAGCCAGGTCATTTTAGTTTTCAAGCTAGTCCTCTGCTATGTTTGTGGTCTTTCAAGTAATATACATATATATATGTGTGTGTGTGTATATATATATATATACACACACATATATGTATGTATGTATATGTGTATATATGTATATGTATACACACATACACAAATATATATAAATATATATGTATATGTGTATATGTATATATGTGTATATGTATGCATATATGTGTGTTGTGCATATATACATCTGTGTATGTGTGAATATGTATATATGTATGTATCAGGGTTTTTTATTATTTTGATCAATGGCTGAAGAATTCATTTCATTATATTCTGAAAACTAGAAAACTAGTTAATCGATACTTCTTATTATATACTCTCTATACCACAGAATCACAGAATTTCAGAGTTGAAAGGGATGTTAACAGCCATCAAAGGCAATCTATATGATAGAAGAATCTCTAGATATAATAACCTTGACAAGTGGTCACCCAGGCTCTTCTTGAAGATCTCTATGAAAGGGGAACTATTCATCTCTTAATAACCCATTGAAATTTGGAGTAGCTCTGGTACTTAAGTTTTGTTGTTGTTTTTGTTGTTGTTCTTGTTGTCATCCCTGACATCCAGTCTAAGTTTTCTTTGCAACTGAATTGTTCAGTTCTTCCTTATCTCCACCTCCTGGCTTCACTTGCTTCTTTCAAATCACAGCTAAATCCCAACTTTTACAGGAAGTCTCTTCAAATCCATCTTCCCTTTATTTGATTACTTCTTATTTACCCTGTTTATATAATTTGTTTGTATATAGTTTTTTTTTGCATGTTATTTCCCCATTAGACTGTAAGCTCTGTGAGAGGAAGGATAATGCTTTTACCTTTATTTGTATCCCTAGAGCTCAACAGAGTGCCTGGCACATAGTAGGCACTTAATATTGCCTTATTGACTGACTGGTTATATTCAGGAATTTAGTATTCTGGGGTAGAAATTGAAAATGAAGCACTCGCAAAATATAAGTAAGGCTATGTCAAACTTATTAAAATGTTGACTATCATAGTCTTGTGACCTCTAACATAAAGAAGTCATGACCAAGAAAGGAGGACGGATGACAAGGGACCACCCCCATTGTTTTCTCGGTCTCTAGATTGAGTTTTGTCAGAGATTATTGTCAAGGATAAAATTGTTGTTGACTGTGATACGTGATATTCCCTTCTTCCCTCTCTCCTTTTACCCTTTTTCCTTCCTTCTTTCTCTCTTTCCTTCCTTCCATGTCAGATATCTTATAGTACAGCCAAGCATAGAAGGCCTCTTAAATATTATAAATCATATAGGAAAATATACTTGGGAAAAATAAATATAATAGACCTAAGTAGACCTGCAGAGTTATATTTCCCTGCTTCAATATCCTGCTGGATCCTACTGATTCTACCCCTCAGGATATCTCTTTCTTCCATATCCTTTTCTTGATTGATGCATCCCTACCTTAGTTCATGTCCTCATCACCCTTTACCATTTGGCCACTCTACTTCCAGTCTTTCCCACATCCAATCCATTCTACAAATGGCTAACAAAATAATTTTGCTTAGAAGTACATGTCTGATTTTATCATTCTCTTCTTCAAAAATACTAAGTTGTTCCTTACTACCTTAAGGATAAATTAATAACTCCTTAGCCAGACATTTAGTCAGTGAACCAGGCACTGTGCCGGGGATACAAATATATAGACAATGAAAGATAGTCCCTGCTAATTTATTAGGAGAGAAACATGAAAACACCTATTAGAAACAAGATTTATATAGGATAATTTGGAGGTAATCTTAGAGGAAAGACACTGAAGCTAAGCAGGTGTAAGGAAGGTTTCATGTAGAAGGTAGAATTTTAGATGAGATTGAAGAAAGGCAGGGGGGCAGAGATGAGGACAGAGAGAATTCTAGAGATGAAGGAAAACCAGTGAAAATGCCCATAGTCGGGAGTTGGAGTGTCTTTTGTGAGGAACAGAGGTCAGTGTCACTGGATCACAACATATACGGAGGGGACTAAAATATAAAAAGACTAAAAAGGCAGGAAGAAAACAAATTATGGAGAGCTTTAAAAGTCAAACAAAGAATTTTATATTTGTTTCTGGAAGTAATAGGGAAACACTGGAATTGATTGAGAGCAGTTAGGTGGCACAGTGGATAGAGTACCAGGCCTGGAGTCAGGAAGACTCCACATCTTGGCCTCAGACACTTACTAGCTGTGTGACCCTGGGCAAATCACTTAACCATGTTTGCCTCACTTTCCTCATCTGTAAAATGAACTGAAGAAGGAAATGGTGAACCACTCCAGTGGAACTGGTTGAATTGCTACAGATTGGGGAGGCAGGGAGGGTAATATAGGGAAACCTATGGTTTAAATCGATCAATTTGACAATTGAATGGAAGATAGATTAGAGTAGGGAGAGATGTAAGGAAGGAAGACCAATCAGCATCTCATTGCAACAATCCAGTTGTGTGGTAATGAGGGCCAGAACTAAGGTAGTGGCAGTGTCAGAGGAGAGAACAAGGAAAATATGACAGAAAAGACTAGACTTGGCAACTTTCTAATTGGCTATAGTAGTGAGAGAATGTGATAAGTCTAGGATAACAAGCAGATTATCAAGCCTGGGTAACCGGGAAGATGGTGGCACCCTCACCATTAACAGGGAGGTTAGAAAGAGGAGAAAGTTTGGTGGGAAAGATAATGGGCTGTGTTAGATATGTTCAGTTTAAGGTTTCTAAGAGATACCCAGTTTGAGATGTCTAAAAGGCAGTTGAAAACATAAGTTTGGAGGTCATGAGAGAGGTTAGGGCTAGATAAGTGTAAGAATTTTCAGCCTAGAGATGAAATTGAATCCACGGAGGATGATAAGTTTACCAAGCAAAATATTATACAAAGAGAAGAGAAGCAAGCTGGGACAAAGTAGTAAAGGCACTCACAGTTAGTACAACAAACATGAAGTTCTAGCAAAGACGACAAGGGGGTAAGAGGAGAACCAAGAGAGAGCACTGCCACAGAAACCTAGAAAGAAGAGAGGAACAAGGAGAAGGGGATGATGCAAAGTCTCAAAGGCTGCAGAGAGGTCAAGAAGGATGACGACTGAGAAAACTCATTAAATTTAGTGATTAGAAGATCATTGATAACTTTGGAGAAGGTAATTTAAGTTGAATAATGAGGTCAAAATCCAGATTGCAGAGACTTAAGAAGAGAGTGAGAGAAAAGGAAGAGTTATCTGTTGTAAATAGCATCATCAAAATGTTTAGCCACGAAAGAGAAAAAACATGGAATGATATCTAGTGTGGATAAATGGATCAAGTAAGGAATTTTTGAGGAATGAGAAGATACAGGTATGTTTGGAGGCAGCAGGGAAGCAGCCAGCTTATAGGAAGAGATTGAAGATTAATGAGAAAGTAGGGATTATAGAGGAGAAAATCTTCTGGAGAAGATGGGATAGAATGGGATCACTTGTGCATGTAGAGGGGTTTAACTCAGCAAGTAGAAGGGCCATTTCCTCATGTGAGTCATAGGTGAAAGAGAAGATAGTAGCAGAAAGCATCTGAATGATATGAGATAAGGAACAAAGGAGAGGAAGGACCTCTCAACAAAGAGCCTCAACTTTTTCAGTACAATATGAGGCAAAGTGCTCAGCTGATAGGGGTGAGAGAATGGGGGCTCCAGGGGAGTTTTGAGAAGGGATAAAAAGCTTTGGAAAAGTCACTGTGGTAAGTGAGATAGTGAACAGATTATGTAACATAAATTTGTAGTGGACCCAGTCAGTGTGGTTTAATGATTTTTTCCAGCTTTGTTCAGCAGTGGGTGAGTAGGATTGAAGGCAGTGGATGGTGGGAGGAATCTAAGCCTGAGACTTGGCAGATAAGAGACCTTTGATAAGATAAGAGAGCATATGTGTCTCTCCAGAAGACTGGTCACAGTTGAACTGCTACACCATGGAGTTGAAATGGGGAAAGGAAGAGTGTAGCCCAGTGAAAGGGTGACGTCCTAGAAGACTACTAACAGATGGAGAGATCAGAGGTCACAGTAAGCACAAAGAACACAGGGAATACAAGGCAGGTGGAGACATGAAATGACAACAAATTATGATCAGATAAAAGAATTTCAGAGTTCATGAGTGTGTAATTAGAACACTTGTAGGTTATGGCAAGATCAAGGGTAAGACTATTTATATAGCACCTATGTGCCAGGTGCTATGCCAAGTACTTTTTAGAAATACCTGATTTGAATCTCACAACAACCCTGCAAGATGGGTACTATTATTATCCTAAATTTACAGTGGAGGCAATTGAGGCAAGCAGAAATTAAATGAATTGTCCAGGGTCATGGCATAGAGAAAGCATTGGCACAGAGGTAAAAATAAAGATTAATCCAAATCATTTTCCAGTCCACTTCTTGGAAAACACAACTATGGAAGATCCTTTGGTTAGAAATGAGTAGAGACTTTAGTTGAAAATACCAGTTTCCAGTTGCTGGGGAAAGCCTGTCACCAGTTTCTCCTTTGCAAATGTATGTTTCCCCTAAGTTTCTTTGCTCTTGTGGTTTCTTGCTGCTGGTGCCTCCATGGTGATTCATCTGTTAGCATTTGCTGCATTGGGATCCACAGCCCAGACCATCTACTTGAGCATGTGCTCATCACGTTTCATGCATTCTCCATGGGTGTGATCTTCACATACTGTTTGGTTTTGTTTCTTTTTAACGGGTGGGACTCAGTCATTTCCTTTGCATACTCTCCTTGAGCTCTCAGCCTGGCACAGCCCCACATGCTCTACCTTTCCAGAGCTGATAATTGCCTTTGCAATGGTTCTCTTAGGTCTTTGGCAGCTCTCCACCTTGTGCTCCACTGAGTGAATTATTTTTTTTTACTGTAATCCCGGTCTTTTATTGCCATGAAAGCTGTGCAACAGCAGCAACTCTCACCATAGCACAGTCATAAAATCACAAAATCCCAGAACTGGGACAGATCTCAGAGGCCATTGGTCCCAAAATGAACCTTATGCAGAATCCCTTTGCACATGGCCTACAGGTGATCATCCCGCCTATGCTTTAATGACTTCGGTAATGGAGAACACACTGCCTGTTCAAACAGACTATTCCACTTCTAGACAGCTCCATTAGCAAGATTACCCATGCATCAAAACTTAATCTGCCTCTTTGTCACTTTCACGCAATTGTTTCTAATTCTCTCCTCTGGGGCCATGTGACAGCCCCTTTCAAATATCTGAAGTCAGCTATCATTCCATACTCCACCCCCAAATCTTTTCTTCCTGACATTAGACTTATTGATGAATGTTTAAAATTCTATTGTGACATGTAAGTATTCAAATACATTAACAAGCACAAAAGAAGGGCAGTACAAACAAAAACAAGATCACAAATGATGGAAACCATTCAGTAACACAATTGTGATCTGATTATTAAATAACACAAAAGCTATTTATATGAACTCTAACAGGATAATACCAATGTCAGCCATTGCATTTGGCACATGCCTTTGTGCTGTTTAAAGTTGACTTCATTTACATATTTATACTTGCATGCTGAATTCATAAATCTTTTTTTCTTTTGTTAATATAAATGTTCATAGGTATAAATTCTTTATCTGTATCCCATATGATTTAATTTGTTATCTCCTTGTAATCCTTTTCATTAATACAATTATTTATTGTGACTCTGATAATTATCTTTGAAAATTGGTCTATGGTCTATAAGCAAGGGTGGGGAACCTGCGGCCTTCAGGCCACATGGAGTCCTCTAGGTCCTGAAGTGCAGGACAAATCCTTTGGGAATTTGTTCAGTAAAGTTTGTATTCAGTCAAAGGGCCACACTTGAGGACCTAGAGGGCCACATGTGGCCTCAAGTCCACAGGTTCTCTACCCCTGGAGATAAGTGCTTTGTGATAATTTACCTACTCATTATTTAGGATGACATTATTTAGTTTTTCTTTAAGCCTATTATTTTGTTCATATTGCCTTTATTTGCTACAGTTTCTTATTATTCTATGTTCTGAAAAGGATGTGTTAAATATCTCTACTATTCTGCCTTCTTATATGAGATTTTTCATGCCCTAGTACAGAATCAGTTTTGGCAAAAGTGCTGTGTCCTTAGCAGAGCTAGGAAAATTCTAGGGAATGAGGAAGAGAGGAAGGGTTTAGGCGAGAAGCTAATGATTTCTGATTTTCATAGAATGAGTTTCAAATGTCAGTAAGACATGCAGATAACCATGTCAATTAGGAAGTTGATATTGCAGGGCTAGTGTTCAGGAAAGAAATTAGTGCCACACAGTCTTAACATAATTCAGATGAGGTTTGTAGTTCCAAGGTACAGGCAATGTTCCTTACTTCCCACTCAGGTTGCCAAGGGAATGAGTCTAAGGGGCACATGGTTTGGGGTAGGCACCTAGTCACAGCCCTGGCGTTGGCATCAAGGAAGGAAGGTTTACTTCAAGTAAGAGGGTTCCAGGTCCAGACATTGTACTACATTTCCTAAGCCATGGATTGGAAAGTAGGGTAGTTACCAAAACCATTAGTCCCAGCCCTGGACAATGAAAAGAAAACTGGCATAGCCAGAAGGTGTAGCATCACAAGACAAAACATAGCACGAGACAGTATCTAGCAAAGAAAAAGTAAGACAAACAAGCTTTATTGGAGAAAATACTCACAATGAGAAAGGGGCAGTCAAGGAGGATGGAAATAGGTCAGGTTCACTGGGATCCTGGGTAGATTTAAAGCTGTTTAAAAAAAAACCTGGGTTTTTAAAGGGTTCTTATTTTCAAGCAAGATAAAGCATTTGGGGAAAGAGTGAGGACTTAGATCTGGCGTTCAAGTCAAGACGGAGGACTGGTGCTGATTTACAATGGATTTATGGGGAATTGGCAGCTAGTTGGAAGTCCAACTCCTGCTGGCAGTAAAAGGCACTTTCAACAGTTACTTTGACAGGGTGACTTCTTGCAAGATAGAAAAGCTACTGGGCTCCTTACATGCAAATACAGATTTTTGGAGTCATCTGTGTCCAAATGATTCTTGAACTCCATTGGACCTGATGAAATCACCATGGGAAAAACTGTAGAGGAACAAGGGGACTCCAGAAACAGCTCCAGGGGACAGCCACTCTTAGGAACAAAGGTCTAGTTAATGAACCAGCAATGCAGACTGAAGAATCAGGTCAACAAAGAAGAAAGAGAGAAGCATCACAGAGACTAATAGAGGAGAGTGTATCCGAAAGGAGGAAGTGGTCACAGAATCCAAAGCAGCAAAGAAAGCAGAAGCATCTCAGTGATGGGGCTTAAGCCTTAGAGAGGTTATTTTGGCAGCTATGGAGAACATGAATTAGAGAAAGCAGGGAAGGTACGCTTTTCATATTTTTTTTCAAAAACACTGAAAACAGAGCAGCAGTCACAATTGGACAGTTTTCAGTACCTTAACATGTAGTTTGCCTAGGTCATGTAGTTTGAAGTAATTAAGGACAGCTTGGGATTCTGTTACTAATCCCATGCTTATATTGAGTTCCAATCCCCTGTTAGCCTTTTGGGATCTGTATTTTCTAGTCTGAAGATCATTTTTCTTGATAGAAACAGTGAAGCAAAATATGGGTTGAACAGCTGGACTTTCATCAATCTGTTGCCTTCATCATTTAATTTAATTCATTAAATATTTATTCAATATCTCCTATGGGCAAGGCAGGCTCTGCATGTGTACTGGCTATGTGACCTTGGACAAGTTATTTAATCTGTCAGTGCTGCCAGACAACTCTCTAAGACCAAATGCTGCATACACAATTGAAATATTAAGTCCTGATCAAAAACACAAGTAGAAATAGATATATATAGAGAGAGACACACATATGATATATATAATATATTTTTACATTTGTATCATATGTGCTGTATCATGTATAAATGCATGTATATCTGTGTATACATATACATACGTACATATACACATTCATAGTGTGATCAAATTAGTAAAGGACTGGAATAGGAGGCAGGAAGACCTGAGTTCAGATCTTGCCTCTGACACATACTGGCTATGTTACCCTAGGTAAACAATTCTTCACCCAGGAGTTACCTGTACTAATGAAATAACAACAGAGTCATGCATTTATCCCCAGCTGTGTGCCTATTCACACATGTACACATATGTGTATGCCCAGAGCCCTGTGCTAGGGAAAGCAGATACAAAGACAAAGAACAAAACAATACTTGCCCTCTAGGAGTTGACACTCTTCTTGGATACCACAAGCTGATCAACCAACCACAATTGACAATCCTAGCCCTTCTTTTGCTTTTCCTTTGCAACTGATGCCAATTTTAAAGAATCTCTTTTTGCCATTTTTATCATGCAGGTTTTAGCATTCTTGACCTTTTTAACAGGACCTTGTTCCATAGCTCAACACAATGTCTGGCATGTAGTGCCAGCCTTATAAATGTTTTTTGATTGATTACTCCTTGTATTCATTCTTGGTTATCAACCTTTGTGTCAGTCTTCTGTATATGTTTAACACTAAGTAGATCGTTGAATTCCCTAGGTCTCCTTAAACATTTTCCCCTTTGCTTCTTCAACAGAATGATGTTAGTATCAAGAAAATTTCGTTTTCTAGATGTTCCAATTCACCTTGAATTGACTTCCTCTGTATCATCCTGGGTCATGGGATCTTATCTACCCTTTCTCTCAACTCTTTGAAATTCACTTTCTCAATTTCTTTGGGAAATGTCATACTACACCTGGCTACACCTTTGTCATCTACCACATATTTTAAGTTTCTATCAATTATACTTTGGCAACTAGGTCAACCTTATTAGATAGATTACATAGAGGGCTGAGTTTGGAGTGAGGAAGACCTGAATTTAAATGTGGCCTTAGATACTTACTAGTTGTGTGACCCTAGGTAAGTCACTTAATTTCGGTCTGGTTGTTTCCTGAAATGTAAAATGGGGAAAATAGCAGGATTGTTGTGAGGATCAAATAAAACAATATTGATAAAAGCTCTTAGCACAATGCCTACCACATAGTAGGCGCTAAGTAAATGTTTATTCTTTCACCCCTTTCCCCCTCTCCATTAGTCAAAATTAAATAAAGGAAAATAGATTGATACAATTTGATACTAATTGATACAATCATGAAACTATCATAAAGGCAAATTAAGAATTTCTTACCTACTGATCTTTTGTCTTTTATTGTTGTTTATTTGTTTTGGTACAGCAAGACTTCCAAGTAAATGTTTGGATAGTTAAAATACCCAGTCACTACTATTTTATGCCTCTACCTCAGCTTTGTGATCTACTTCCTGAATTTATCATCACATTTCTAAAACCCAATAATCTAGCCCCGTGGTTTCATTTTATCTCTCGCTTGATCCATGTATCCTCACCCAAATCATTTTCTCCACCATGCTTTCCTCCAGCAGAATCATGAATATTGACATAGGAATAGGATTACACATTTACAGTGGGAGCCCTCTCATTTTGTAGAAAAGGAAATTGAGGCCTAGAGAGGGTAAATTACTTGGACAAAATCTCATGGACTGGAAGGGGGTTAAATTAGGATTTGAACAAAAGTCTTCTGACTTTAAATCTGAGTGTTTTCCCCATTGCCCCAAGAAAAGGGCTACTCAAGTGTCCTTCGTCAGCTATTCTGTTTCTTTTGAATAAGACAGCTCCTGCCAAGGCCACATCCTAGTCGCAAGTCAAATTCAACTAAGTTTCAGTGACTTCATACTTACTTGAAGATTTCTTCTTTGTTTATTCTTATTATGATAGTTGACATAGAACACTGTAAACATTACAAAGCATTTTACATATATCATCTTACTTAATTCAAGCTTCTACATTATTGTTATTAAAGGATTATTAGAAATGGTCATTTTTTGCTGCCCTGTCTTTCAAAGAATCATGAATGATTTTAAAATACAGATGGGAAGACTTTATTGGAATAGAGCCTGCAAGGTCACATGTTGTCCTACTGAATCAAATACTTTTTCATGATGTGCACTATAGGATCATATATTCCTACAGCTTTCAGCTAATTACAACATGGTAAAGATGTATTCCAATGTTGATTATTGCTTGAAAAACTTGTTTGTTCCCTACTAACAGTTTCATTAAGGATGCCCTCAATTCACGTATCGATGGCTCTCATAAAGAATGTATATAGATAGGAGAGTGGCCATATTGGTTGGTAGTTAAGGATGATAATAATAATTTTAACAACTATAAAACCTACCATTTATATAGCTCTTTAGGGTGTGCAAAGTGCTTTACAACTATTATCTTATGGCACTGTTACCAAAAGCAAGAGATGAGCCTAAGCAATGTGACACATGGTACCAGGTTGAGTCAAATAGAGTGTTCATTACAGCAAAGATATGTGTGAATTGATTGAGAAGCAATATAGAAATAAATGTGAGTAATTTTAATTAACATGATGATTCCCCGTCCCTCTCTCCCTTCTTCTGCCTCCCAAGCCAAACACACAATTTTACCTTGTTTGGATTTCTCCTAATATTTTCTTTATGCCTCTCTCACGTAGTTACTGGAAAATGCTTGAGTAAACCTTATAGCGCTTAATTGTAAGAATAGATGTTTTTTAAAACCACAAGAATGTGAAGCATAACTGATGATGACTATGATTTTGAATTAGCTATTAATATATTTGCCACCTTCTTAGCTAGATTGTAAGTGGGAGTTCTGATATGCTCATCTTTGTATCTCACAGAGCCCCTAGCACCTACAATTTCATCAGGATAGGCCATCCTTGATAGCAAAACTATATCAACTACTTCAGATAACTTATCCTCTTAAAGTTGGGGCCCTTAACCATTTTTTTCTGTCAAAGAATCCTTTGACAATCTGGTAAAAGTCAGTTATCCTTTCTCAGATGCTCTTAAATTCATAAAGCAAAATACATAGTTTTACAAAGGAAACCAATTATACTGAGATATATCATACTGAAAGCAATTATACTAAAATCTATATATATTAAAAAGATAAATTCATAGACACCAGGTTAAGAGTCCCTGTCAAAGAGGGCTGAGGCACTTAGTGGTAAAGTGATTTGTCCATGGTCACACAGCTAGCATGTCTCAGAGTTGAGATCTGAACCCATGTCTTACTGAGTCCAAACCCTGCTCTCTAACCATTACTTCATTTTTCCATTCACCTTGCACATAATAAACCATCAATAAATGTTTGTTGAGTGAATGATTATTGTACTTGAAAACAGCTAGACACAATAGGGCAATTAACAGTGACAAAGTCTTATTTTCTGGTAGAATAAAAAAGTGAGATAATATGAAATAACACAGTAGGTTTGCATTGTCACTGGGACAGAGGAACTTTATCTCACTATTGGGATATCCATGTAATATCAGTGTGTGACCACCCTTCTAGCCTAAATCCATAAGAGATCAAATGGAAGCAAAATTAAAAGTCTCCTACATACTTGTTTTGGGGTGTTTGTCATGGTTGGTTTGTTTATTTGTTTTAAATTGATTTCAGAGTTTCATTTCCTTCAGAAGAATTAGACTACCATCCATCTTAACTCACCTTCACAGACTTTTTTCTTTACGATTCATTACACTGTTATAATACGTTTTTCTTATACTCACATGTGGGTATCAGATGGCAGAAAACCCTAAGACATAGTGAAATCACTGGCCTGCTGTTTGTTCTCAATCATTCATCTAATGGGATGGAAATTCCATGTCTACATATGCTGTCCATCACATGATATCTTCTCTTAAAATGACTTTTGAAAATTGATTTTATACCTTCATGGAAAAAGAGACCAATCCTTAAATGCACTGTGAAAATAAATGAATTATGCTGAGAACCTAAGAAATCAGAAGGCCCCACAGGAGAAACAGGCACCTAGCCTTAAAGATCATAGGACCATAGATTTATCTAGGATGGACCTCAGAGGCATTCTAGTCCAACCCCCTCATCTTACAGACATAAAAACAGAGGCCCAAAGAGATTATTTGACAACCCAAGGTTACATGCATAGGAAGAAGTAATGACATAGTTTTTAACCCTTGTTCTCTGATTCCAAATCCAGCATTTTCCCCAATGCATCAAAACAAAGAAAGAAGGATTGAGTTTTTGGTTGGTCAACATTGCACCCTGGAATTTGGAATGTTTGAAGTCTTGGTTTCAGTTAGAAATAAATGTTCTCTACCTGGGGATGTGGGTATCAATCACAGGGACAGTGTAGAGACCACTTTAGCAAATGGAAATAATGTCTATAAAAATCAGCTAGGCAGTATAGTGGAGAGATCATGGGATTTAGGGTTAGAAAGGCTTGAGATTGAAGCCTTTCTCAGACACTTAATGTGTAACCCTGGATAAATCACTTAACTCTCTCTGTATCAGTTTCCTCTTCTATAAAATGGGCATAATAAGAGCACCTGTCTCACATGAGTGTTGTGAGGATATAAACAAATAACATACAATATGTTTTGCAAACCTTAAAACACTATATAAATGCTAGCTAGCTATTATTTAGGCTACTAGAGAAGTTTTTGTAAGCAGAATTATGTTAATCTTTTGACATCATAGTGAAGAAATCACAAAATATCTAAGTTGGAAGTGATATCAGAGTCAAGAGTAATCTAAGCAAAGTCATCTCATTTAAAGATGAGAATGTAAGGAGGAAAAGAGGAATGAAAAATTATCTAAAAAAGATTACTGTGATGAGGGTAGTCATATCCTCCACACTATGCAATACAACTGGCTAGTACAGGGGTGGGGAAGCTATGGCCTCAAGGCCACATGTGGCCCTCTAGGTCCTCGAGTGTGGCCCTTAGACTAAATCTAAACTTCACAAGAAAAAGGAAAAACACTTAAAAAAATGAATTGGCCATTGTGTCAGGAAAAGTTGAACACTCAGTGAACTTTAAAGGGAGAGACAACTTTTGTTCTATCTCCCTGTCTGATGCATGAATGGGGAAGCTCAAGGAGGCTCACTCATTACTTCCTGTGGGGGATAGGTACCTCTCCTCTTAGGAAGAATGACAGCTATTCACACATAGCAGAACATGTGCTTGTCAAAGTGAGTCTTCATTGGGAACTCAAGACCCTGTTAATTTGGTTTTGTGTTTCTTTCCCTGAGTGTAAATGACTGAAGAGTGATCCTGAGATGGACATTTCCAGTCTTACAGGCAACCTCATGAATTCAAGGAATTGGTAGCCCTGGGGATTTTACTTAAGGTTGATTGGTAATAGCAGGAGTTCTGTGCAACTCTATCCTTCTTAAAGGACAACATCAGCAATAAGAGCATGAGCCCAAGCCCTGGCCTGACTTGCCAAAACCACTGGACCTTGCTGGAGTTGTTCATGTAACAGAGGCAAGGTGGAAGTGAAATGTCTGCTCAACAGTCAAAATGTTCCATGTTTTGATGTTTTAGATATCAACCAATTAGATATCTATGCCCTCTATCTATTGTCCTATATCTCTCCTCTTGTTCGTGCCTAGACTCCTTGAGAAGACCATCTACAATTGGTGGCCTCACTTCTTTCGTCTCACTCTCTCATTGACTCTCTGCAATCTGACTTCTGACCTCATCATTCAAGAGAATACAGTAGAAGTTACAGATTCTTGTTTTGTTTTTCCCTTACTGATGTGTACTTATGATTTTTTTTTGTGAAGGAAATGAATAGCTGTCCTCAACCTGACCTATAGTGTATATAGAGTTCCATTCTAATCTCTTTTGAGGAGATCCTAAAAATAAATTAAACCTACACTTTAAGCAATTTTCCCAGGGAGCTTTTAGGTAGAGGTTTAAATAGCCAGTGAGGTAGCACAGTGGATAGAGTGCCAGACCTAGAGTCAGAAAGACTCATCTTCCTGATTTCAAATTTGACCTCAGACATTTACGAGCTGTATGTCTCTGGGCAAGTCACTTAATCCTGTTTGCCTCAATTTCCTCATCTGTAAAATGAGCTGGAGAAGAAAATGGCAAACCACTCCAGTATCTTTGCCAAGAAAACCCCATATGGGGTCAGGAAGAGACAGACGTGGCTGAAACGACTGAACAACAAAATACACGAAAGAGCCAGAGACTATCATAAAAAAAGACCCTGATTCATTTTTAGAGGCCAAAGTCTCACTTAATTCAAGCCTATGCTGCTGGGCCCAGAGATGGTCCCCGTATTATTGGAAGAGCAGATGGGTTGGTCACATAGTGAGGGCAAGAGATGGCCTGGGTACAGTCAGAGTGTTCCACTGGTACCTTCACTGTGTCAGGAGAAAACAAGAAAGGACTTCTGTACATTGGGTGGACCTCCTGGTGGTAAATTTAAGGGAAAACAAGGTCATAAGTCACACAGGATGGACAAGCATGGGCAGGTTGTGATCTGCATTGTTGGAGGGACTCCCAAATGGATAAGATCATGAATCTTATATCTGAGGGAGACCTTAAGCAAATCACCTTCTCTTTTCTGGGTCTTAGTTTCCTCATCCGTAAAATAGAGTTAAAATAGACAGACAGAACTTCCCTTCCAACTCTAAATCTACTGGTTCCACTATAATGTTTTGCTGATACCACATCCAATATTTTGAGAACTCAGCTCCTCTTTTGCTCCACATGCTTAAACCTACCCTTCTTCCCACCTTCCTTTTTACTATTAGCAGCTAGGTAGCACAGTGGGTGGAGTGCTAGGTCTGGAGTAATAACTGAGCTCTAATCCAGCCACAGACAGTTTCTGGCTAATCATTTAACCTCTGACTGCCTCAGTTTCCTCAACTATAAAATGGGGATAATAATAGCATCTACCTCACAGAGTTACTATGAGGACCAAATAAGATATTTGTGAAGCACTTAACACTGCGCCTGGCACATAGTATGAATGTCTGTTACACCCCCCCCCAACATTGATGACACTAGCATCTTTTCAGTCATCACTTGAGACCTTAGGGTGCTTACCCCACCACTTATGTGCTATATTCAGTCAAGTGTTAAATCCAGACTATTCTACCGATAGCTCTCACATTTGGTTGCTCCTTTTCACTTTTGTAACTATCACTGTAATATAATCATCTCTTTGCCCAGACAGTTTCCAATTTGTCTCCTAATTGGTTTCCCTGCTTCCAATCTCTTCCCTCTCAGACACATCCTTCATATGGCTGCCAAAGCGATCTTCCTAATCCAATGGTCTCTTCATATTACTCTCCTCTTCAAAAGCCTTCAGACTGGCAAAAGGGTGCTGGAGCTAGCTCCTATATCAATAGCTAAATTTTCAATATGAGCATTTGTACCTCAGAAAACGGTGTATTTTGCAATTAGCTTCCCACTTACTTTTGGGTTGCAGAACTCCAATTCATAAGTGGATCAGATGTTGTCTATGCCAGTGATAAAGGACAGTCATAGGAGTACAGAAACTCAAAAGTAATCAATCCAATTTAACCAAGAATGTGCTTTACAAAATCCCTATAACTGGCCATCTGCCCTTCACCTGAAGGCCTCTGATGACAGGGAACCCATTACTGCTTTTGAAAAGCTCTAATTAATTATTACAATGAACCAAAATAATTCTTCAGCTTCCTCTCATTGCTTTTAATTCTGTGAGCTGGGACCAAGCAGAACAAGCCTAAATTTCATACTAAATGATGCCTTTTCATATACTTGAAGCCACCATTGCTTCCCCTCCCTGCCCAACACACACACACACACACACACACACACACGCACACACACACACACACTTTAGCTCATCAAGCTAAATGCCCCCAGTTCTCCTAGGCATGGTCTCTCCTCATCTCATCATTTTGTTAATATCTTTCCTAAATGATGCACCTGGAACTGAATACAGTAGATTCTAATAGGTCAAAGCATGGTAAGGCTCTAATATTCATTATTTTGGATCTTTAAATGCAGCTTAGAATAGCTACGCTGATAGATTTAGATCTGAAACAGACCATAATATATTATTTGTCCTTTGTATCAAGCAGGACCAATGACATCATGGAGTGATGTCTTGACTCTCAAGTAAATTGGATTTAAGTGAAGCAGAGTTGCATAAGTCATTCAGCCTCACTCTCTCTTCTAGAATCATTGGAGCCCAGTAGCAAGACAAAAGTCAAGATGACTGGCAATGGCTCTGGATGCAGTGGAAGACCTTGGCACCTCCAATGTCTGACCAAGCTCTAAGCACCCCAGAGTGCCTGCTTCCACTGCCTTCATGGTCCATTGAAAGAAAATGTTCACATCTGCACATTCCACAGAGAAAGTTTTCACATGCTTGGGGAGGATACCCACCTAACTCACTCATGGGTTTGAGGCCCATAAGTTACCCTCAACCTGGTTTAGCCTGTCTGCCAAGACAGTTTTACCAGGATATGGCTGATGGGCATGTTATAGCTTCTTACAGCCACAGGTGAGAGGTGGGTGGCAGGTGAATGCCAAAGGTAGGTGGAACAGCCCTCACACCAGAGCTACTAGCCCTCCCTGAACACCCCATGCACCCCCAACTATAATATAAATGAATAGATGGATTAAATAATTATTTAGAAAGATTTATTGAATTGTTATTATGTGCCAAGCATTGTGCAATATATTGTGCAAATAACTGGCAGTACAGTCATTGCCTTCAAGGAGTTTTTACAATCTAATGGGGCACACAATATGTGGAAAGGAGTAGGGGCCTGGGAAGGGAGTTATGGTCTGGGATTCACAAAGATGATGAGTTGCTAACCAGCAAACCACAGCATATATAGCATATTTCAACACTGATTTAAAACCAAGCTTGTATGGGGATCAACCAGAGAAAACAAGGAGCAGAAAAAGGCAAGGGGCCCTAAGGAGGTAGTGAGACCCTGGAATGGAGGAAAAAAAACATAAAAATGGGGATGAAAGGGCTCTGAAAACAAACTGTCCACCACATTGCTTTAGGAGAGCTTGGGCCTGGTGAAATCATTCACCCAAACAGCACACAGTTCCCAAGATCCCAAGAAAAATGGCAGGATTGTGATTCAGAGCACACTGAATTCCACACTGAGGAAGTAAAACCACTCCAGAATGTTGTAGGCTTCTTGGTGTGTCTCTGTGCCATTAGCTCCAGCTTTGAAAGACATGTGCAGAGGAAAGACGACAGCAGAACTGACAAATTTATCATTTGGTGATGTGATGAAGGCGCTTCTTGACCTAGCACAAAATACTGTCAAAATATCTTACTGAGACTCAAAAAATGAACTCCCCCTTTATATTGAACACTCTACACTGACACCTGATCCAGCAGAACTGGTGGCTATTATACACCAAACTTATTGAATCATTTAAAAAGTTTTTTTAATTTTATTTTGTATTACAAACTTGATAAACATCAAAAATCATTAAATTTACAAAGATAAAAGCTAGCATTTATATGGTTCTTTAAAGTTTGCAAAGTATTTTATAAATATTATCTCCTTTTATACTCACAACAGTCCTAAAAGGTAGGTGAAAATATTGTTCCCATTTTACAAATAAAGAAACTGAGGCAGGCAGAGGCTAAGTGACTTGCCCAAGGTTGCATAGCTGGTAAGTATTGGAGGACATGTTTGAACTCAAGTCTTACTGACTTCAGGTCCAGTGCTCTATGTAATGTGCATCTTAGCCACAGAAAAATAAGAATTGTATACGAAACTGTAAATTTTGATTAAATATAGTTTGGGATTTTCTATAGATGTATATGACGTATAACATGGTAGTAACAAAGTTGCCTTATTTGTCTATGTCCCTTTCTGGATTTACTTTTTATTCTCTTCTCTAAGTATATTTTTTGTTATTTCATTGGTACTCTTTTCCTTCTTTTTTTTGGCAGCATTATCACTGCCTACCAACTTCTCCCACACCTCCACTCCCCCAAACATAAATGCCTTCCTTCCTTAAAAAAAAAAGTAGAGTTAGACAATACAAAGCTCTCATGCACTGGAGGCTAACCAGCTCTCTCTCCCCCTACTATGTGCTTTGATTTTTTAAATATGATCCTCCCAGAAGAGTATAATAGGAGTTAGGAGTTGTTGTTAATGCTTACTTAAGAGCCTTTTTAAGTATTTCTTTTGCTGGGACGAAATAAATAGTATCCTAGGCCTGACTTACATTGTGCATTGAGTACCTTTCTCTTCCTTCAAGGAGACTTGGCATGAGCCAAACCTAAGCTTTTGGGTTTTATTGTTTGCTTCTTTAAAGACTGGGTCTCCGCAACTTGCTTAGGCTGGAAGTTCAGAGGCTACTCAGGGGCCTAATTTCACTATGAAGCATCACTGGAGCTTTGATCTGCTCCAGTTCAGGTCTGGGCAGGTTTACCCCTCCTTAGGCAACCTGGTGGCTCCTCAAACCCAGAAGCTCAATACACTGATGTGTATTGACACCTTTAGAGCCCAGGATTCAATTCAATTCAATAAATATTTATTAAGTGCCTGCTATGTGCCAAGCACTGTGCTAAGCATTAGGGATACAAAAAGAGTCAAAAGACAGTTTCTTCTCACAAGGAAATTAGGATCCTGAACCTATCACCCACATAAGGATAAGACCAGTAAGGCAGGAAGGGGCTAGGTTATGAAGGGTTTTGAAAGCAAAACAGAGGATATTATATTTTGTTCTGAAGCTAATAGGGGGCTACTGAGTGGCTCCCTGAAGTAGGGCGATGTTTAGGGAATGCTTTTAGGAAAGTTGGGGAAAATAATAAAAAATCTACTCTGAAAAGGCTAGGTGTTATATTATGACATTGGGATAAAACTCTCCATGAGAAAAGTACTAACCAAAACATTTCACTGCAAACAGGTATCTTTAAAAGAGGGGGCAAATTAGAGTTGATAAGGAGACTGTGGAGTAGTGGCAAGGAACATGGTTTGACTAGGTTAGAAAGACATCTGGCCTTGACAAGTTTTGAGTTTTGACCTCTGCTTGCCTCCTTGACTTTGGACAAAAGGTTAGTCTTAGAAGATTATAGAATTAACCTCACAAGGGCCCTCAAAGTTCACCCAGCCCTCTCATTTCAAGAAACACCTAAAGAGGTAAAAGTTGAATTACCTAAAGTCACATTAGTAGTTAAGGAGAAAAGATAAGGGCAATTTTTTTAAATCTGTGATTTCATTGGCATACACTGCTCTAAGGTGTGA
Source organism: Vombatus ursinus (assembly GCF_900497805.2). Taxonomy (NCBI): domain Eukaryota; kingdom Metazoa; phylum Chordata; class Mammalia; order Diprotodontia; family Vombatidae; genus Vombatus; species Vombatus ursinus. Next base: position 1,768,008 of record NW_020950062.1, on the reverse strand, counting down.
AATTCCCTCTCTCGATGCATTTTCGAAACTTTTCCTCAATTTACAATATTAGCAGAGTAGTCTGGGGGAATTGAGATTAAGTGGCTTGTCTAGGCTCACATAACCAGTATGTGTTAGAGGCAGGACTTCCTGGCTGCAAGGCCACATCTCTACCCATTATACGACACTGCCTTTTAGTAAAGGAGAAAGGGTATCTTTTTTAAAGACTTCCAGAACTTCTTGAATTTCCACAAACTTCTAACATAGTGTCAGCTCAAGACAATAAAGCAATGAAGAACATTCCTACTTTATAGGATTTTCCCCCAATCAGCTCACAACAATAATCCCTCAAGAAGTTTATGAAAGCAAAGTAGATTTCTTCATAGACCCCCCACCAAGCCTGGTGGCTTTGGAATAGAGAATTATTTAACTTTGAGGGGGCACAAAATGGAAGCCCTAGAATGGCTGTAAGTTCTCCTAACTTGCCTGAGAGTCATGAAGGTGACCACCCAACAAGCTATACTGTCTACTGTTCAAGAATTCATCCAAAAAACTTCTACTGCTACAGCTCAATACATTTTAGAGCTGACCTGCAGGGCAAGAATTCAGGAGCTGAGCCAGTTTTATCAAGGGAGTAGCCATGCTTGGGAAAGTAATCATTTTTGATGTGCCTTACCCTTCTACCCTTTCACTTCACCCCACCCCAACATTTATAGAATGACATTGCTATCCTGGGAGGGGGTTGTTGAGAGTCCTTCAGAAAAACCATTTCTTCTGTCTGGGGCAAAGAAGTAAAAGCAATAAAAATGTAAGCAGTTTATAAAGTAAACAGAATTTTTAAAAAGGGAGATTCAACTCTCAGCAAGGGAACTTCTCAAGTGAGAAGTTTTATCTTTCTTTTCCTAGAAATCAAAATGAAGAAGTAAACATTCACACTAATATAACTAAAATTTATATAGTGCTTTCAAGTTGGCAAAGGTATAAATATCTACACATATACACATACATACATATATAAATATACACATACATATATATATGGCCTCATAATGATGCTTAAAATGATTCTAATAAGCAGGTACTGTAGATATTATTTTCCCCATTTTACAGATGAGGAAAGTGAGGTTCAGAAAGGTGATTTGCCTAGAGTCATGTAGCTAAAAGTCAGAAATCTAGTATTTTATCCATTGTACCTTTCTGTCTCTCAAATCTGAAAAATGGCAGTGAAGTGAAAAGAGTGATATATTTGGAGTCAAAAAGCCTGGATTTTAAGGCCCAATAGTTCCACTTACTAGCCATGTGACTTGAAGCAAACTACCTAACCACTCTGAGTCTCATTTCTTCTATAAAATGGGGATAGTAATATGTGTACTCGTGGGATTGTTGTGAGGATTCAATTAGATAATAGAAGTAAAGTAAAGCAGTATGTGAACCATAAAACATTCTGTAAGTGTAAACTAGTATTTCATTTTTTCATTATTATCCAATGTTACCAGGACAGATTGGGAAAATTAATAAAAACAAAAAAAATCTTTTCTTCACAATAATAACCAATAGAGTATCAGCATTCATACCTGCGTTACAACAGACCAGGACACCTGAGTTTCCCTCAGCATAATATTTTCTGGGTTTTCCTTCTCATATATACAGTGTAAGCAAACTTAATGATAGTCAGTCAACTAGCATTTATTGAGCACCTATTAGGTGCTAGATGCTGTGTTAAGTACTGATGAAACAAAGAAAGGAGGAAAATACCTTGTTCTCAAGAACCTTATGAGGATAAGTTCTGAGGAGAGAATAAAAATAAGGACAAAAGAAGTAAGTGGAGAAAAACTCAAGCATAATAATAATAACCTTAAATGTAAATGGATTAAATAATCATATAAAGTGAAAGAGAATAGCAGTATGGATAAGAAAATGAAATCTGACAAGCATCAGTATACAACAAATATATTTAAAAGATATGGACACATACAGAATACAGATGAGAGGTTGGAACAAAATTTACTATGCGTCAAGTGAAACCAAAAAAAGCATCAATGGAATAAAAAAAATGCAAAATTCACAATATAAACAAGGAAACTATATTATTTGTAAATACAAAAAATATCATAGAATCTCATAACTGACAAATGATATTCTTAAACTCACCTACATAATTTCATGAGCATATCTTTTATTCTAGGAGCCAGTACTATTAATCTGATGGATCTTTTCCCCAGATCTCTAGAGTTAACCTCTTAATAAGGTTCAAAGATCTCTCTCCCTTAATCTCAGCACCCTTTGTATCTTAAGATAGAATTAATTGCCTTTCCTCCATTCTGATCCTCAGATAAACATTTTTTTAAATTCTCCTCAAGTTCATGAAGTAGTCGCAAGTACCCTTAAAGAGTCAAGGCTCTGTCCTGCTACAAACTTTGAAGTCTTCCTTAAGGATCAGATTTTCATTCCATCCTAAAGCTCCAACAGACTTAGAATGAGAGAAGCTTGGAAAGATTCTCTGCACTCCAAAAGGAAGCACAGCTGTTATGGAGAAAACTGTACTATTTAACTGTCCCCAGTGTCTTAGGTTACATTTGGAATATGTCATGATGTTTATGAGAAACAGATTGGGGGGGGGGGGGGGGGGAAAGTCTGTCAGTAGAGAACCAGCCTGGTGAACTGTCAGCAAATGTCCTGACAGATTCATAAAAGCAAGAGCTGGTTAACATGTCCCATTGTGGGCTAGAGTACCCGTAGGGCAGCTCTTCATGCTTTATGAGGAGGGGGAGCTGACAGGAGCCTATGCTAGGAAGAAGGCAGGATGACTCCATTTCTCCTTCAATTCAAATCAGCAAACATTTTTTAAATGTCTACTATGAGCACTGTGCTAGGTTTGGGGGATGAAGAGATAAGATGCAAAACAGAACCTGTCCTTATTCTAGTAGGTGGGGATAGAAGGTGAGGGCATACAATGCAAACTCCTCGTCCCTAGAATATTCTCCCTGCTCATCACCCTCTCTTAGAATCCCTAGTTCTATTCAAGGATCATTTCATGTATCACCTTTTACTCAAAGTTACAAATATAGCAAAGTAAAAGTATGGTGGTGCCCCTAACAGAAATATGGATGTCCAAAAGATGGATGGGTTTGGGGTAAAGATAATGGGTGAGGACCACCCATTGAGGTTAGGTAACATAAATTTGTAATAGATTCACTCAGCTCAGTTGCATGACTTCTTCCCATTGTCTTAGACTGAGGAAAGTTAGGATTTTTGAGGAAACATCAAAATGTGTGCTGAAGTCTTAAGGTTTCTCTATATGTCTCTCCTCTCCTCTCCTTTTCCCTCCCTTTCCTCTCCTACCCTTCCCTCCTCTCTCTCTCTCTCTCTCTCTCTCTCTCTCTCTCTCTCTCTCTCTCTTTCTCCTCCACCTCTCACACTTCCATATCACATATCCATTAAGTTGCTAAATCTTGTTTCTACCTCCATAACATCTAATCCTTTCTCTTTATTCATATGGCCACCACCCTAGTTCAGAATTTTATCATTTCTCCCCTGGATGATTGCAATATATTCCTAATGCATCTCTCTCCTACACATAGCTTCCAAACTGATATTCCTAAAACACAGGTCTGATGATGTTACTCTTCTATTTAAATTTCATTGTATGCCTATTACTTTTAAATTCAAATATGAACCCATCTGGTATTTGAAACCTTTCATGACCTACCTTTATACATTACTCCCTTTCCTTCACTCTGTGGATCAGCCAAACCATCATTCTTACTGTTCCTTACCTGTCACACTCCATCTCCTATCTCTATATATTTGTACTGACTGACTTCTCATACCTGGAATATACTTACCTCTTACAGTTTTTAATAACTCTGATCAGTGGAGTGTGTTGCCATGTCTCAAAAAGCCTGATGATGAAGCATGAAATGAAAAATGGATAATTTTGATTCTGTTAAATTAAAAAGATTTTGCACAAACACAGCTAATGCAACCAAGATTAGAAGGGAAGCAGAAATCTGGGAAACAATTTTTATAGCTAGTGTTTCTGATAAAGGCCTCATTTCTCAAGTATATAGAGAACTGAGTCAAATTTCTAAGAATAAAAATCATTCCCCAATTGACAAATGGTCAAAGGATATGAACAGTCAGTTGTCAGATGAAGAAATTAAAGCTATCTACAATCATATTTAAAAATTCTCTAAATCACTATTGATTAGAGAAATGCAAATTAATGTACCACCTCACACATGTCAAAGTAGCTAATACTACAGAAAAGTAAAATGATAAATATTGGAGGAGATGTGGAGAAATTGGGAAAACACTAATGCATTGTTGGTAGAGTTGTGAACTGATCCAACAATTCTGGAGAGCGATTTGGAACTATGCCCAAAGGGCTATAAAACTGTGCATACCTTTTCATCCAGCAATATCATTATTAGGTCTGTATACCAAAAAGATCATAAAAAAGGAAAAGGACCCACATGTACAAAAATATTTGTAGCAGCTCTTTTTGTGGTAGCAAAGAATTAGAAATTGAGGAGATGTCCATCAATCAGGGAATGTCTAAACAATTTGTGGTATATGAATGTAATGGAATACTATTGTGCTATAAGAAATGATGAGCAGGCAGATTTCAGAAAAACCTGGAAAGACTTACATGAACTGATGCTGAGTGAAGTGAGAAGACCAGGAGAACATTGTACACAATAGCAGCAGCATTGTGTAATGATCAACTATGACAGATTTACCTCTTCTCAGCAATACAATCATCCAAGACAATTCCAAAAGACTCCTGATGAAAAATGCTAGTCTGAATGTAGATCAAAGCATACTATTTTCACTTTTTTTTCTTTCCCATGGTTTTTCCCTTTTGTTCTGATTCTTCTTTCACAACATGACTAAGGTGGAAATAATTGATATGATTGTACATGTATAACCTATATCAGATTTCTTGTTGTCTTGAGGGGAGGAGTGGAGGGAGGGAGAAAAATCTGGAACTCAAAATATTATGAAAGTGAATGTTGAAAACTATCTTTACATATAATTGGAAAAAAATAAAATACTATTAAGTGGAGAAAAAAGTTTTCATATCATTCATTAAACTAGTAATGTGAATACCTCTCAAAATCATCTAGTGTGACGGTTTTGTTGCATGTGCCAGACTGCTGGCCCACTGCCTATTGTATGTTCATAAAATCCTAGACTGTTAGAGCTTTAAGAAGGAACTTTAAAGATCATTCAGTATAACCTTCTCATTTGAAGAACTGGGGATGTTTTATTGAGAGAAAAGACACAGAATTATAGCTAGCTATCTTCCAGCCATCCACCCAGGCCATCCCACTTCAACCGACTCAGAACCCTCAACATGAGGCTAGACCTTTATCCTCCAGATCTTTAGAAACTATGGCTCCAGTCCCAGGAGAAGGTGATCAACTGATCTTCGGAGTTCCCATTCTAGAGCCCAACCCAGTGACTGAATCCAAAGTATGTAGCTTAGTCCACTATCTCTGAGCTGGGCCCAGATACCAAACCATAATGCATCTTTACATCTCATCCCAACATTTAGCTGTCCATCCAGGTCACCTTGCCATCTGCTACCCGCCATACATGTAATTTCTGAGCCACACACACACACACACACATTTGCTTTATGCTTCTTTCTCTGGAAAAAATAATCAAATCAATAATACCTTCACTTGTAGTAGTAGTATATCAATTGACTGAGGTAGCTAGGTGGCACGATGGATAGTGTACTGGGCCTGGAGACAGGAAGCCCAGAATTCAAATCCAGTTTCAGGCACTTACTAACTGTGTGACCCTGAGCAAGTTACTTAATCCTTGTCTGCTTCAGTTTCCTCGACTGTAAAATGGGAGTCATAATAATATCTACCTTCCAGAGTTATTGTGAGGATCAAATTAAATATCTTTGTAAAGCACTTAGCACAGTGCCTGACACATTGTAGGCATTTAATAAATGCTTATCTCTCCTCTTCCTATATATATGAACTTAGAGTCTCTGAGACTGGATTCTCCAGGCTTGAACTCACATCCTTGGCAACCACTCTCTCATCAAAGCTCTTCAAAGACAGGGAAAGTTTTGGGGGTTTTTTTTAATATTTATGTTTCCAAGTCTTCACATAATACGATACATAGTCAACACTTTTAACAAATATTTTTAACTCATTTAATTCATTCAAATATTAGAAAATCTGCATTGTGTGAAATAACGTTTTGACTTTTCTATTGGGTCCTAGAGAGCAAAACCAAGAACTTTGGGCAAAAGTCATAAAGAAGTACATTTAAACTTGATCTCCTGGCAGGCTTCTTGAACTACACCTGTAGAGAAATGGAATAGGCTGTCTAATTCAAGAGGTGATGTGTTCACCTCCTCCTTGGAGTTCTTCACACAGAAACGGGACAACCCCTTCTCAGATCTGTTTCTATGGACATTTGTTTCATGAACAGACAGCTACTGCAGCCCTTCTAGAACTCAAATTCTGTAAAACTGAGGTCTAATAAGGTTAAATTGACTTGTTAAAAGTCCTTTTAGTGGATGGGATCACATTTGTGATTTTAGCAGTTAGAAAGCTCCATGTAAAGAATTTTTTTCCCAGCTCAGACTAGCATCTTCCCTCCAGTTAAGTCATAGACAGCTGCCTGGGATACTGATCATATAAGATTATACAAGCAGTGAACCTGGATGTGAATGCAAGTCTTTCAATTCCAAATCCATCGTACTTCACAATGCTTATTATCTCCTGCTACTTTCCAATACAAAACCGACACAGAAGTCCAGGAGTGTTCCTTACTTTTTTCCATATTTTTGTTATGCTCAGGAGCCTAGCCGAGAATGTCTTACCCACCTTCTCTCCACCTATCCTGATTCTAGGCAGAGCTCAAGTGCCATCTCCACAAGAGGCACTTCTAAGACCAAACCAACTCACATAGATCTTTCCTGTCTATGAAATCCAACATTTTGGATATGTGCCCCCCAGTTGAGTATTTAAGCATATGTTGTGTTATATTGTTTTCTGATTATTTAATGTATTCAAGTTTATCCCTTGATAATAACAACAAAGTAACAAAGGCATCTATGGTAAGATACATATGTATGTGTGTGCATGTCTGTGTGTCTATGTCTGTGTGTCTGTGTGTATGAAACATTAAAGTTAACATATAAAAACTTTCTCACAAGATCAATTTATTTAAATCCTACCTAACCTTTCAACACATCCTAATGAGGTAAATACTAAGCATTATTTTCTTCCATTTCTGGAAGCATATGTTGTAGAGAGAACTTAACATGTCCACATTTTAATCTGATTGTCAGTTCAAAGAAGGAGCCATATCCTATGTATCTTTGCTATCTCCTTTTTGATTGAGTTTACAATAGACACTTGGTAAGTACTAAAATAGAATTCATGTTTTCCAAAATACTAGACATTACATCCTAATGGTCTTTAAAGCGGTCTTTAAAGAACATTAAGTCATATGACTTCTATCATATAGCGCTGATTGCAGTTGTAATGTCACAGCTGTTGCTGAGGAAAAGAATTTGCAAGATGAAGGTCAGACAAAAGTTTTCATGTCTTGGAGTTCATGAGATCAAAGAGGCTTGAATGACTCGACTAGTAACGCCGACTATAATCAATTACATACTATAGACTTAAGAAAAACTAGCTTTAAAAAGTGGACAGACTATATAGGTATGACCTGAGAGAGCATGCATTTATTACATACTTTTGAAACTATAAAACTTTCCTAAAAGTAGAAGTAGTATGGGCCATTTCACAAGGTAGTAGGTTTCTCCTCCTTGGAGGTCTTCAAGAAGAGGTTGGAACCACTTGTCAAGTGTGTTAGAGTGGGGATTCCTCTCATGGATGCATTGAACTAGAGGATGGCTATGGTCCCTTCCAACTCTCCAACTCTGTCATTCTGTAAGATTGAGAGAGAAAGAGAGTAATATCTATCTGTACCCGTTTCTTCATCTTTCTCTGTGTGTCTTATGGATCTATTTATCCATGATACATTCATATGGATATCTACATATGTGTATGTCAGTCAATAAACATGTATTAAGCACTTGCCATATGAACTGATTTCCTCTAATACCAAAATCCAGGGCACTTTCTACTGTACAGATATATGAATATGTATATATTTATATATGTATATACATCTATATACATGTTTATATTCATATATATGTACATGTCTATATATGGGAGGATACAGTGGAAATCATACTTTGGAAAGTGCTAGATTTGGAAATCAGAGCATCTAGGTTCAAATACTGAATGGGTTGCTTACTATGTGACCTTGGAAAAATAATTTCTCTGGAACTTAATTTCCTCATATATAATTGACAGTTGGACTAGATGACTTTGGAAGTCCTGTCGAGCTCTAAGTCTACGATTATTTGATCCTCTTTCCATTATTCCATGTCATGTCAACAAGACCCAGCACAGTCGATGCTTCTTCACGGTCCATCTGGATCCTCATGTCCCTTTAGCTACAGCATCCCCCAGAATATGTTCAGGTGTGACTCATCCACAAAGGAAAGCTCTGTGACTACATCTGGGGGATATTACAGAGAAGGTTCCCATTCAGGTATGCATTAGATTAGATGGCCCCTAAAATTCCTTCAGACTCTGAGATTCTTTGTCATGATGAATTGTCCTTTTTGATGTGGCCCAACTGCACATTTCTTGTTTCATGAGTAAACAAGATCACACACAACCCCAGGTGATATCACTGAATCATAATTAGCATAGCATTACCTTAAATTGTTTTTTCCCCAGGAGTAGGAACAGATTTTGTGTTGCTCTATGAATGGTTTCTCATCCAGTGTCTTCTAGTTATGAGCAGGCATTGCTGAGATGACTGCTGAACAATAGGGATATAGATGATGGCCATAGGATGGAACAAAGCTGATTTTAACTGTTATGGATATTGAACATAGGCCTTCATCTCATTGCTACTGATTTGTAGTTGTGAACAAAACTAATACATTCTTCTAAAAATTTAAACTGTAAGAGGAGATTGGAAATACAATATTGTTCTGAATGTGAGTCACCCCATCACACATAGTCCACATACCTAACATATATGTATGTGTATATAGTATGGGCATATTTTATTTTGACCAGATCTGTGATTATATCTATACAAGAAGTCTCTGGTGAGAAACTTCTACCAGGGTAAAGTTGAACTTCCACTGCCATGCATAATCTTGAAGAATTGTCCAGGACTCTGAGAAGATATGTGACTTTCCTGGGGTCACATAGTCAGTATGTGTTCAAGGTTGTACTTGCACTAAGTTCTTCTTGACTTTGAGGATAGCTGCTTATATCAATAATTCAATAAATAAATAAATATTTATTAAATATCTACTATGTTCTGGGCACTGTGCTAAGTGCTGGGGATACAAAAAGAGGCAAAAAATAATCCTTGCCTGGGGCAGCTGGGTGGCACAGTGGATAGAGCACCGGCCCTGCAGTCAGAAGGACCTGAGTTCAAATCCAGCCTCAGAAACTTGATACTCATTAGCTGTGTGACCATGGGCAAGTCACTTAACCCAGATTGCCTAGCCAAAAAAAAAAAAAAAAAAAGACAGTCTCTGCCATCAAGGAGCTTATAATCTAATAGAGAAGACAAGATATAAACAAATAAATATATAAAAAGCAAGCTATTTACAGAACAAATAGGAAATAATTAAAAGAGGGAAAGCACTGGAATTAAGAGGGGTTGGAGAAGACTTCTTGTAGAAGAGGGGATTTTAGTTGAAATTGAAAGGAAACCAGGGAGGTGAGTATTCAGAGTGGAGGAAGAAAAACATTCCAGCCATGGGGGACAGAAGGTGTGTCCCAGGGTGAAGAAATGGAGTGGCTTATTTGTAGAGCAGCCAAGAGGCCAGTGTCACTGGATCAAATAGTTTGTGCCAAGGAGCTAAATGTAAGAAGAGTAGAAAGGTAGGAGGGGGATAGGATATGAAGGGCTATGAAAGTCAAACAGAGGATTTTATATTTGTCCCTAAAGGCAATAAGAAGCCAATGGAGTTGCTGTATCTGTGTGTGTGTGTGTGTGTATGCACACATGCACATATATATATATATAAACATATACATATATATACATATACACATACACATATACATATACATATATAGAGAGAGAGAGAGAGAGTGTGTGTGTGTGTGTGTGTGTGTGTGTGTGTGTGTGTATCATAGTTTCTCATCCAGTGCCTTCTGTTCATGAGCAGGTGCTGCTGAGATGAGATGCTCATGGAATAGAGAGCAATAAAGCATTCCACTCTTTTGAACAACTCTCATTATTAAGATTTGTTTTCCTCATATCAAACCTAAATCTGGCCCACCACAACTTCAAACCTTTACTCCTAGTTTTGCCCTCTGAGGCCAACAAAAATATACTTACCCATTCTTATATATAAAAATTCTTCAAATATCTGAGGAGAGATATTGATCTTGTCCCACTTTCCCAGGTCCTCTCCTCTTTAGTCCAAATCTATCCAGGTCCTAAATCAATCCTCTCATGGGCTAGTTTTATTGGCATCTTGCTTACCTTCCTCTGGATCCACTCTAACTAGTCACTGGTCCTCTCAAAATATGATACCTAGAAAAGAATGTAATGCTTCTTATGCTATGCCTCTACTAACACAGCCTACAAATGCATTAGGATTTATTGGCCGATATATCACACTCAGCTCATATTGAACTCACTGTCCATTAAAACAATGCAACCTTTTTTTTTCACATCAACTATTGTTCAGCCAAGATTGTCCCCATCTGCATCCGACCAAGCTTTCCTCATTCATGACAGAAAACTCACTAGACTTGCAGTCAGAAAACCTGTTTCATGTATTTTTTTTTCTGAGATCTAGAGGACTGATTCTGAAATCAGAGGAAAGCCATGTTCCTCTGAGCCTCAGTTTCCTTATGTCTAAAATGGGAATATACCACCTTCACAACTACCACAGAAAAGTATTATGAGGAAAGCCCTTTGTAAACAGTAAAATGAATATTTTTTCTTTTCTTATGTTCCTAGCTAACACTGTAACAACCATGTTCTCACAATAAAATGAGAGCACACTTTTCTAACATGGCCTGGAGAGGATATTTAAATGTGCTTACTACATATCAGTTGAAGACATACAGAAGAAATGTCTCAGAAAAAATTCCAATTTGCTAAGGATAGGAGTAAAGAAAAAGGGACATGGGCATTTGGGAGATGCCATGGTATGCCAGACAGACTCCCTCCATTAGTCTGGAAAGTACAGGGTTACATTCTGCCAACTGTCATTCAAATGTTGGAGTCATCCAAGGCAGAAGTCATAGGAAAGATGGTTTCTCATATCAATTTGACCAGATGAATAAATGCAGGGTTTTTTAAAAAGTGCTCAAGAAGCAAAGAAATAACCAAGTCGCTTAAATTTTCCTCAGTGCATATGTAAACATCTGCCAACTGCTAAAGTTTTTGAGCTGAGTAACATAACATGCATTCCAATTTGGCCCAATTTCTTTGAGAAACACATAAGTACACATGCTCCTAGGGTATTAGCACCAATGTGCTCTATGCAAGAAGTTTTCAGTTTCAGATCCTCATGGAACTGAGAAACACAGGAAAGGGAAATGAAATAATGCAGAATTGCTCCTGTGTGAGAGTCCCATTGGAGAAACTTAGTCATGAAAGGCAATTATATCCTTTGCCTCATCACCAGTTACAGGAAATCATTTGGGCCATTTTCAAGGGCAATCAATAGAAATGACCTTGAAGCCAGAGAAAGGATTTTCCTATTAGGAAGGTTAAAGTGTTCATCCAACAAGTAGGAAATGCTGCAATTGCAATGTGGGTAGTACTATGGGAAACATGGCTGATCCTTCCCACAGAAATTAGTAGTGTTTACTAGTTGTATTTCTTGGAAACACATAAATACCTGAAGGACAGCTCTGATATCATTTCAGGCAACCTATTCAGGAGTCATTTACACTGGTGAAGGTAGACAGTACTGGTTGCATATACATCAGGAGACAATGAAAATTTCATGTCTAATGGGGGGGTTGCTTTGCTAATTGTCATGAACATTTTCTTGATTAATGAGGGGCCTTGAAAATCCAGCACTGGCCTGAGATTGGGGAAACTTAAGCTTCAATCTTAGTTCCTTCGATGATTTCATATGTGGCCATGGGTCAATTTAATCTTGGTCATGTTCACTATAAAAGTAAAACAGAGGTTGATAGGAAATGTTTTTCAAGCTTACTCAAATTTAGTCACAATCCAGAAAATAAGATGGTTTCATTGTAACTGACCATGATATGGGAGCTATAGAATAATAGACTAATTATGCATTTGACTTTCTCTTAACTAATTTGGTCCTTCATTAATGTAAACCTCATATTTCTTGAATAGAATTATATCCATTTCTAACACCATAACTAAAGCCCCTCTCCCTTGGATATGGTTAAAATTAGGGTTAGGGGAATTCAGCTCAGCTTTGGACTTGTCAAACTCCACTGGGCAATTAACTTTTCATTGTTGGTACCATTTGGTTAATCCTTGTACTTCCTAAGACAAGAGCAGGAAATTAAACTCATTCATTTCCTTTGGGGGCTTTATACGGAGCCGTGCTATTTGAGGGGTGCAAACAATAAAATGGAAACATTTGCATTTAAGATGAATGAAATCTCCCCTGAAAGGAATCCAAGAACTCTCTGAAACAAGGACAATTCTGACATCTGCTGGGGCTCTCTCTTGGCATATGGAGTGCTTGAGGAAACATCCCAGTACTTCAAAGATTCTATTATTATCGCTGCTTTCCAGAACCATGGGAAGAAAGCTGACAGAGGCAGCTTTCAAGGCAGTTTGCTGCTCCCCCTCACTGGCAAGATCCTGACTACCACATAGTAATTGGTACTATAATAGGTAATACGGTACTATCAGCAGAACACATTCAAAGCTGCAAGGGACTTTAAAAGTCAACTTATTCAACCTCATTGATTTACAGAGAATGAAAAGGAAGCCCAGAGAAGTTGTGACTTAGCCATGTTTATTTAGGCTTAAGTAGCACAGTCGGGATTTGAATTCAGGTCCTCCAGCTCCAAATCCAACATTTGTTTTGCACCATGGAATCATGGTCTTACATGTGATATAAATATTTCAGGAGACCATGAATGTCAAGACCCCTCCACTCTGTTTAGCAATCTGGTATCATACAGAGGCCTATCATAAGTATTTCCAGAGCTCAGAAAGTTAAGTCAGTTCTGACAGGCAGATGAGATCATAAAACCATCAATAAGCATATATAAAGTCTATGTGCCAAGCACCGCGTTAGATGCTGAGGAAGCAAAGACGAAGCTAAAAATAGTCCCTGCCCACAAGGAGCTTATCTTCTACCTGAGGAGATAACTTTTATAGACATAATTACGAACAAAATCTATACCAGGTAAAATTTGGGTGGTGGGGGCACTTGCATCTTAGGGAGGAGGGTGAGGAGGAGAAATTAGCAAAGGATTAATCCTAAAATGACATTTTAAATTTAAGATATTACATTGGAACTATTTTGAACCAGCAAAGGATACATGAAGCTTTGCAAGCAAGTTGATTTCCATCTATCTGGCCCAGTGCAATGGTGCATGGTACAGTGGCCTGGGAGTCAGAAATTTTGGGTTTAGTTCCTAATTCTGCTTTTCATCACTAGCCTTGTGACTCACTAGAGTTGTGTGATCTTGGTCAAGTCAATTGTCTCTGGACCTCAGTTTCATCATTTGGAAAATGAGGGGGTTTGACTTAGTAAACTCTCATGTTACAGTTCTAATAGTCTGTGAGTTGACTTGAGAATGCAACTAGGGAGGAGGAAGCTGAGATTAAACTTTGTTTCTGATCACACATAAAACTCTTCCCACTCAAAAGGCAAATGAGTTCCATCCAAAGACCCTAGAGACAGTCTATCCAAGGAGATGTGTTACGCTGATGACTATGTCCGGGAAAGGCAAAAAGCAAGAAAATATTAAAAAGATCAAGAAAGGTCTCATTGAGTCAGCACAGTACAATAGACAAATAATCCCCCTGGAAGAGAATAAACAGCCTCCACTGGACTGACTTTATATATAGCTAAAGATCTTCATTATTATCAAAATTAGCTGAAAGTCATCACTGATTTCAGAAACATAAATTAGCAAAACCCTCAACCTGGTGCTAATGTGAACTATGATTACAAATAATGAGAAAAAATAACAAGAATAGAATCATACACTAAGAGCTGAGGGATTCTTAGAAAATGTGTAACCTAACTTTGCTATTGCACACATTTAATTGAATTCAGTTCTATAGGCCTTTGCTAAGAGAGGGAAATACAAAGACAGAAATTAATAAAATCATCATTGCCCTCAAGAAACTTGAATTCTTCTATAAACTGACAACAGACAAGATAACACAAGCTTTTCTCAGAGTCACACAAGAAGCAAATAGGCAAAAAAAGATTCAAACCAATATACTCAGACTCTAAATCCAATGCCCTGTCCACAAAATCATGCTGCATTCATTTTTTAAAAAACTTTCTACTATATAATAATCCTTATTCTCTCTTCACGCCTGGAATTCCATCCTCTAAGCACAATGGGGACAAAGATTCTTCATTAATAATATAAGCCTTTTTTTTCAGTGAAGGAAACTGAGGTCCCAAGAGGGAAAATGACTTGCCCAGGATAACTAGCTATATGAACATATAAGGCTTCAAAATCTCCCAGTTGGTTACAATCAGCCAGCCAGAGAAGTGAGTCCTGTGGAGTATGTAAGATGTAGGAAAATAAAGTGATTGTTGAGGGTTTTGTATGTATAAAGCACAGCTGCTTAAAACTATCATGTCAGCTTGATTTGTCCTAAACAGTGGGAAAGAATCCATAGGAGAAGCAGCTGAATTTCTCAAGAAAAACAATGGCATTAGAGGAAAGAACTGGTTTCCACTTCATGCTTCTTGGCAACATATCAATTTATATCCAACTCTCATGTTTGCTGTATTCTTTTCTCCAGCTGCCAATATACAGATGTGACAGTGAATGCTTTCTTGTCATCTTTTAAAGTAAATGATCTCCACATTCCCTCTCCTTTAATCCCAGAGCTTTGATGTTTCTCCTGACTACTACCCTATCACTGTTATACCTAAGAGTGATGGTTAGGGGCAAGATAGGAGATATAGGCCAGAGATAATGAGGAACCAGAAAACAGAAAGACCTCCTTCCCTAAGTCTGTTTTCTGGCTCCTGGTCATGCCTGGCCTATCTCTCCTGTCCCATCCCTAGCCATCACCCTTAGGTATAACTGGGCAGGAAGTTAGGGGAAGACCAAGAAACAGATGATGAAGTGCTCTGACATTGGGGAACAGGTACAGTTCTGGAAGACAAGAAGTCAACACCAAGGAAGCCCCAGGTAAGAGGAGCAAAGTTACAAGAATGGGTGCTGAAGGGCATGGCTCCAGTCTCCTCCCTCAGCCCCAATTCTAGCTACTGTAATGTATGAAATTTAACAAAAAGGTAAATTGAGGCAATCCCCCAAGCAAGATATTTATTAATAGGGCACTGAACTTATTAATAAAGGATGGGTCAAATGGCACTGCTTCGGGCCAAAAGACCCCAAATTGAAGATGCAACTCATTTTAACAAGCATAGAACAAAGAATAAAAATTAAATCATATAATTGGCCAGCATCACAGAGTGAGAGATCATACTTGGTTACTTTAAAAAAGTGGGCATAGCATACATATGGGATGGATACCACCTCTCCTTATCTCTAAGGAATGCTTTTGTGAATTTTATAGGTCCCAGCTGCATCCTGAGGTCGCTGATAGGTATGGAGATGAACTGGCACCTGGGGGATTAGATAAGCCTTTTTAAAGATGGGACAAAGTCATGCTTTAAGAGAGTATTGAAAACAGAATTTTTGTTTAACTAACAGTGATTATGAGAATCTTAAGCCTTTGATATCTAACTGCAGAGAGAGAGAAGATTGAACTTTTGCACAAGTGAACTTCTTCATTCAGACAGAGAATAGGACTTTAGGTTCGTTACATAGACTGCAGAATATAGTTATGGAATAAAATCACTTACAGAGTAAAATCAAATATAAAACACAGGATCAAGAATTAATTCTCTGTGTATGTAGAGCTTATATCAGATTGCACACCATCTTGGGGAGGGGGGAGAGAAGGGAGGAGGAGAAAATTTAGAACTCAAAATCTTATGGAAGTGAATGTTGAGAACTAAAAATTAATTAAATAATTATCAAATTCTTAAAAAAAGGAATTAATTCTCTCACTATCTATGAGACTTTGACAAAATTATTTCAATGACCTTATCTGTTATCAATTTCTAGTAGACTTTAAGTTCTTTGAGGACAAGGACAAAGTAAAGCAGGACTCAGTTTTATAGAATGTAGCTTATCAATTTGGTAAACCAAAGCAGAGACTCAGGCAGCAGCAGAGAAAAGGGAGAGGGCAAACAGAATAAGACAGGTACCTGGTTACTAAAATAAAGTTGTAAGACAGGAGCTTATTTACAAGGAACAAAGCAAGAATCTAAGAACTGAAACCAGGTTATGAGGTCCAAGCCACACCAGCTGATGATGTCGGGCTGATAAAGTGGATATTGCAATAAAGTGAGTCACATGATTTTTTTAAAATTTCTCAGTGCATATGAAAGTTATGGTCATAGTATACTATAGTCTATTAAGTGTGCAATATTGATATGTCTAAAGAAAAACAGCATACATACCTTAATTTAAAAATAGTTTTATTAACTGATCAAGGCGGTGGTTACTGAAGGTTGGGGTAGCTGTGGAAATTTCTTAAAATAAGACAACAGTGAATTTTGCCACATTTTGGTTGGCTCTTCCTTTCATAAAAGATTTCTCTGTAGCCTGTGATGCTGTTTTATAGCATTCAAAATAGAACATATTTCAAAACTGAAGTCTGTTTTCTCAAACCCTGCCACTGATTTATCAACTAAGTATGCATAATATTCTTCAGTATTTGGTGTCTCAGCTATTAGGGAGGTCCAGAGAGCAGGAGAGAGGGAACAGTTGATTGGTGGAGTAGTAAGAACACACATGCAACATTTATCTATTGAGTTCATTGTCTTATACGTGTGTCACTCATGGTGCCCCGAAACAATTATAATATTAACATCAAAGATCTCTGATCACAGATCATCATCACAGATATAAAAATGAAAAAGTTTGAAATATTGTGAGAATTACCAAAATGTAACAGACATGATGTGAGCACATGCTATTGGAAAAATGGTTCCAATAGACTTCTTGACACAGGTTGCTACAAACTTTTAGTTTGTTAGGGGAAAAAATGCAATATCTGCAAAGTACAATAAAGGAAAGCACAATAAAATGAGGTATGCCTGTACTGCCCTACAGGTCTTTGAATGGCATCCCCTCACCTCTTGACGGAGGATACGATTTGTATAGACTCTAGGGCAGGACTGAACTGAATTTATATGTAGGTAGACCTAGGGGACCCAGGATAGAAAATGTAAAAAAATACAAGAAACCAAGTAAATCATTGAATCTATATGATTACTTGTCCTTCATTCTCGAAGAGGACCAAAATGACATCACTATGTTAGAGTCAAGTTATAGTGTGTCTGACTGTGGCCGCTCAGACCAATATGAGCTCAGAATGCTCTACCACAGGTTGGGCACAAATAGTGCCCATGTGAATGTTTGGGGTGGATTCTCTAAATTTGCACATCTCACATTTCTTTTGAGCTACTTCAATTCTCTTTTATTCATAGAACACAGCACGTTCTCCGATGAGGGCACGCCATGCTGGACAGTCCTGTGCCAATGTCTCCCATGTCATGCAATCAATTCCAAAGTTCTTAGAGACCTTGAGAGTGTCCTTGTATCACTTCTTCTGACCACCATGTGAGCTCTAGCCTTGTGTGAGTTCTCCATAAAATAGTCTTTTAGGAAAGTGTACTTTTGGTGTTTGAATAACATGGCCAACCCAACAGAGTTGCTCCCTCTGCAACAGAGTTGAATGCTTGACAGGTTAGTTCAAGAAAGGACCTTAGTGTCTGGTATCTTATCCTGCCAGGTGATCTTCAGAATCTTCCTAAAACAATTAAAATGGAAGCAATTCAGTTTCCTCGAATGGCTCTGGTATGCTGACCAGGTTTCATAGGCATACAACAATGACGTGACCACGATGGCTCTGTAGACTTTCAGTTTGATAGTCAGTCTAATACCTCTTCTCTCCTACACTTTCCTTCAGAACCTCCCAAACACTGAGCTAGCTCTGGCATTATGTGCATCAACCTCATTATCAGTGTGTACACCCTTGGAAAGTATACTACCAAGGTAAGTGAACTTATCCACAGTATTCACAACTTCGCTATTTGCTGTAACTGATGGTTCCACACATGTATGATGTGGTGCTGGCTGATGGAGCACCTGTGTTTTCTTGGTATTAATTGTTAGACCAAAATTAGCACAAGCAGAAGAGAATTGATCCATACTTTGCTGCATCCCAGCTTCAGAGGCTGCATTGAGTGTATAATCATCTATTTTGAATGCCATTAGGCTCCTCTCCTGTTACAAAGCACCTGGTACTGATTCTATTCCATCTGAGATTTACAAGGTAGGGTGTCCATTGCTCATACAAAAACTAACTGAAATTTTCTACATTATGTAGCAAGAGGAGATTATCCCTCAAGAGTTCAAAGATGCCTCCATTGTCCATCTCCATAAAAGTAAAGGAAATAGATTGTCTTGTGACAATCACAGGGGTGTCTCTCTCTTAGTCATTTCTGGCAATATTCTTGCCAGAGTCCTCCTTAATAGACTGATTGTTCAAATGGAAAATAGTCATCTACCTGAGAGATGGTGTAGCTTCAGAAAGGACCAAGGAAAAGTTGATATGGTATTTGCTGTTCAACAACTCCAGGAGAAATGCCAAGAGCAGAAAAGAGGCCTGTACACAGTGTTTATAGATCTAGCCAAGTCCATTGATACTGGCAGTCATGAGGACTTATGGAAAATTATGTCAAAATTTGGTGGCCCAGAGTTCATCATATTGTACATCAATTGCCTGGGTTCTGGGTAATGGACAATGCTCTCACAGTTTCCAGTCACCAATGGATTGAAACAAGGCTGTGTGCTTGCTCCCATGCTTTTTGGCATGATGGTTTTAGCCATGTTGTCAAACACCTTCAATGAGGATAAATATGGCATCAAGGTCAGCTACTGCACTGATGGTAAATTCTTCAACTTGAAAAGGCTACAAGCCAAGACCAAAGTGGAGGGAGTATTCATAAATGATTTTTTAATCTATGTAAGCAAAGTGTTTAGATATTAAGGACAGTTATCCAGATAATCCCTAACAACATTATAGCCTAAATTACTGAGATAGTTCCTCTGGTTCACTCCATTCTTATGTTACTAATATTCTGATCTTGTAAAATTTTAGACCAAGATGCTCTGATATCCTGTTACCAACACTGTTCTATGAAGGGATTTGGTGGTACAATTAGATGGCACAATTCTAATGCAGCAACTCTAGGACTCCTGATAGGATACAACTGTAGGTTGAAACTCATTCAATAAAACAGGCATGACTTTCTCCAAGAGAAAGCAGGAATCATGTATTTAATGGAATGGAAAATAATTTATAAAGCTAGCACTGTGTTAAGTGTTATGAATAAGAATAGAAAGGCAAAGACAACCCCCACTCTCAAAGAATTCACATGCTAATGGGGAAGTGTAAGAAGTATAGAACTTGTGAAGACTTTATAAGGAGAGAAAGGGTGTACAAGAAGGTCTCTCTCCTGCTTTCCACCCCTAATAGCCACTGATGTCTGACACTTGAACAGTGGAATTATCAACAACCATCAAGACAGGTAGTTACTGTGGCTTTAACCTGATTGACCAAAGATCTACCATTTAGATTTGATATAAAAGGGACTACTTTGATTAGACTCTTAGATATCTCTGTCCAGATCCAGTCAATGATACCAAAATATTCCCCTACAGATTACCGTCTTCATCTCTCGAAATGCTGTGATTGGAAATGGGAGTTTATCCAGATTCAATGAAAGTTATTTTTTCCTATTTCATTGTCATTCTTCTGTGACTCAAACATAAGCTCTCCATGGGCACAGGGAAGTAACCTATTATCTACTGCTTCCCTTCTTCTGAGATGCACTAATCTGATGGGACCAGAGTTGGGCCAAGGCAGTGGAGCCCACAACAAGGTGGAAACTGGCAATGAGAATCTTGCCAATGATAGCTAAGCAGGTAAGTGATCAGCTATCATTAAAATCAGAGGACTCATTGCCCTGCTATGGAATCTGGATCATTGTAGGACTGGGGAGAAAGAGGGGGAGGAGGACAATTTAATGACAAAATAAAAAATTAAGCTATACTTTAAAAAAAAATCAGAGTGCTTTCCCTTGTAGAAAGTGGGCTAGAATGAGGCATAACTAGGCTCCTCAAATATGACTATCCTCCTAGAGCAGGGAACTGTCCCCCTTATATGTTTTTCCAGTTTTTCTATTTCTCACCCACTCCTCCACTTTCTTCTCTCTTATGGCAGAATAAGACAAAGGAGAGGAAAAAACACAAAGGATATAACTCTGTTGAGAGTACAAATGCTGATATTTTTTCATAAAAAGTCTATTGTGGGGCAGCTAAGTGGCACAGTGGATAGAGCACCGGCCCTAAAGTCAGGAGGACATGACTTCAAATCCGGCCTCAGACCAAACACTTGACACTTACTAGCTGTGTGACCCTGGACAAGACACTTAACCCCAATCGCCTAAAAAAAAAAGTCTATTGTATGGGTGTGTGTATGTTACACAACTACCACCAGTGTCCATGTGGCAGTTAAATAGAGGAAAATAACTGAAACCAGTATTGTGACATCATTTAAAAAAAACGCAACCTATTATTTTAATAGCATGTCAAATAGTAATCATCAGGCTCTGCAGGGCTTAAACCTCCATCATTGATTGAACTCCCCCCAAAATCATTGCATATGATAGATACATACATTCCTACAAATCATGAATGATTTCATCAGCATAGAAAACTCCCTTTCTGGGAATTCCCTTCATCAAATTAGATTGCAACCTAAGATTTAGTAGAGAGACCCTAGGGAATTGCCTAGGAGTTAGGCGTCTCTCTGGGAGTTGGTTAGATGATGTGTCTTGGTTGGTTAAATCACGTGGCTTCTGAAGTATCAGAAGTGAGATCAGAATCCAGGCCTTCTTGACTGCAAGTTGAATTCTCTGTATACTACACCACATTGTATTTGTGCATGTGTTTACACGTTTATATATACATATAATATAGATATAAAATGTGTTTGTGTGTATACATTTTATATATTCATGTATATGTATATATACATATATGTGTGCGTATGTGTATGTATTGGGTATATATGTATGGCGTAGTGGATGGAATATGGACTTGGAGTCAGCAAGTCCTGGATTTTAATCCAGCTATAGGCTCTTACTAGCTGTGTGACACTAGACAAGTCAGCGTCTCTACACCTCATTTTCCTGGATTGGGCCTGGACCAGACAACCTCTGAAGTCCCTGCCAGCTCCAAATCTTTGATGCCATGATATACGCACGCTTAAATATTTTGTTCTTCGGCCATTTTTCAGTAGACTATAACTCTTCATGACCTTATTCTGGGTTTCCTTGGAAAAAATACTGGAATAGTTTGCCATTTCCTTCTCCAGCTCATTTTACAGATGAGGAAACTGAGGCAAATGGGGTTAAGTGACTTGCCCAGGGTCACATAGCTAGTAAAGCCAGATTGGATCTCAGGAAGATGAGTCTTCTCAACTGTAGGCCCAGCACTCTAACCACTGTGCTACCTAACTGTCCCCTTAAATATATTATATTGTAAAAATTAATTTTGAGAATTTGGGAGAAAATCTTGCCATATCCTTTGAACTCCTTAGAGGCAATCTGAGCTGGGAATCACTGATGCAGACCAGGATGAATCAACGAGTTGTTTTGTTGCATGTATTAACTTTCTCCTGGACCAGCCAGAGATGAGTGATACCCCCATCACTCATCTCCCACTGGTACTGAAGTCAATAAACCACACCGGTCTGTTCACAGACTTCACTGTAGCCTTCTTGTTCTTTGAGGAGGCCCCAGGGAAACTCTCCCTAGTAGAGGGGTTAAGGCTGACATAAGCTATGTAGTCACCCACTCTCCCACTCTCTAGATCTTCTTTGCCCAAAGATCTTTTTTTTTCCTATACTGGGCACAGGCCAGCTGGCACTGAACAACCAAGATGCCAGTAGCTCTCCATGCCAAGAAAGAACAGGCAGTTTGGGAGGGCTGGGTTAATACAAATCACATTCAAAAACACCACCCTTCTCTCTCCCCCTTCGATGCAAAATCTACTTCCACCCTTTCCCTTTGTTCTCGGTTGCTGTTTGCAGAGTAGTGCACTTGGGATCAAACGTGTATCAACAAGAATCTGTATGTTTGTGGTGGCCGGCCCTGAATGGACCTCATTCTTAAAGAAAGTCCATTATTATACCCAAGGAGGGAAGGGGAGGGAAAAAGGCCTGGTAGGTTGGGAAGAATAATTCATTGAGAAAGATGTGCTGACAGTTTTGAATGAATGGCTTTCTTCCTCTAGGCCTCTGGCTGGAGTTGGCCCCCATGCACACAGAGTTTAGTCACTCACCAGAATCCCAGAGCAGCAGTCACATCCAAAGACATCCTGGAAATGATTAGAAAAGAAACCCCTTATTTTAAAAAGCAGCCTTTCAACTGGTTGCATGGCATACATATGGATTTTTTAATGGGTCTTAGAGTGAAAAATACAAGGTCTTTGGGCTCCAGTTTTTAATAATGCAATAAGAATATGCTATCTCATGACAATAGTCCCCATTTTCTGAAGTGCCTTGATCAGATGAAAAGACCATCATATTGAAAATTAAAGGCTATCCAAGGACAGGCTGAAAGGTGGTCTAAGGATAATGTGGCTGAAATGAATGAGGGTTTGACATTCTCATCCTGAGAATATCACAGAATCTCTGAATGGGAAGGAACTTCAGACACCATGTTGCCTATTTCAATAGCCAAGGAAGAGAAGGTGTATTGTCTGAATTGGGGGGAGGGAGTAGTTCAGATTCAATGTTAGCTAACCCTTCATATAATAATAACTCAGTTCACGTATAGCATTAAAGTTTACAAAATGCTTTATATACATTACTCCATTTGATCCTCCTAGAAGCTCCCATAAACATCCAATGAGTGCAATCATTATCCCCATTTTACAGACAAGGAAACTGAGGCTGAGGGAAGTTAAGTGACTTGCCTAGCATCACAAAGATATTATGCATGACTGTGATTTCAAATACAGTACAATCTTACAGTACAGGATAGTGTACAATAATCATTTATCAAGTGCCTACTATGTACACAGCACTGTGCAGAAGCTGAGGATTCAAGGACAAAATTAAAAATAGTCTCTCAAGAAAAGTAAGTACTCTTGGAAGTCTGAGGCAATATGGCTTAAAGAGACAAGGATATAAATAATGATTTGAGGAGGAGTATGTTCTGAGTTCCTAATTCAGGGCCACCCTTTCTCCCTCCTACCCCTACCCTACTACTACAACTATGTGGTGCAGTGGACAGAATACTAGGGCTGAGGTCAAGAAGAGCCAAGTTCAGATTTTACCCCAAACACTCACTATCTGTGTGACCCTGGGCAAGTCACTTAACCTCTCTCTGCCTCAGTTCTCTCATCTGTAAAATGGGAATAACAAAAGCATCTACCTCGCAGGATGGTTGCGAGAACAAAATGAGCTGTGTATAAAGCACTTTGCAAATATGAAAGCTGCTCATTAATTTCTACACTAATAGAATACTAATAGAAGCATAAACAAAAATAAGTAGCATTTGTCCTTGGAGAACATTGAAAGATACATAGTCAGAAACTCACCTAAACAACACACTCACACACGCACCCTCTCTAAGTATAGTCCTACTGTTGGGAACTTCAGACCCATCTTGGCACAAAGCAAATAAGCCACTTGTGGATAACAGAGTGGTGAGTGTAGTCAAATCAGTGCTACCATTATTGGAAAGGAGGTGTCAGTCAACTGCCTGACAAGTCCACTCACCATCCCTGTGGTTTTGCCATCTCTGTGACGTTCCTCAATCAACCCTCCTCACTGATTCTTAGAAGGCTGGGCCTGCCTTGCTTTTTGCTTTTGTATCCCCAGCACTTAAAACAGTGCCTGGCACATGCACTTAATACTTTTTTATTCACTCATTCATTCTCTCCTTTTTATTTTCCATTGGCCAGTATGCATGCAGCAAATACTGCTATCTACTACTCTACTATCCTTTGAATCAATAAGACACATTTGAAACTTCTCACATCCCTACTCTTAAATTGTGTTGGAAAAAGAACCAGGAAAGAGAATGCAAATATTAAGACACAACATATATCGGTATTACTCAGTTGCTGGGCTTTTTCTTTTGTAAGGGAAGGGCGATTGATGACATAATTTCTCATGAAATTTTACACAGTAAAATTCTGTTTTTGCAGAATATCACGAGGAATCCAAGTGACAAATTATAGTAATTGTAAAATTATAATAATAATAATAATGACTGTGACAAATTATAATAATAACTGTTATTTAAATACTGGTTTACTATTTACAAAGAGGAAAACCTGAGTTCAAATACAGCCTCAGACACTTACTAGCAATATGACCTTGGGCAAGGCACTTAACTATTCTCTGCCTCAGTTTCCTCATTTGTAAGATGAAGATAATAATAGCACCTACCTCCCAGAGTTGTTGTGAGGATAAAATGAAATAATATTTGAAAAGTATTTTGCAGACCTTTAAGTGACATATAAATGCTAGCATTATTATTATGCAAATTATTTTATTTTTTAATTTTATTTTTAAACTATGGAATGAAATAAGCATTTCCATAACATGGTACAATAAAAATATGATTATATGTGAAACTGCAAATCTATGATATACACCTTGTATCCCTTTCAAATATACAACAAAATTATCATGTAAATTTCTTTTTTTTCTTTTTTATCTTCCCTCCCCCCCCCCCATCCTGGGGATGATTACCAATAGACAAAATTGGCACATATATGTGTAAAATGATTCTATACATATTTCTATTTATCAATTCTTTCTCTGGATACAGATAGCCTCTTTCTTCATGTATCCTTTATATTTAATTTGGGTATTTATAATAGACAAAATAACTTAATCCCTCAGTCATTCTTAAAACAATATCGCTGTTACTTTATTTCCAAAGATGATTAGGGAAAAAGGACAATAATTTATATTTTCTAAAATATTTATATCAGCTCTCTTTGTGGTGGCAAAGAACTGGAAATTTCAGGGATGCCTGTCAATTGGAGAATGGCTGAACAAGTTGTGGCATATGTTGTGATGGAATACTACTGTGCTATAAGAAATGATGAAGTCAATGATTTTAGAAAAACATGGAAAGACTTGCATGAAATAATGAAGAGCAAAATGAGCAGAATCAAGAGAACATTACATAGGTTATTTTATATGGATTATCATATATAACATATATACATACATATATAGCATAGATTATCTTATCTGAGTATTAACAACTGTCCCAAGAATAATAATAGCCCCATTATACATATGAAAAATATTGAGACTCCAAGAGATTAACTACATAGTCCAAGGTCAAATATCTATCAAGTGTTAAGGGTGAAGTTTAAACCCAGGTCTTCCAGACTCCAAGTCCAACATTCCATTTTAATACGACTGATTCTCAGATCCTAGCAGTCATTCTCGACTACCTCAGCAACTGTACCACATAAAATATTCTTTAAACATCTGAAAACCCACCATGCACTAGTAGGATTTCTTGTTTTAATCTCATCAATTTAATCCTGTCTTTCTGTCTTCCCCTGAAGTCACAAGTGAGTAAGAAAACTTCTCAGGTATCCCTCCCTGGGCATGTCTTTTTCTCCTCTTAAGACTCTTAGACCATGCCCTCTCCCCACTAATCTGAAGGATGTGTAACTAGATAGGGCCAGAAAAGGAGGAATGAAAGAGTCCCAAGTCCCCCTTGGATGACCAAGTTTACCTCTGGGGAATCCAGACTCTCTTACAGTAAGGCCCAGATTTTTTAAGATAGAAATTTGATTGCAGCTTATGGCTGCTGAGATTAACTGGCTAGGGTTTCTATAGCACTTTAAGGTTTCAAATCACTGTATAATCTTTATAATCAAATCACTGTATATATCTCACTATATCCTAGCAACAACTTTGGAAGGTAGGTACTATTATTATCCCTACCATATAAATGAGGAAAATGAGGCAAAGAAAGGTTAAGTAATTTGCTCAAGGTTATACAGCTAATGAGTGTCTGAGGTTAGATTTGAACTTAGACCTTCCTGACTCCAGGAAAGACACTTTATCAGCAGTACCACTCAGCTGCCATCAGAAAAGGAGGCATTCTTGGCTTAATGGGGGTTGTAACTTTAGGGTAGCCGATGTGTAAATCTAGTTAGCCCACAACAAAAGTAAGCTGACACCAGGTGGACAGCGTAGCCTTGTTTTGGTCTTGTAGAAAGAATAGGAAGGCTTCCCAAAGTGAAAGTATAATTATTTGGAATGGTTGATACAGTAGAAAAATTACTGGATTCAGAGAACCCAAGTACAAGTTGAGTTCAAGACCTTGGGCAAGTGTCAGCTTCTCCATCTATAAAATTAAGTGGATGCTGAAGGTCCCTTATAATTCTAGACCCCATGATTCTATATGGTGAAGTACAAAGTATTCCTGGTGAAGTAGGAGTCAGGAAACCTCGTTTTGATCTCTGCCTCTAAAGGCTTCCTTGCTATTGAACCTTAAAAAGACATTGCACCCCTTTCTGTCTCACCAACCCCATCTGTAAAATAACGGGCATGGAATAGTCTGTCTCTGGTGTCTCCTTCAGCCTAACTTTCCTTTAACTGTATGATTTTATGTCTTTGAGAAAGCAGATAGGGTTATCTGAGGTTAAAGTCTCCTCAAGACCTGCTCCAGCTGGAGTTGGTACCAAAGGAATACAAAAGGTTACAATACTGACTGGTGTCATTAAATCCTTGGCTGTGCATGTGGGACATCTGCTTTAGCTTTTTTGGTTAGGGTATGTAAGACTAGTCCTCACAGAGGTTATTTCCTTCTCAATATTTGGGCTATGATTAGAGAAAGCTGCTACCATGTTGGTCTTTTAGACACAAAAGCAAAGATTCCCAAAATATTTGGTCAAGTCTAATAGCCCAAGTAAGAGTCATCAATTAAAGCACTTGCACTTAATTGTTCTCTTTAAAATAAAACTTTTTAGTAGCATTAATTGAATGCTAATAAACATGTGTTTGGATTCATTGGCTAGCATTTCAGATGCCTACTAGAAAGATCCATCTTGATTTATGTATTGAATGAACATTCATTAAATATTATCAGCAAAATTATCTTCTATGATCTTTGGATACCTCAATTTTAACATGTCTAAAATTAAATTCATTAATATTTCTAAAAAAATTATAGCACAATACATGCTAAGTTCATAGTGCTAGTATGAGGTACTTTGACCTCAACATGCTGCTAATTAGAGAACACACTCTGTGGAAATTTCTGGAATTTCCATCACCCTAAATTGCATGATAATGAAAGAGCTACCTAGGGATTTCTTATTTGTCAAAATTTATCACTTCTTTCAAGGTCCAATTCAGTTCCTACCTCCTCTGATGTTTTCCCTGATTCCCCCCAATTAAAGTTGATCACTAGTACCTCAGATTTTCCCAGAGCTCTTTGTATGGATTTCTCATTTTCCCAAACACATTCCAACTTGGAGAGAACTCTTTTCATACTTGCCTCCTCCCTCCATTATACCATAAGGCCCTTGAAGGTCGAGACTACATTGTTATTCATCTTGATATTCCCAGTGACAAGAGAGGATTTAGCCTACCTTAGGTTCTTAATAAATACTTTTCATCTTTGAATGTCTTAAATTTAAACATATTCAGGTCAGGCCCACCATTTGAAAATTGTTAGGATTAATAAAAGAAACAAGGTAAATTAGTAAAGGTGCTTTTTAGGCTTGTAATGCATAATTAATGCACTGAATTGGGTGGCAAAAGAATTGGCTTCTGGTCCTGGTTTTGTGGATGATTTATTTTCTATACATAGAAATTCATTTTTTAGATTCTGTTTCCTATTATGTTGTGTGGTCTTCATCCCTCATACAGCTCAGAAGGATACCAAGACCATCAACAAGGTTTTTAGTTGTTTGTTTTGAGACAGCCTACCAAACGGGGCATTTGCTACCTTATATATTCCAAAGTGCCACATCAACTCTTCTCTAAAACCATGCCTGTCCTTTTTTCCATGGCCAGATGGTTTAGCAGGGCCCTCAATGATAAGCAACAGAATCATCATGTCATGTCATGGCAGATGATGACACTCTCATCATCATAATGGGATAACATTGTATGAAATTGTCAGTGCCTCATGTTACTACTATGGGGTCAAAAAATAGGAGCATAAGTAGAGCTAGTCAAATTGTCTCATAGATAATTTTAGAGTCAGAGGGAACTACCAATATTCCCCTGATGAGGAATCCCTTCTGTAGCATCTCAAGCAAGTAATTGTTTGAAGATTTCAAACAACAGGAATGGGACAGAATCCTGGAAAAATCTCTCTACTGGGACAGTTAGGTGGCACAGTGGATAGAGCACTGGCCCTGGAGTCAGGGGGACCTGAGTTTAAATCTGGCCTCAGACCAAACATTTGACACTTACTAGCTGTGTGACCCTGGGCAAGTGACTTAACCCCAATTGCTTAAAAATTTAAAAAAAATATTTCTCTACCCAAAACCCTAATTTTCTCCTTGTAAACATATTAAATACAATATTCCATAGACATAAAAACCCAGAAAGGAGATAAAGAACACTTTCCACCCCCAAATTAGTAGGATCCTTAAATCAATACCTCCAGATCAATTCCAGTGACTTCCTAGTACCTTCAGGTACCCTTGATCAATGTTAGTTGACTTGACTTAATAACCTTAAGTTAACAGATTTGACAAGTTTACCCAAGTATTCTACATGCATATAGAACCAGGTCCTCAATTTCTTATACCCTATATTAGTTCTACAGAATCCTCGATTCAGTTATACTGCCCTCTGTCTTCTCAGGAGCTACACAGGGGGAAATACCACTTTTAAAGTCCAAAATATGGCTAATAAACAAGACAGATAGAAGCTCTTAATTGCAAGAAGGCAACTTTGATCTCATTTGAGATGTGAACCATCATCAAAACATAACTCCATAAGAGCATATATATACTTTGCTCAGAAGATACTGAATGGGTAAAAATAAGGGCACAGTAATGTTGTATATTAAGAAGACAAACTTATGGAGGCAGATCCTGGAGTCAGGAGGACTTGAGTTCAAATCAGGCCTCAGACACATAACACTTACTAGCTGTGTGACTCTGGGCAAGTCACTTAACCCCAATTGCCTAACCAAAAAGAAGAAGAAGAAAGCAAACTCATATGAGGAAATCAAGGAACCAGAGTGTGAAAAAACTAAGGAGATTGTCTGGTAAAAGAAGGATGGAAGAAGACACTGAAGAAATATTATCATGTTTATGTACCAATAAGAATGGAGACAATGTGAAAAAAGAAGAAATTTTTAAAAAGTTTAATAATCCGTTGATGTATCTGAAGCAATAGTAACAGGGGACTTCAATTATCTAAGCATCTGCTGAAGCTTTTTCTCTTCCAAAAGCAAAGAAGCTGATAACTCTTTGACTTCTTAATGGTAATTTAATCTTTTAATAGCTCATTCTCACAAACAAGAAGGAAATAGTTTCAAGGATACAAATAATTAGAATGATAGGAAAATGGGACTACACCATCATAGAGAAGGGGAAAGCCAGACTAGAGAAGGGGAAAGCCAGACTTCTAGATCATGTGAGCAACAAAATGGCAGACTAAATATTTTTTCTGATCCCCATTACCTCTCAAACCTCTCCTAACATAAATTATGCATCAAAAATAAAGCAACTTCAACTGTTTCCATTGTCTGGGACACCCAGATCCAAAATAAGGTTAAAAAATTAGGAACTGACACCCACTGACCCTGAACTCACCCAGCACTCCCCCCCCAATCTTCCATGCCACTGTTAGTGAGGCTACACTAACAAACACAAAGACACAACACAGGCTATGTCAAAATCCATCCCTACATCTTGGTCTCCCCTCCCTCTTTTCAGTGTTGTAGAGGCCCCACTTCAAGGCTATGGAAGTTTCCTTAGGCCTTGATGGCCAGCTTGGCCACAGTTCATCAGGAGCAAAAGCCTTCCAGAGGCTAAAACCTTGAGGTACCAATGCTGCAAAGTTCAGAACTTCCAATAGTTCTGAATTGCTGATGACAGGAAAAGCAGGCTCTGAACTACTGGTTCCAAGCCAGAGAACTAAGAAACAGAGGGAGTGGGACAAGTCACCAGAAGAGGATATTGGGCATGTGGGGACTCTCCTCTCATTCCACTTTGCATCTGCTACCCTGCCAGGTTTCAATTCCACAGAGCAAAATGTCACCACACCAGGTATCCCCTGAAGTCCCCCACCCCTGCTTTTCTGACTCCTTCTATATATTATCTCCTCCTTTAAACTGTAAGCTCCTTGAGGGCAGAGATTGCATTTTTTTTCATTAATTGTATCCCCAGAGCTTAGCAAATATTTATTGGATTGGATTACATATCCAAATAATGAAAGGCTATTGCACACCTACTAGAAAAAGGAAGAAGAAATGGAATGATGTGTTCTGAAGACCACTGGAGCTCAGGATGTAGTCCAGGTAACCTATCCTGAGAATCTGAGCTTAATCATACAAAATGAAAGGTGGACATTTAATAACAAAGAAGAGTTTGAAATATTTTTAGAAAGAAAATAAGAATTAAAGAGGTCATTTGCTTCTTGAACATTCCAAACAACAAAAATACAGGAGTGAAAAAATGTGGATAGAAACAGCAACAGAGTGACAATGGAAAGACCAGTAAGAGACTTCTTCCTAAATATACACAAGGAAACAGAGGTGGATGTGAAAATCTAGCAGAGGTAACAGTAAAGAGGTGAACAGAGAGCATTAGAAAACAAACCCAATGACATCCTGCCTACAGATGAATGCTTCTTTTGTGGTACTACATTACAACATGAAAAGGTACATGAAAAAGGGGTGAAGAGCAGGGCATAGAGAAGAGTGGATGATGCACCAGAGTCAAATCAAATGCTAACAATAAAGAAGATGTAAACTCTGTGGTCTTAGAAAGAGGAGAACCTACAGGAAAGTGGGTAAGGAGAAAAAGGGAAAGATAGAAAAGAAGAGGGAATGAGGGAGGTCTTATTTTAGTGATGAGAGGGGTTTCCACTGATTAATGCCCCTATGGGTGAAGGTAAAATCTGATGAACATCTTGTACTGTAGGAGGCCTGGGGGATGTGGGACCTAAAAAGTTTACTTGTTCTGGGAGAGGGACAACTGGAATCCCTGGAGGCAACTTGCAGCTGGAAGAGTGGGAGAGCATGAACAAAAAAAGGAAGTTTCCAGACAATTGTAGAAAATAAAAGTCAACAAGAGAAAGTAAAAATGGAGAGAGGAAGTACCATACCATAGGGCAATGTACTCTCTGATACCTGCAACAATTAGCATTGTTCTGAGAATGAGGCACAAAGAAAAAGGAGAATCCATGGGGTAAGCCCTACAATG
Organism: Vombatus ursinus; assembly: GCF_900497805.2. Classification (NCBI taxonomy): domain Eukaryota; kingdom Metazoa; phylum Chordata; class Mammalia; order Diprotodontia; family Vombatidae; genus Vombatus; species Vombatus ursinus. Next base: position 1,736,197 of record NW_020950062.1, on the reverse strand, counting down.
CAGTGGCAGAAAGTGCCTAGAGAGCAGACATTAGAATGGACACCAAAGAAGTTTTGATTGTATGAAGAAGATAGAGAAAAGGGAAAGACCAGATGATTATAGGGATAATGAATCAGAGAATGAGAGTCTAGAGTAAATAAAAAGAGAAGATGAATGATCAAGATAGTAAAAGAGATTCTTTTTGGAAGGGTGCACCAAAAAATTAAATTAAAAAACTAATGAAGAGGACTAGCTGAAGGGGAGGAGAGGAAAAGGGAATCTATCCAAATAACTAAGAGGAAAAAAGAAGAAGAAATATATAAACAGATAAAAGCAGGGGAGGGGAACTAATAAACAAAACCCTAAAGGAAAAGGGTGATAAATTAGAAGAGGGGATGAGGGGTGAGGGAAAGAGAGTCAATGGGAACAGTGCCACCTTAAGAAAAAAGATTAAAGTGACTGAAAGCACATAATATCACATTTACAGCAAAAGAGGGAGGGGGAATCATAATAAAAAAATAGAAATAGATGGAGGAAAATATAAACCTAACAACTTTAAATGTGAATGGATTAAACAACTCAATGAAATAAAAAAAAATTACAGATTAGATAAGAAAACAAAATCATACAATCTGTTGCTTACAAGAAATACATTTTAAAAACAAAGACATACAAAATTAAACTGAAGGGATGGAAAAAAAAATCACTGTATTAAATGAATCCAAAAAAAGCAGGAGTTGCCATCACATTATCAGACAAAACTGTGTGACCCTGGACAAGTCATTTAACCTCATTTGCCTTAATCCACTAGAAAAGGAAATGGCAAACCACTACAGTAGCTTTACCAAGAAAATTCCATTGACAATGGTTGATGGGGTCATGGAGAGTCAGACAAGACCGAACAGCAAGAAGACTATTCTACTTTTTTTTTTTTTTTTGGAGGGCAGGGGGAAGAGATGCAGCTAGGTGTTACAGTTGATAGAGCGGTAGGCCTAGACTTAGCAAGACTCATCTTCCTGAGTTCAAATCTGGCCTCACACATTTACCAAGCTATTTGACCCTGGGCAAGTCACTTAATCTTGTTTGCCTCAGTTCCTTATCTGTAAAAATATGCTGAAGAAGGAAATAGCAAACCACTCTAGTGTCTTACCAAGAAAACCCCAAATGGGGTAAGAAAGAGTTGAACACAACTGAAATAACTGAACAACAATAACAACAAATCAAACAAAGCAAAAACAAACATTTAAAAATAAAATTGGATAAACCAGGAAACTATGTTATGCTGAAAGGAACCATAGACAACAAAACAATATCAATATTAACATGTATGCTCCAAATGACTTATCACCCAAATTCATAAAGGGACTACCATCTGAATTTCAAGAAAACATAGACAGTAAAACAATAGTGATAGGAGGCTTCAATATCCCTCTATCAGTTTTGCATAAATCTAATAAAAAGATAAACAAAAGGGAAAATATGGAACTCAGAAAAGGAAAGTTGCTATGGGCTAATATACACCCTAGGTTTTCAGAGAACAGATTCCATATGATTCAAAAGAAGGTTAGGATCCCATGGACTAGAATTACACAGGGAAAGTCAGCCAAGGATAGATAGGAGGTTCTCATGAATAAAACTCTAAGGACATAAAGAGAAACAGTTTTGATGAGGAGGAAAAGTAAGGGAAGGCTGCCTAAAAAGACTGATGTAGATACACAGGGAACTCAACAAGCAACAAAAAAGGTAAAACTTACATATAGAAGTATAGTATTTGCTTCAAGAACAGGTGCCAATGATCCTGACAGGAGTCAGGATCACCTAATTACACAAAAAGAGGATAGAATGAAATCTACAAACAATGCCAAAGACTTTGACTTTCACTTTGCAAAGTTTGAAGCAAGGATAAGTAACAGAGGATGATACAAAAGCATGGCACAGTCTTATAGGAACAATGTCAGGAGTTCCAAAGCTCCAAATAAATTGAGAATGGCAACAACAGCTATGGCCATAAAAAAGGGTTTTCTCAAAGCTTTATTAAGGAAAAAGAGGTTCAAATAACCAATGGATGAAATAATAACTGACCACAGAGGTAAGGCAAAGATGATCATTAGAATGCAAACTCCTTAAGAAAAAGTCTCTTTTTCTATTTGTATCCTCAGTACTTTGCACCCTATAGGTGCTTAATATATGCTTTAATCATTCATTCACTCTTTCATTCATTCATTTTTTACCAATTTTAATTTTGCTTCTTTTTTCTTTGCCACAAACTAGCTATGCAACCTTGTACAAGTCTTAATCTCTAAGTGTTATAAGCAACTCTCTAAGACTATATAAACTAAAGAGGTGTTAACCAGCATTGGTAGAGTTACCTCATCCTGGTTTCCTCATCCTGATTCATACCAATAAAATCATAGATCAGTTACTTATCCTTACCCCTTTCTCAGCAAAGAAGAATGATCTTTGGCCTGGAAAATGCAGAACACAAAGAACTAATATTGAGTTTACAAATAAGAAATGTGATAACAAGAAAGCATCCCAATTCCTTTCATATGTTCAAGTCTCAGAAGAACCATATCATCAGGAACCAAAGGAATTGCTGAGTCTCTGATAGTGTACTTTAAAAGATCCTGGAACAGAGGGGAGACCATATACATAGAGGACAAAATCATGATTTTCAGATGGAAAGAGAGTCATCTAAGGTGCTTTTATATTTCAAGATAGTATCGTGGCCCTATCTTACAAGATGATTATTGCCAGGGCACAATAACCTAGATTGGATAGACTGACATGAATGTGATACAAAGTAGAGAAGTGGCATGTGGGATATTGAAAAAAGGGGGAGGAAGGGGACAGATACATTGCCACAGTAGGGAGAAACACCCTCAATTCTTAAACTGAAGCTCTGGGCCGATCAGCTTCCTGCTCTCCTAGACTTCAGAAGCATGCATTTGTGAACCAGACCCTGCCATGAACTGAGAGAGATGAGTGACTATTGCTGGGAAGTGTGGGTCCAGCAGAAAGAAAAAAGAGTGGCCTGAGGGTGTTCAACACATGGCAACCATGACATGCTGCTCTGTAGAGTGAGAAATATTGCAATTTATTCAAGCTGCAGCACCTGTTCATGAGTTAACCATCATGAATGACTGTTACAATCCCCAGTAATTGTGATGCACAGAAATAGGAAGTGTGTGTATTAAGCAAATCAGCTTCCTGATTGGCTCCTCCACTTACCCTCTCTACCCCTAGCTAGGAAGACTGTAAAGGGATAAAATAGACTCAACCTTGAAAGCGGTTGCAACTGAAAAGTAAGTGGGATATTGCATTTTTTTTACACCTATGTCCATTATTTCTTGATCTCTCCATGATTTAACTACACTAAAAATGCTTCTTAAATCATGAACTTGAAGTCTCAATGAAAACTAACAGACTGGATCTATCAGAGTGAGTGACCAGTGAGATGTAGATTGGCATATAAAAGTCATTGACTGATTATCAGTGTTTCACAGTGAGCTCCTACACGGCACGCCAAAGTAAAAGATATGGACAGAGTAAAAGATGGTTGAAAGTCTGCCTTTAAGAAATACACCTTTCACCTGTCCTAGATTCCTGCTTCAGGAACAGATTACAATGATTCTGACTGTTTTCAAGACCACCTTGTTACACAAAAAGAGAAAAGGAAGAAGTCTGCAAAGCCATTGATCTTGACTTTGCTTTGATGAAATTTCAGTACCCTATAAATGGCAGTTTTTATTGTGGGAACAGTGAGTAAACATTTATAAAAGGAAGGATGAATTACAAAGGGCAATGTGGATTCTTGCTAGACTAACCTTACTTCCTTCTGGGTGGGAGGCAGATGGAGTTTACTAAACTGGTAAATAGGAGGTAAACCATCAGTATAGTTTACCTAGAATTTAGCAAAGTATTTTTTAAAATTCCTCAAGATACTTTTGTAAAAAAAAAAAAGACAGAGATATGGACTAGATAATAGCACAATATTTAGAACTGGTTAAATGATTGTACTCAAAGACTAGTCATTAGTAGTCTATCAATTTGGAAGCCCCTAATGGAATGTTCTAGAGAACAGTGTTTCAGCCTGTGTAATGTAACATCTTTATCAATGCCTTGGATAAAGTCACAGATAGTGTACATAATCAAATTTTCAAATAAAATAAATCTGGGAGGGATAGCTAACACACTGGATAAATTAAAATTCAAAAACATTTTGACAGACTAGAAAATTGGGTTAAACTAAATAAGATTAAATACAGATAATTATACGGTCATATTTGTGCTCAAAAAAATTCATGAATACAAAATATCAGAGAAAAAAACTTAGGGATTTTAGTGGAATTCAACATTCATCAATAGTTTGATGGAGCAACCAAGAAACTTAATGTCTTGCACTTCATTAAGATAAGCATAATTTCCAGGAATAAAGAAGTGAGAGAACATGAGCTACTTGATGGTGACAACTTTTTCCTTTGTATTCCTATCACCTAGGTGGACCCTTAATAAGTACTGGTCAACTTATTGATTCATTGAAATATCTACTGTAATCTCTCTGGATCAGTCCATATCTGGAATATTATGTTCAGTTCTAGGTACCATATTTTAAGAAGGATACAGAAAAGCTGAAGAGCAAAAATAGGAAGGCAGCCAGAATGGAGAAGAGCTTAGAGTTCCTGTAACATGAGAATTGATCAATGAAAATGAAAATGTTTAGCTTGGAAAAGAGAATAACAGTTAGGGGACATGATGGTTATCTTCAAGTATTTGAAAGTTGCCATTTACAAAAGGGATTACACAGGACAGGACCAGAAACAGTGGGTGAAAGCTGAAAAGAGATAAATATAGCCTTTATGTAAGGAAAATTTTCCTCATAATTTTAATCATCCAAGGGAAAAAACAAGTTGCCTCACATCTGCCTCATTAGAGATCTCTAAGCAAAGCCTGGAAGACTACTCGTTGTTTATGTGGTGGAGGAAAGTATTTCTCTAGTAGGGACTGGACTAGATTAACTTTCAACTCTTAAATTCTATAATTCAATGATTCTCAGATTCTATCATTTCTGTGTTATCTTACCCCCTCTCCTGCTCTGGTGTCTTCTTTTATCTCTGAATTCAACCTTTCTGTGTCTTTTAAATACCTAATTGATACATTTTCTGTTAATAGCCCTTATTATAAATTCACCAAGGTCAGGAGGTTGACAGAACCATGTCTAGGACACTCTAAGATTGAAAACCTGACATGTAAACACATCGGTCTTCACACACAAGTTACAGAGATTACTCTCTCCAAAAATAGGAACTCTGTTGCTGCTAGGGTTTCCCATGTAAAGCATGACTCAGATATAAAATACTCTTTAATATTATGGGAGTTATTTTTGAATCTATTTCAATTGAATTAACTAAGGATAAGAGAGAAGACTTGTAGTCATAATAACTGTCTTCAAATATTTGAAGGGTTGTTATAAGGAAGAAGCACTAGATCTATTCTGTTATAAGGAAGAAGCATTAGATCTATTCTGTTATAAGGAAGAAGCATTAGATCTATTCTGTTTAGTCCCAGAATGTAGGACCATGATCAATAATTAGAAGTTCCAAGGAGACAAATTATAGGCAGGAAAATTATCCTGAAAATTAGAGCTATCCAAGATTTGAATGGACTTCCTTGGCAGGTCCCCTACCAAGCTCCCTTGCACTGATCGTCTTCAAGCAAAAGGTGGCTGACCATTGTCAGGGAAGTTTCAGAGGGGCTCTGTGTTTCAGACAGGGACTAGACAAGATGACCTCATATCGCCAACAATTCAAATAATTCTATGACACTTCTCTTTAACCTTGACCATTGTTTTTTTTAAACCCATAAAACCACCAGAATTCATTTATCCTATATGTATTTGCCTCTCTCCATTTAGTAGTTAGGCTGTTATTCTTTCTTCTCTCCAAGATTTCCATTCTATCTTTTGGACAGGTTGTTTTGACATTACATAGATGTGCTCCCCCTCAAATACAAATTCCCATTAAAAAGGTTAAAAAAAATGAAAACTGAGCCAAACCAATTATGGAGAAAAATCAGACTTAAATCCACTGCCTGATTCTCATTACCTCTCTCCTCTATCCAATTTTCTTTTGGTCCTAGACATATGAGCCAGTCATTATTCACAGACTTGTTTCTTATAATTTTTTTTTACTATCTATGTAATCATAGAATCAAAGAACTTTAGTGTTGGAAAGGACTCTAGTTACCATTTGCTCCAACCCATACCCCTCAAAGAATACCAACTATAAATGAACTAGTAAGTAGTCAGTCAGCCTCTCCGTGAAAACCTCTAATCAGAGGGAACCCACTGCTTCCTAAGGCAACCCATTCAAATCTTGAATTGCTCTAATGATTATGAAGTTTTTTCTTACATGAAGTCTAAATGTATCTTCTTCTGCCTATTGATCCTGGTTCTGTTCTTTAGGGGCTAATAGAATAAATTGAATCCTTATTCTGTATGAAAGCCCTTTAAAAACTTGAAGACAGCTATCATGCATAACCATACTCACACATGAATGCATATGCACATGCACATGAGCTCACATACACGCTCGCGCACACACACACACACACTTCCATGATGACTCCTCTTCTGCAGGCTAAATAGTCCTCCAATCTATTCCTATATGGCCTTTACCATCCTGGATAGTCTCTTCTCAACACTCTCCAATTTATCAATGTCCTTCTTAAGACATGGCGCCCCAAACTGAAAACAGTACCTAGAAATGTTCTAGCTAGAGAAGAAGACTATGAGAATGTCAGCTTGTTATTTCTGGAAGCTGTCCTTCTCTTAAGGGTCCCTGGATTGCATTAGCTTGGTTACTATATAACATTATTGACTCATATTGAGCTCACAGTCCATTACTCCCAGATCTTTTTCCGACCAGTATATATACTGGTTATATACTTATAACCAGTATAAGTCTGGTCATACTTTCCCTTATTGTTCTTGTAAAATTAATTGTTGCATTTTTGTAAGATTTTATGTTTGTTCCTATTAGATGTCATATTTAGTTCAGCCTAATATCAAGGGTCTTCATAGATAGTCACTGTCATTCAGCATGTTCACTATCCCATCCGCATTGGTCATAATTTTATAAACATTCCATTAACGCCTTTATCCATGTAATTAAGAAAAAATGTTCAATATTACAAGGGCAGCCAGAGATGTCTTGAACGAGTTAACATTGAATCATTAATCATTACTTTTTGAATCTGGTCATTCCAAATCTATCCAACTATATTATCATCTTGCCTACTTCTCTCCCATAACAATAGTAGGAGATCCTTTATCACACACTGCTAAAAATCTAGGTGATCTTTATAGCATAAGCCTGATCTGCCTCTTTAGCACCAAAAATGAAATGAGTTTAGTTTGGCATAACCTGTTCCTAATGAAGCCATGCTGACTGAGTGATTACTGTTTCTTTTCCTAAATGTCTACTAACCATTATTTTAACAATTCATTCTAGAACTTTAACATGAATCAAAGTCAACCTCCATGATCTATAGTTTATAGACTCTGTATAATTACCTTTTTTGAAAAGCTTGCAATTTACGTTTCTCTGGTCCTGCTATGTCTCAGCTATTCCCTAATGTATTCCAAACACCACTGATAGTGGCTTAGCAGTTACAAATATCAGACTCTTTCAGCATCCAAGATTATCTGAACAAAGTGACATAAACGTATCAGTGGTTGTTAGCTATGCTCTCTTCAGTTTTTTACTTATCTTGGATAAAAACTCCATATTATGCATTTTCATTCTGTGCTTCCCAGGCCAAAAGCCATCCTCCTTGATAGAGAAAACAAAAGCAAAATAAAAATAATTCAACTATGCCTTCTTTCTATTCCCATCAATCACAAGCAGCAGTTCTACCACTTCTTTCATCCTCCTCTTTTTCCTATTATTCTTTACTTTCTTTCCATGGTGCCTGAAAATATTCTGCAACATGATATTGTATTGATGTGTTATAATATGCAAAACAGGAGTGTATTTACACTGAATTATGTATATTATTATAAATCCCCATTCTTTAAATAATGACCCATAGCAGACAAGCAGTTGACCAATGGGTTAAATAATTAATGGAGGAATGATGCAAACTAATTTCTTTTATGTCAAAGTAAGTTCAGCGCAAACCATCATATCCCTTTCAAATAGATTTTGGAAGCACTCATACAAAGCTTTTTGTTTGTAACTATCCTTCTCATCTTGATCTCCTTGTAAGTGAAGGTATAAATTTAGGAGTGAAAATGAGACCCCCATCAATGGAAATGTTCAGGTAGAAATTGAATGAACCCTTGTTGGGGATGCTGCATGGGAGATTTATGTACCAGGGTGGGGATTGGAGATTGTGACTTATGAAACTTCAAGAATTCATGACGTTATGATTACAACTTACTGAAAAGTCATCTACAAAACAGACATAGCTAGAGACAAATAGTAAAGCTGGAAAGTAGACACTGAGAACAACTGATTTGGGAAGACTTGTACAAAAAAAAGGAATGCAGTTTTCTCTTTGGAGAAAATGAGTGGAAAAGAGATATGATAACATCTTCATGCTGTTAAAAGAGAGAAAAATATATTTTATGTACAAACCACTTTCATCAGAGCAACTTTGTAAAGTAATTGGTTCAAGGATTATCTCCATTGTATATGTAAAAAAGCTGAGGTCCCACGAGAGAAAATTATCTCAAGTTACATAACATCTGATTCAGGTATTGAATCCAGTTATGTAAAATATGAATATTCTTTATTTTTAAATATTGACATCTTGTTTTTATATCATCTTCATTTCCAAATATGCCCCTCATTTTTCCATTACCCCACAAGCCATTCTTTGTAGGTAGGAATTTTAAAAGGGGGAAAAAAAGCAGTTCAGCAAAGCCAACCATACATCAATTGTTTTTGACAGCATATGACATATTTATATATTCCATATTCATAATCCTCCACCCCTTCAGAAATCAGAACTGAAAAGTCCCTAAAGGTACTTGAAGTATATTGTCTCTACTTGTCTTTGGGGCCAAGCTTGGTTATTTTAATTACACAGAAATTCAGTATGCTGACAATCCAGTGCTCTTTCCACTATGCCAGTTTGTCTACTTGGTGGTTGACAGCACTCTGGACTCAGGCAGAACTTAAGGATGTGGGAATTCGGGCTGGAAAAGAAAGAAAGGGGAAAGAGGAATGGTTTGAGATTTCTGGGTTTTTTTTTGCTCTGAAATAGATATATCTGAATGTTCTCATGAGTAAGTTCCATATGTTTTATAAAAAAGAAACAGGACTCCAGCATAGAGATGGAAACTCTGTTGTTTTGCTAAAATGTCTCTAGTGTACAAAATGGAGAAAGACTTGGAATAGAAGTAGCATATTATCAGTGTGGAAAATAAGATATAGCAGAGTATCTTCCCAGAAAAACAAACACACTGAAAATGCCAAATGAGTCAAGTGGAAAAGCTCAACTCATAATGTTGCAGCGAATGTCAAGCCCACCTAGAGTTGTGAACTGCCTAGGACTTCCCATACATAAGATTCAGGCAGTACTTTCTCTTTTTTAAAAAAAAAGAGCTCTAAATGAGAATTTACTATTTCAGTGTGCTTAATTGTAAAATCACTATGGAATCTACCAATCAACAAACATTTTGTTTCAGTGCCTACTACATGTGCTAATACACTGTCCTAGGTGCTGGGCCTACAAAGGCAAAAGTGAAATAGTTCCTATGGAGGAGCAGAAAATAGATGGTTGGGAAGGAAGAAAAGAAGAAAGAGGGGAAGGAAGGAAGGAAGGAAGAAAAGAAGGAAGGAAGGAAGGAAGGAAGGAAGGAAGGAAGGAAGGAAGGAAGGAAGGAAGGAAGGAAGGAAGGAAGGAAGGAAGGAAGGAAGGAAGGAAGGAAGGAAGGAAGAAGGAAATGTGCAATGATCTCCAAGAATTAAAAACATGAGGAATGAAACAAAGAGACACATGTCCATTTTCTTTCCTCCCACTCCCTTCTTAACTCTATTCAGTCTGGCTTCCAATCTTATCATTCATCTGAAACTATTCTTTCCAAAGTTATAAATGTTGTATTAATCACTAAAACTAATGTTCTTTTCCCAATCCATATCCTTCTTGACCTCTCAAGAGCCTTTGACAAACACCATATTCTACTTGATATTCTCTTCTTTCTAGGTTTTCATGACACTAGTCTCCTGATTCTCCTCTTACCTGTCTTACCACTCCTCAGGCTTCTTTACTGGATCTTAATCCGGACCATGTCCATTAACTATACAGATGTTCCCTAAGGCTCTTTCCTGCACCCTTATCTCTGTTCCCTTTATACTGTTTCACTTGATGATCTCATGAGTTCTCACAAATTCATCTATCATCTCTAGGCAGATGATTCTAAGATTTATTTGTCCAGCCCTAACCTCTCTGGCCTCCAGTTTCATGTCTCCAACTACCTATTTGATATCTCAAACTGGATATCTCATAGACACCAAACTCCACGTGTCCAAAACTAAAACCATATCTCACCCCACACACAAATCCCATCTCTCCTTCTAATTTCTCTTTTACTGTTGAAGTTACCACCATCCTCCCAATTACCCTGCTTGACAACCTAGGCATCATTCTCAATTCTTCATTCTCTATACTCTCCTGTACCCAAAGAGCTGCCAACTCCTATTGTTTCTACCTTCATTACATCTCACATAGGCTCCCTTCTCTCCTCTGACATTGCCACTTCCCTGGCACAGGCCCTCATTACCACACACCTGGACTATTTATTCTCCTGAGTAGACTCCCTGCCTCAAGTCTTTCCCCACTCCAGTCAATTCTCCACTCAGCTGTCAAGTTGAACAAGTATGACTACATCTCTTTCCTTCCCCAATTCAATCATTTCCAGTGACTTCAAGTGAGTTTCTTCAAGGATCAAATATAAAACCTTCTATTTGACTTTTAAAGCCTTTAATAAACTGTCATCCTGTCCTTCCAGTTTTCTTACACCTTACCTCCTTTCCCTACATATTTTGAGCTCCAATGACACTGGTCAATTTGCTGTTCCTTTCACTAGACACTTTATCTCCCAACTCTGGGCATTTTCACTGGCTGGCCCCTCTCTCTCTCCTCACCCCACCTCTTAGCTGCCTTGGCTTCTTTCCAGTCTCAACTAAAATCCTGCCATTTGCAAGAAGTCTTTCCTGCTGTCCTCTTTCTCTGCCTTTCCTCTGTTGATTGTCTTCAATTTATCCTGTATAATATTGTTTGTACATTGTTGTTTGTATGTTTTCTCCCCCATTAGATTGTGAGGTTTTTGAGATAAGGGATCATCTTTTACCTTTATTTGTATCCCAAAACTTAGTATAGTGCCTAGGACATAGTAGGTGCATAACATATGCTATTTAGCTAACTGACTGAATAAGGCATTTACCAGTGTTGGAGACTGCTGCTCAGAATCCAAATGGGATTCCTTGTTGTTAATGAGATTCTACAAATGTTCTTTTCTGTGGTTAACATTACGCTGATTATATCAAATCCCAAAGTACTACAAAGTCTCCATAGAGAAATTAATAATTGATGGATCCAAAAATACACATTTCACACACTGATAGGCAGCTGGATACATGTAACCCATCTAAGATAACCAATTGAATTTTTGCATCTATAACTCTTTAGGATTATCAGAAGTTCTGTAGAATTTCTCAAGGCGAGACACCTCATTCCTCCTACTACTCATTTCTAGACTTGGTTAATTGTTCATATGTGGTTGCTTTGCAGAATGAATATGTCCAGGACAAACATAGCATGTTCCAAAAGTCTTAGTGCAGTTTTAAGCTATTAAAACATGCATGTACATATGTGTACATACATATATAGAAAAATTATATCAATACACAGATGTCTTTATGTAGATAGATATAGATATAAATATGTATAAATGATAGAGCTATAGAAATTGGTATAGAGATAATGTATATACATAGAGTATTTATGTATGTATGCATGTGTATGTACATATATTGGGAAATTGTACACATAGACATGCAGACATAGAACTTACATGCAATAGTTCATGTATGTATGTGCACTTTTTTCTTACACAGGTGATAAAGAGAGGAAAAAAATAAGTTGGATCCCAAATTGAAAAGGAGAGAAAACTTGAATTTAATACCCAACATGACTCTTTGCTCGATGAATAGTAGTAATGCATACATAGGACCCTTTCAGGTTTCTGAATTGCTTTCCTCACAACTTCCCTGTGATGTAGGTTGTACAATTATGAGTATTTTATAAATGAGAAAAAATGAGGTTTTGAGAGACGATGACATGTCCATGATCACACAGATGATAAGCATGTGAGATGAGTTTCAAACTAAGCTTTCTTGACTCCAAGTAGCCACCTATTCATTCTGTTACACTGCCTCTTCCATCTCCTTACTGACAATATTCTACCAATGATCCAACATCACCACAGATCCTGAAACATCATTACAGGTGAAATAGTGAGTAGCTGAAAAGAGTATGATGGATATAAGCAGACCACAGTGTGCTTCTAGTCATGATTTGTGTTCAAGAAAAGTTGTAAAAGACATAATCAAAAATATAGGTGATTAAAAGTAGGTGGGATAGACATGTAGCAAGAATTGGAGATGAGGTTAACTAACCCTAGTATTCTATTTGCATTCTCGAGATATCAAAAGAACCAGAGTATAACATGGCTGTGCCTGGCATAATATATCTATATCCATCCTCAGACACCTACTAATTTTCTAGGCTGGCTCACTCACTCTAACCTGCCCTCACACTGGCAAGTATAATTTCCTAGAGAAGAATTGATTACTCCTTAAAGTTTTTCAGAGACCTAGCCTAAGGACCCTGAAAGTCTAAGGACTTAGCTCTAAGTCTTAGAGCTAACCCTCTTGAGGGGACTATACTTTTTCCTACTCTCCTCTTTAGTATTCAAGCCCCCATTGGTGTACTTCCATTTCAGATCTTAAACATTTTTGCAATGAAGCAAAACAAAAAAAGTATCAGAGATGCTCATATTTAACCAAATGCCAATCACAATCCCCACAAAAACCTGTCACATTCTCCCACTATTTCACTCAGTATCTGTGAGAAGAGTAGGTGCACACTTGCAGAAACCCATCAGAGAAGCACATGGAAAAGGAAAATGTATGTATCTGGGTTAACTCACAATACTGTGCTATATGCATTGATGTCATTAGTCCATTCAGGAACATCTGTACCATTTGAAACCATTTGCCTCTCTGCTTGTCCTTACCACTCTCCAACCAGGAAAATTCTCTTCCATTCTCTAGCCAACGTAGCATTTACAAGTTCCTTCCAGTACAATCACTTTTAAAGGTGTGCTGGAAAACTATTATTTTATTAATTCGTATAACAGTTATCTTTAAGTCAGAGAAGTGCAAAACTCATTAGGCTTGCTATCTCCAGTCACTATAAATTAGCCGAGCTAACTACCCATTTACCAGTATACTGTGTTGAAATTGTTGGCAGTAGAACTCACCAATGAAATTGTAGTCAACAGAACTCATAGCAAAACAGCTCAAAATCACTCTCCAGAAAAGGCAAACTAGGCTAGATAGCTTTTCATTCCTCAATATTATACATTGCCCAATCAGAATAAAATAAACAACTTGAGTTGACTTTCTGGATGAGGCAATACAGTCTATCTAGCTCTCTATTTACCAGTATTGTACATTACTCGATTCAATTGCCACATTTCTTCCTTTGTAACAAAGTAGCTGCACAACCTCTTTCCTCTTCTCCTTTCCCTTTAAAACCAGAAAATGCACCAAGGGCCATCAAGCACTTCTAAGAGGCTTCATCTCTCTTAAACTCTAAGGGGAAACTGAGGGAAAATATCTGGCACAAAGACTCTTTTCAATTAGATTGGTCCTCCCTCTAAACAATAAGGAAAATCTTAGCTGATGTCAGGTGACTGCTTTAGCTGCCATATATTCACCAAAAACCATAACTGCTTTTCAACCCCTAACTATGTCTTCAGTCCTCATTTGCTCCACTTTTAACTCACAGCCTCAGACTCAGTCTTCTATCCCTTTCAATGGCTGAAATCAGAGTCCCCTGCACTCAGTGACTTTCTTTTCACTTGTGAGGTAACAACTCACCAAATTTTCCCTATTATGAAATTAACATAACTTATTTAGTCATCTTTCAGCCACCAATCAGTTAAATATACATACATGTAAGTTTTTTTTTCTTCTTGAATCATAAAATGGTTATATACAAATAAGATATGAGATGAGAAAACATAATGCCTTAAATTTCCAAGTTCTAGAAATGGTCCGCGTTTCATTCTCTGTCCTTGAAACAGAATGTTTATATGTTTCTTTACACTCACATTTTTCCAATTTTAAATAAATGAAATGTTCTTCTTTCAAACCCCTAAATATCAAATTCATATAAGAACAAGACAGCATCCTACATCATTTACAAGTTGATTTTGTTTTTGTTTTTAGGTGGTTTTTTTTTTGGCGAGGCAATTGGGGTTAAGTGACTTGCCCAGGTTCACACAGTTAATAAATGTCAGGTGTCTGAGGCCAGATTTGAAGTCAGGTCCTCCTGACTCCACAGCTAGTTCTCTATTCACTGCACCACCCAGCTGCCCCTACAAGTTGTCTTGAGCCTTTATGTTTATATGTCAGTTTATTTTCTATTCCAACTTCTCAAACACCACCTGAAAACTGTTTCTTTATATACATATTTTAGCAGTTTTTATTAAACTAGTTATTTTTCCACCCTTTTAGGCATTAAAATGCTCAGCAATCACAGAGGAAATACTTTATGTCCTTTACCAGTTGATATAAATCTTTTTTTTATTTATGCAAAAGTATTTTTTGTTCTCCTTTCTATACTAAACTATTGTATTTCAAAAGAACTTTGAAAAGATGCCTTGCAAGAGAAAGACTTTCCAGAAAGTTGGGGTGATCTGTGTAGGATTTATGGAAGGACATGAAGAAGAATCACACATAATGAGAGATTCTAGAGGCTTTGTGATCTGAGCACATGGAAGAGTAACCTCGCCCACAAAATCACAGACCTATCTATAAATCAAAGCATATCCAAATATAATCTTACAAAGTATTCAACTTAAATTATTTTGTCCTCACAGCAACTCTCTGAAAGAGGTAGTAAAAAATGTGACTGTCCCCATTTTCCAGATGAGGAAAATGAAGATAAAAAAATGGTGTAAGCGATTCACAAAGGATCCCATGGCTATAGAATACAGATCAATAATATTAACCCAAATTTCCATGTCTAGCACTCTTAAGAGGAAATAATCAAACTTTGTGGGGCTAATCCCTTCTACCCAAACTAATGAAATTGTGGTAAATGTAATTATTATAACTAACTGATTCTTTAAAATCTCCAAAGAAAACGATCTTGAATTCTCTTGTACCTAAACACATTCACATAGGAAAGCACCACAGCCAAGAAATGTCATTAAGACAGATACCATGTCCAGAACAAGAGAGATGAAGATCCCACTGTACTCTTAACTTATAAGGTTACATTTGAAACATTTTGTTCAATTCGGAAACATTTTGTTTAGTTCTGGATGACACATTTGAGGAAGAAAATTCACAAGCAAGATCATGTACAAGAAAAGGGTGACAAGACTTGGGGCTCATCATATAGGAATCGGTTGATGGACCTGAGTATATTTAGTCCAGAGAATAGAAAACACAGGAGAAAAAGGATAGCTGTCTCTGTTTTTATTTTTACAATCATGTAAAACATTTCCATATTAATCATTATGTACAAAGAGGCTCAACTAAAAGAAAAAGAATGAAAGAAAGTGAAAAACAGAATGCTTCAGTCTGTATTCGACAATATCAGTTCTTTCTCTGGAGGCAGATAATATGCTTTGCCATTAGTCCTTGTGATTGTCTTGGATCATTGTATTGCTGAGAATAGCTAAGTCATTCACGGTTCTTCATCGTACAATATTGCTGTTACTGTGTGCAAATCCTGGTTCTGTTCAGTTTGCATTAGTTTCTGCAAGTCTTTCTAGGTTTTTCTGGAATCATCTTGCTTGCCATTTCTTATAGCATAATAATATTTCATTGCAATCATATACCACAGCTTGTTTAGCCATTCAGTCAAAGGCATCCCTTTGATTTCCAATTCTTAGCCACCCCAAAAAGAGTTGCTATAAATATGTTTGTGCAAATAGATCCTTTTCCCCTTTTTATATCTTTGGTATATATACCTAGCAATGGTATTGCCAGGTCAAAGGGTATGTGCAATTTTATAGCCTTCTGGGTATAGTTCGAAATTGGGATAGCTGACTTTAAAGAATTGAAGGGCTGTTGTGTGAACAAGAGATTAAAATTGTTCTATTTGTCCTCAGATATCAGAACTAAGAATAATGGGTGGGAGCTGTAGATAGGAAAATTTAGGCCTAATGTAAGGGAACAACAATCCAAAAAATGTTTCTAACAAAAGAAGATGCCCAAAATGGAATGGGCTGCCTTGTAAGGTGGTGAGTTCCCCATTATTGAAAAATATTCAAGTGATGACTTGTAGATTTTTTAAATAGAATTCCTCTACAATTTGATGACCTCCTGAGGTCCTTTGAATTCTAGGATTCTGTGACAGCTGAATTATGCCAATATCACTACCCAGATATCAACAGATTCTCCCTTTTATCCAGAGCATCTCCTGCCAAGGGACCCATATGACCTTTTATACAAGCTGTAAGAAAAGAGGCTTTGTTTTCCTCAGTGATGCTTTCTTTCCTCTGATTCCACCTATAAAATGTCATGACTTCAACTTCCTTTCATAGAACCATCTTCTCATCATTTTTCTCCCATTAACTTCCAGCTAAATATCTTGAGACAGATATTTTCCGAGTGCAGCCAATAGCAAAATCATTAAATGCTTGGCATGAGGGACCTGTTGCCAATAGGAGTCATCTAGGATATCTGTTACTGATGCTGACATCCATATGGACAGGAACCAGATTTCAGCCAAGGATGTTCCAATCTTGCTTTGGACTTGGACAACTATACACTGCTTACTGCAGGAGACTTTAAGTCTGCCCTTAATTATTCATGAAAAAGGAGAGAGGAGCCATGGTTAATATCTTTAAAACCTTGAATGATTTCTAAACGGTTCCTAGTCAAGCCAGGAAAATGCTCAGCCCCTAATTCCTTCCCAGCCCAGCCCTGCTATCCCATATTAGGAGTACAGTTAGATCATGCATTTGTGTGGAGGGAAAGGTTGTTAGAAAGCATATGTGCTCCCATCTATAATATATCAAAGCAACAACACTGATAGTTCTATGATAATAAGCAATCAATCAATGAGTCTTTATTAAGCACATACTAAATGTAAGTCTTTCCCCAAAAGAGCGTATAAATGTAGACAACATGCATGGCATTCATGCATATAAGTATATACCCAAAAAAAGTAATATATGGGAAGGCAATATCAGCTGTAGGGATGAAGAATAATGTCATGCATTAAACTAAACTTTAAAAGAAAGTAGGGATTCTAACAGGAAGATATGAGAAAGGAGTTCATTACAGATATGAGGGAGCTTGAGCAAAGGCACAGAAGATAAGCATGGAGGGTCATGTGTGAATGGTCACACAGGAGTAGTGACTGGACCTGGGATTTCTTTGCTCTAGGGCACTCCCAGATGAGTAAACTCTATCAATTCAGGTCAACATGTTTTCTGCAACTTACAGTCTTAGAGAGTTGCTGAGGGTACTGAGAAGGTAAGAGAAGTTAAGTTCTTGCCTATTGGTTTTATTCATTTGTTTCTTCTGTCAACCTTCCTAAATATGGAAGAAGATAGTACAGTAAGGAAACATGATGTAGTGGAAAGAAGAGACTGAACAAGGAGTGGGAGAGCTCAGTTCATAGGCTCATAGAACTAGACCCAGAAGTGGCTCAAGAGATTGTCTAATCCAATTTTTCTCATTTTGGTAACTGAGACTTAGAGAGGTTTTGTGACTTATAGTGAGATAGTAAGGTAAGAGAATATAAATGCAAGTTTTCCAAACCTAATACCCGTTTCCCCAAAATTAACTGTGTTACTCTGGGGAATTGACGCTTACTGGATTTCAGTTCCCTCAGCTATAAAATGAGAAGGTTATGATGACTTCCTACAAGGTCTAAAGCTTTATAATCCTACTTCAATCAGGTAGATAGGGTGTGAGAGAAGGGAGAACAGACTGGGGGAATGGGTATTCAGCATGCATGCCATTGGAGTGAGGGGAGGGGAGAAATGGGGAGAAAATTTGGAACTCAAAATCTTGTGGAAGTGAATATTGAAAACTAAAAATTAATTAATTAATTAATTAATAGAAAAAGAAAAAAAGAAAAAGAAAATGAGCGGTGCACGAGTGCTGAGCTTGGAGTCAGAGCACCTGAATTTTAATCCTGACTCTTCCATTTCCTATGTGTGTTATCTTGGGCAAGTTACATCAGCTCTTTACCTCAGTTTCCTCATCTATAAAATGGAGTTGAGCAGGTGAGCTATAAGATTCCTTCCAATCTATAATCCTAGGTAGCTAGATAGAACAGTGACAAGAGTGCTAAGCCTACAATCAGAAAGGCATGAGTTCAAATTAAGCTTCAGACACTTACTAGTTGGGTGACCCTAGGTAAGTCATTTAACCTCTGTTTGCTTCAATTTTCTGATCTGTAAAATGGAGACAATAATAGCACTTACCTCTTAGGGTTGTTGTAAGGATCAAATGAGATAATAATTAGGTGCTTAGCATAATGTGTGGCACATAGTAAGCAATATATAAATTTAGCTATCATTATTATTGTTGTTATTGTTGTTGATATCATTGAACTCATAAATTTGTTTAATGTCTCTGTAATATAGTGGGGGGAAAGAGGCTAAAATGCATTTTGCAATTGCTGATAAAGATTGCTATGCATGACTCTTGAAGTGATAAGTTTATCCTCATTTATTAATTCAATACACATTAGTTGTCTATTTATATGCTAAACATAAGGGAAAACACAAAAATAAAAGGCAGCTACATGGAAAACAAAAGGAGGCCACAAAGAAACAGATCAGAATTTCAAAGCTCTAAGAAGAAGTTGAGCCAGCATCAAGGAAGCTTGTTATATAACTTGTTTCTCATATTCTACACAAAGGGAAGACCCATGGGTTTTTGGGCAACAGATTATAATTACATGCATTTAACACGTAATTCTGAAAAGCATGCATACCATCAACAGTTATAACAAAAAGAAAGAAAGAAAGGAAGGAAAGAAAGAAAGAAAGAAAGAAAGAAAGAAAGAAAGAAAGAAAGAAAGAAAGAAAGAAAGAAAGAAAGAAAGCAAGCAAGCAAGCAAGCAAGAAAGAAAGAAAGAAAGAAAGAAAGAAAGGAAGGAGGAAAAACCCTCATTAGAGAGCTTAAGTGCTTTTGTGGAGTAACTTGTGCTAAGTATTTCCTGGCAGCAAACTTGCTGAATTTGCTAAATTATCAAAAAGATGGTGGGGGTAGGGAGAACAAGGAAAGGGGGGACAAAGTCATAACATAATTCAGCTGCTCCATTTCCTGGTCAGTCTTCAAGTAATGTAAATTGCAAAGACATGAACATGCTGAAAAGAGAAATGCTAGCTCAAGGCCTTTTTTTTTCTTTTTTAATAGGGGGGTGAGAAAGATTATAGATAATAGGAGGCTTCTAATAAAATCAAAATCAGCAACAGTGGCATTAGAAGAGAAATGCTTGTTAGGGTGAGAACAGATGCCATGACATCATAGAACCTTCCACCTGGAAGGAACCTCAGAAGCCATGTTGTTCCATGCATACATGAAAAGCTCCCTCTACAATGTGCCAAATATTTAGCAGCCATCCAAAATTTGCTTGCATCCCCCAGAAAAGTGGAATCCACTTCCTCCTTAATTATCAAGAAGTTTTGAGAGGCAACTGGGCAGCTAAGTGGTGTGGTGGATAGGGTCCCAGGCCTGGAGTCAGGAAGACTCATCTTCCTGACTTCAAATCTGGCCTCAGATACTTGCTAATTGTGTGACCCTGGGCAAGTCATTTAACTCCATTTTCCTCAGTTTCCTCATTTGTAACATGAGCTGGAGAAGGAAATGACAAACCACTCCAGTATCTTTGCCAAGAAAACCCCAAATGTGATCACAAAGAGTAGGACATGACTGAACAACAGCATTTGAAAAGCAGAACAAAATAATGGATAAGGCACTAGACATGTAGTCAGGAAGACCTGGATTCAGATCCTGCTTCAGTTACTTACTAGCCATGTGGTCCTGGGGAAGTCACTTAACCTCTCCCAGGCTCAGTTTCTTTCCTCTGTAAAATAAGGGGGTTGAACTCTTTGGTTTTCTGAGGGCCCTTACAGCACTAAGTCTGTGGTCTTGTGGTCCTTTTTACAAGTTCCACACATTATTCCCAGTTGGAACATCTGGGGCTACACAAAACAAGTCAAAGCCCTCTTCTATTAGGCACTACCTAAATCCTTTAAGGCAGTTATCTGACCTCGGGAAGTCTTCTTCAAGATTTAAGGAAAATTTTCAAAAGGCAACTCTTCTCACATCTTTTCTATCTCCTCAAATACATTTTATTGCATGCCCTCATTCTACTTTGCCTGGATTTAGGATTATAGTATCATAGGTTTGAAAGAGACATTAGAAGAAAAAGACCTGTTTCAGCCCTCTTATTTTAAAGATAAGAAAACTGAAATCCAGAAAAGTGATGTGACCTTCCCAGATAGCCAGTGATAAAGATAAGATTGAAACCCAAGTCCTGTCTCTAAATTCGTTATTCTGCCCATTGTAACCGTTTCTCTTCTATTAGTGACCAAGCTGGTAGGGAGTTGGAGCATTCTATCCCATGCCATGTAGGGAGTAGCATGCAAGTTTCAGAAACTTGACAACTGGTTGACACACTTGTGGCCAGTTCTCCATCCCCACTCCCTCCAGGAAAGCAGTGTCAAAGAGAGTAGTTTAATGGGAGACCCAGCAGCAGATGAATATTGGTGACTTGGGAAACAGGTTTCTCACCATTTTACGTCAACAGAGTGCAGATTTAATCATCTTGAGTACAAGAGAGATATGAGTACTCTTCCATGGAACATGTCAATGGTGGTGAGGAGTCCTAAGTTGCCATTCTCCCATGGTTGCTCTTTGAGGCTTTTTTGGGGGATGCAATGAGATTGAGGAAACATCTAAGGATTAAGCTCTCGTCTATGTTTCATAAAATCAACCCAAAAATGATATAAGGCTTTGTGCTTTGCCTTGAGATACAAAGGTGAAAAAACATCCTAGTTGGAAGAGCATAGAATTAGAGCTCAAAGGGGCCTTAGAAGTGATCTTGTCTAGCCTTCTATATTTTACAGATGAACAAATGGAGGATCTCTCAAAGTTAAGTGACTTGCTAAGGAACTTAGGCCCTCTGCTACCAACTCTAGGTGTCACCAAGTTTTAACAATTCTGGTTAGCCAACATCACTTGTATCTATGCCATTCTCTTCACTTTCAGGGTCACTATCCTAGGCCCTTATCACCTTTTGCCTAAATTATTGCAATTTCTTCCTAATTGGTCATGCTGTTTCCAGTCTTGCCCCTCTCCAAATCATTTTCCACATAGCTGCCAAAACAAATTTTCCTAAATCACAGGTATAAACAGATCACTTCCCAGCTCAAAAATCTACAGTGAATCTCTTTTGAGTCAAGGACAAATTATAGAAACTCTTCAGCTTAATGCCCTGCATACTATGATTCCAACATTCTTTTCCAACATCATTGCATATTTACCTCTTTATATCCTCTATGTTCCATCAAAATTGACCTTGTAACTGTTCTCTGAACTTGACATTGCAACTCTAACCTCCATACCTAGGCACAGATTGTCCCTTATGCTTGTATTTTCTTCTCACTTCTGCCACCTAAAATTATTAGATTAGTTTAAGCCTTGGCTCAGGGATCACCTTCTATATGAGGCAATTCCTAGTCCCCCGAGTTGGAATATTCCATTCCTACAAATGTCTTCTTCCATTTTTACTTAGTTGTTTATATGGTATACCTTTCAATGATATAAAGGAGCTTACTATCTAATGGAGGTGGTAGTGGGGAGATATAAATATATACATATAGAGAGAGAGAGAGAGAGAGAGAGAGAGAGAGAGAGATGTATGTGTGTGTGTGTGTGTGTATACACAAATACAAGTTAGAATATGCTACAATACAGAGTGTGATTAAACGCATTTCATTTAGAGAGATCCTAGCATGATCATTCCTTCCCACCACTACTGACAGATAACTCTTCAACTTAAAATCTTAGAGAGCTACGTGGGACAGGGAGATGACATATGGCCTGTGCTGACATAGTTTGCATATGTCAAAGAAAAGAGTTAAACACAGGTCTTTTTTACTCTGCTTCTCTATCTATTAATCAACAGTTCCCATCAATAAAGAGCAAAGGAGAGATCTAACATCAGCATTTCTGTTACTTCTTCCATTTGAAAGTTAGGATTTGGAAAGGGAAGGAATAGTGTGGGAAGTGAATGTTTGACTAAGTAGATGAAGTCTCAGAATGAGAATAGGAGCAATAAGTGGAATTTTCAGGGCAGCAAATTTCAGAACAATACAAGGGAAACCTTACCTATAATTTGAGCCATCAGAAAATGAAACAGGCCATGTTAATCAGTCAACTATCAGAAAGGAATAAAAGGAAACAAGCAATTATTAAGTGCCTACCATGTTGCAGGCATTGTGTAAAGAGCTTTACAAGTATCGTCTCACTCGATCCACACAACAACCCTGGGAGAGAGGTGCTATTATTATTCATATTATACAGTAGAGGAAACTGTGATAGATAGAGGTCAAGTGCATTGCCCAGCATCACACATCTAATAAATAAATATCTGGGACTGGATTTTAACTCTGGTCTCCTGACTTTAAACCCAGCACTTCATCTGCTACACCATGACACTATGCAGAACACTTGGAATACAAAGAAAGGGGCAGGGAGAATTTCCTGATCTCAATAAACTCATAATCTAATGAGAGAGACAACATGTGAACAACTGTGTGCAAACAAGATACATACAGGATAAATTAGGGGTTGTCTTCAAGGGAAGGTACTAAGATTAAGGAAGACTGGGAAGGGCTATGCTAGGAGATATCAATCAATCAATAAACATTTATTAAGCACCTACTATGTGCCAGGTCCCTTGCTAGAATTTCTAGCAGGGACTAGATGACCACTCATAGGGGATGTTACAGAGGGGATCCATGGTTTGGATAGAGATTAAACTAGACAGCTCTAAATTTCAAACTCTAATAACCTCTGATTTTGTTTTCACTCTATAACATATCATGCAAGATTTAAGGAGAAACATACCTCAGGAGAGCAGCATCCAGGCTATGCCTCTCATATTGTTTTTCCAGGGCTGTAGGAATATGTAATAAAGAGAACTGGCAGTGATTTTTATAAGGGAAACTTTCCCATGATCAAGAGTTACCCCCAGCTGCACAGTATTTGTTTGATGTATTCTTCTTTCAATTCCTTCTTCCTAAGCAGAGGCTACAACAGAGAAACCTGGTCCCTGATAGGATTTTTGCAATACCTTCCTTGATATCCTCTCTACTTCTAATCAACCTACAAAGAGAGAGAGAAAGAGAAAGAGACACAGAGACACAGAGACACACACAGAGAGAGAGAGAGAGAAACAAATGCAATCCATACAACATACAACACACCTACCAAAGTAACCTCTGAATAGCTATTATGTGACTTAGGAAATCACTTTACCAGTTTAGTTAAGGAATTGAACCAGATGATACCTAAATAGTTGTGCTATGGCTGTTGGTAACAATGGGAGACCAAGCTGGAGAATACCATAGAGCTATTGTAGGCTACGTGTTGACCCTTGTTGTCCCAGGCTCTGGTAGATATCTTTCCCACTCTGATTTTAGTCTCTTCCAGAACTTTGGCTCGTGTGAGTGACCTGCTCTGCCATGATGGCTCTGGGTTATCACTGGCCTCTTTTTCCTTGGTCGTGTGGCTGATGTGGCCTGTCTGTATTCCTTAGCTGGTGCTGTGCTATGGACTTCTTTTCCCCTCTTGAATCATTGCCTTGATGTGGCAGAGGGGCTTGAGGATAGCTCAGTGGAACTGTGAGCTTTGCCACACAAAGTTATCCAAGATGGACAGGTCATAGTAGAGATTTCTGACAAAAGGAGATCTACTGGAGAAGAAAACGGCCACTCCATTATCTTTGCCAAGAAAACCTCATGGACAGCATTAAAATGATAAACGATATGATACCAGAAGATGAGCACTTCAGGTCAGAAGGTGTCCAATACATTATTAGGGAAAAGCAGAGGACGACAACAAGTAGCTCCAGAAAGAATGAAGTGGACAGGCCACAGCCGAAAATAAACTCAGCTGCAGGCATGTCTGGTGACAAAAGGAGAAGTCCAATGCTATAAAGATCAATATTACATAGGAACGTGGAATGTAAGATCTATGCATTGGATGAATTGGATATGGTGAAGTGGGAGGTGGAAATATTAAACATCAACATCTTGGGTGTCAGTGAAAATAAATGAATGGGAACGAGTTAATTTAATACTGTGGGAAAGAATTCCTTAGAAGAAATGGAGTAACCCTTGTCAATAAATGGGTGAGAAAAGCAGTACTGGAGTATAGCCTCAAAAATGACATAATGATGTGTTTGAATCCAAGTGAACCATTCAACATCATAGTAATACAAGTATTTGTTTAAGAAAGCAAATGAGATCCTGGGATGTCTTAACAGGAATATACCACATAGGAGCAAGGATATAACCAAGATTATGAAGGTTATTCCATATTATGGGTAAAGATTTGGGGTCGGGGTAAGAACATGATAGCTTTTTTCAATTTTGGGGAGGCAGCATGCTACAGCAGAAAGGATACTGGATTTGTAGGCCCTGGATTCAAATTCTGGCTCAGTTGTTTACTATCTTTCTAGCCCTGGGCCTCAGTTTCTTATCTATAAAATAAGTCTCAGATCAGATGACCTTTGAAGTTCTTTCCATCTCTAAATCTATAACCCTAGTTGGAAGGCACTCTGATGAAATAAGCATTAGACTTGTTTTGACAAGTCTATGCTCCAACCACTGAAACCGAAGAGGCCAAAGTTGAATAGTTCTATGAAGACCTACAACATCTTCTAGAAATAACATCAAAAAAGATGTCACACTCATCATAGGTGATTGAAATAAAAAAGTAGGAAAACAAAAGATAATTGAAATAACAGGCAAGTTTGGCCTTGGAGTACAAAATGAAGCAGGGCACAGACTCAGAGTATTATCAAGATAACTTGCTAATTATAGCAAACATTCTTTTTCACCAACCCAAAAGGTGACTCTACACATGGACATCACCAGATGCTCAATATTGAAATCAGGCTGATTATACAGCTTGACACCTCTTCTTAATCTCTTCTACTTCTCTTAAGCCCCTACCATTTTTTGTCTTTTATCATGCCCATTTTTACATGAAAATTTCCCTTGATAGCTCTAATTTTCTTGAAGAGACCTCTTGTCTTTCACATTCTATTGTTTTCTATTTCTTTGCACTATTCATTTAAGAAAACTTTGTTATTTCTCCTTGCTCTGGAATTCTGCATTCAGTTGGGTTTATCTTTCCTTTTCACCTTTCCCTTTCTCTTTCCTTCTTTATTTAGCTATTTGTAAAATCTCATCAGATAGCTTTTTATTTTCTTGCTATTCTTTTTCTCTGGTACGTTTTCTTATTACTGCCTCCTTTACAAAATTGAAAATTTCTGTCCATAGTTCTTCAGGCACTACATCTACCCTATCTAATCCCCTAAATCTATTCATTACTTCCACTTCATATTCATACAGAATGATTTTTTTTAGGTCATACCTGTATGATCTGATGGTTTTCTCTACTTTTTTTCAATTTAAGTTTGCATTATGCAATAAGAAGCTCATGAGGTGAGCTACAGTCAGCTCTAGGTCTTGTTTTAATCGACTAGAGAGCTTTTTCACTTTTGACTACAAAGTATATCATGTGAAATGCCAGGTTTAACATTAAAAAACTAAGCTCAATTCAGCTGGTCCCATCACTTCCTGGCAAACAGAGGGAGAAGAAATGGACACAGCAACAGATTTTATATTCTTGTGCTCAAAGATCACTGCAGATGGAGAATGCAGCCACAAAATTAAAAGACACTTGCTCCTTAGAAGGAAAGCTATCACAGATCTGGACAACATATTAAAAAGCAAAGATATCACCTTGCTGATAAAGCTTTGCATAAAAAACTTTGTATAGTCAAAGCTATGGTCTTTCCAGTAATAAACTATGGTGTGACAGTTGGACTACAAGGAAAAATTATGTTGCTAAAGAAGACCTTTGAAAGCTTCTTGGACAGCAAGGAGATCAAATTAATCAATACTTAAAGAAATTAATTCAGAGTACTCACTAGAAGGGCAAATACTGAAGTTTAAGTCCTTTGGCCGCATGAGAAGACGGGACTCACTGGAAAATATCCTGGTGTTGTGAAAGATTGAAGGCAAAAGGAAAAGATGACAGGAGACGATGAGACGGATATAGTGTTAGAGAAGCAATGAACATGAGCTCAGACAGACTTTGGGAGACAGTGGAAGGCAGAAGGACCTGCCATGCTAAAGTCCATGGGGTCAAAAAGAATCAGACATGACTGAACAAATAAATGAACAACAATTCCTAAGGTACCTTCTAGATCTAAATCTGATTAACTCATTGTCTTGTGCAAGACCACTGCTCATAAGCCTTAAATGTTTTCTCCATTGCCTATCAAAGCAAAATCTAGTACACAGTTTGACATCCTACCTACTTTCCCATTTTTATCTACTGCTACTTCCTTCTATACACCTTCATAGAGCCATTTTGGTGTATCCTTTAACTGAGAAAGAACTAGCTGATGTTCTCCAAATAAACCCCACAGTTTTTTCTTATCTTATCTTATCTTCCACCCCACCAGCTATCCACCTATGTAATACCTACTGATTCTTCAAGGCTCTGCTCAAAGTAGAATTCAAGTTTCACCTCCTCCATGAAGTTATCTCTGATGTCCAAACTTTCAAATATCCCTTCCTCTTCTGAAGCCTGAATCTCACATTAAATCCTATCAAGGAGCACATGAACTTATTGCAGATGCTTCAAGGGCATGGTTGCATAAAAAGTCAAGAGCCATTTCTGTAGCATTCATCAGGTGTTTCTCACATGCTGCTTTGATCAATGACTATATTCTGATACATCTATTCTACACAACTATATCATGAGCCTCTAGAGGACTTTTAATTCTTTTTTTTAATCCTATTCAATTTCTTCCACACTGGGTATAACAAATGTTCAAGAAATATTTTAGTGATTAATTTAAATTTTTAGCCTCATGGAAATGTATGCATTCATACTAAAGCCTTGTGATATATTACATTTCATCAAGGAACCAACTTCCAAATGGAATGTGCAATTCTTTGTAACAGGAGATTAGAGGTAACCACCCTCATGTGTAATCTAAGCAGAGTGGTCATTTCTCTCTCTACCTGCTACTAGTTGATTTTCTTTATTCATTCTCATCTTTGATTCCAAGATGAATAAGGGATATGTGTTACAAATTACTAAAATTTGATATCTCTCATTAAATAATCAATTATCTCTGAGAATCCAACTCAATTCATTAAATATTATTTATTTAGTAACCTGAAGAAGTCTTTTTTTCAATGAATTACTGGTATAACAAATCCCCATTTTATAGATGAGGACAGTAAAGTTCAGAGAAATAAAATGACTTGCTCATAGCCACATAACTTTTAAGAGGCTGAATCAGGATTTGGACTGGAATTCTGACTCCCAGACCAGGTGTGATTTTTGCCCCCCTCTAACCCCAAAAAGATACTGAGGAATTGGCCAGATTTTTACAAAGATGAATGAGATTAAAGTGTAATTGGGAAATGTTTGACAAAATGAAAAAAGAGTATAAATAATATTAATTTGTGGTGTTCATAGTTAATATGTAGCCGGCAAAAATCTATTTTTACATGAGTTTGACACCACTAGAGAAGAAAGCTAGAAAATAAAAGGTAATTTTTATTGGTCTATCCTACATATGACCTGACTAGACTGGAAAGGGTAAACCAAAATATCAGATAAACTGGTTCAGGGACTTCCCTTCTCTTCTTCCTAGGCTTCAGCAATAGGACTCTATTTCTGCATTCTTCTTACACATCCACCTTGAGCAGGAAAAATCCTCACACTTTCTTCTCTCTTTTTTTTCTAGAAAGGCAGACAACTTCTAAGGTCTAAACTTTAAATAGGCTACATACCATCTCCCTGGTCTCCTGGTCCTGGAGGTTATATCCTTTGCTTTCCTGCTAACAATTTGTATACACTACCATATTTGTTTCTCACAACGATGTTATAAGGTATAACATAAACATTATACATGTCTGTATTGTATGTATCATTCCAATCTCCAAATAAATATATCAGTTTATTGTATATACTATTTATTAACAATGTAAGCAAGATGTACATACTCAGAATATATTATCTCTGAGAAATGTCACAGTCACAGTCACCTTTAACCATCAGTACTGCTGCTAACTTCTCAATTCTAAAAAATAGTTCCTCCATTCATTTCTCCTAAGATATTAATTAAAGTCTCTTCTCATAAAGTCTCTTCTTTTGAAATATAAAGGACAAATCCAGGTCTCTCAAGAATTAAGTTCTCTTAGTACTTTTTTCTCTTTCCTCTCTTCATCATAATTAAAAGTCTTTCCAGAAAAAATAGTTAAAATCTGCAGACTCCTCATAAAATGCATTAAACTGTCACTGCCCAAGATTTCATTGCATTTTTAAGATACAGTAAAATATCTACAGTCTCTTTGGGAAAGACTATTGAAACTGGTTTTGAAACTGTAAAGATTTTACTGCATCCAGTCTACAGACATCAATACAACCACTTGTAATAAGATGATGCTATATCTCACTGAGCTGGAGAAGATACATATTAAGACTCAAACTTTAAAGCTCTTGGCTAAATAATTGAAAAAGCCATAATGTCTGGATTCTTGAACCTTCTTTTTTAATCATCTATAAGGTGATATGATTTATCTTGCTTTAAACCTTTAGAAAGTTAGAACTTGAAGCAACTTTAAAGACTAGTTCATGGTACAGTGGAAAGACCACAAGATTTAAAGTCAAAGGACCATGATTCATAATCTGATCCCGCTACTTATTACCTTGTGACCTTTGGCAAGTCACTTCATGTCGCTAGGCTTCATTTTCCACATCTGTAAAAAGAGGGTTGTTTTATTACATCATTTCCAAGGTCCCTTCTAGCTTAAACATCTGTGATATTATGATAATAGGCACTTCAAAAATGTTGATTGATTATTAAAAGAGAAAAAAATTTGAGATGTAGGAATAAACAGGTAATACCATTAATCCTGAACAGTGTATCAATTTCTCTCCCACTATAAAACCATGAATAGTAAGCATATAAAAACTTAGAGTAGCATGACTTCTTTCCTTGTGATCTTCATAGACTGGCGCATTTTGTGGTGGCAGATATACTCCAGAGCTGGTTGTCCTGGAAGGAGAGTGGAAAAGAGGACAAAGTAAGATCTCAGCAGGGTAATGTGGCTTCACTGGTCTGATGTTTCCAAACATTTTTTCTTTGTGTTTTTGTTTCTATTCCATAGGAAGTTGTTTCATGTTCTCAGGGAAATCACGTGCCCTAAGCTCTGCCACAAAGTTGCCTAAAATCTTAAGCATTGAGACTATAGGATTGTTTGATGTTGCTAAATCTGTATTACATAGTCAGCAACAGGTGTGTGCTTAACCATATGTTCTCAGCCCTTTCCTATTTTCTTAGATGTGTCCCTGTTGGTTATGGGAACTTAACATGTTGAGGTCCCAGGAGTCAGGACCCTTCAGGTATACCCAAGAATACAGGGCAGGGTTAAGAAGGTGCTGTAGAGGATTCCAAAGTCATTGACCTCAAGACATAGATTTATTACCACCAAACCCTTCAAGGGGCTCAGTACCCAGGTTCTTGAGTAGCTTACAAGTGATCCAGTACACAAGAATTTCATAGGCACGTCTAACAAGAGGGAATGCAGAAACTCAGAGAAGGTCACCCAGAAATAATAGACTCCCAAAGTCACACTGGCATTCCACAAAAGGTCACACCTGGCCCAGTATGTCTCCCTCTTTGCACAACAAACAGTTCAGCAATGGCAGCAGAATGGGCCACCATCTTCTGTTGCTTCTGCTTCCATTTGTTGCCTGGAGGCACCTCTAGAGAAGGCAGTTCAGTCTTAGAACTATGGCCTGCAATTGCCTTTTACTGCTACCCCATAGTTCAGCTCCTAGATTATAGTGAAGCCCTGACATAATCTAGTCCACCTTCCTCATGCTAAGTAAGGAAACAAAGGACCCAGAAGATAAATGGGCTTGCCCAAAGTTACACAGTCAGTGAGTAGCCAACCTAGCCACAAATACACCAATACTGAAAGACACTATCTTTAATACAACACTCCTACTGTTGCTCTTCTAGATTACAACAATAGTGCCCAACCTTTGAGCCAAGGGCTATAAAAGGTTGTGGAATTATTGCCAAGGTATCTGCTTATGGGGTCTGTAAACCCATATGCCCACTAAGAACTGTCAATTTGATTTTTATTTAGTTCCAGCAAAATATGCAGTGTGACAGCTTAATAAATAAGCAAACATACTTTCTGTAGTATGAATAATGTCTCACACGTGTATTATTATTTTTCAAATTTATGCAAATTATATTGTGATTATTAGAATGCAAATTCTTTTTAAAAGGTCATTGAATTCACAGTAGCTTTTTGATATAATGCATTTTTCCCAAAGGATATTAATCATGCAACCACTATTATGTGGGAGATCCTGAATTGTGTTGTTGCTATTGATGCCGCTGCTGTTGTTGTTGTTAAAATGGTGATTTCATTCTCAAGACTGGGAACCACTTCTCTGCACCAAAAGAAGCTCACACCTGAACAGGAACAAGAAGTCCTGAAAAATGATTATAAATTGAGGAAGCATCAAAACATCAAATGAGATAATGAATGTACAACACCATCCCAAAGTATCTTGAGGCAATACTTAAACAGCAACACTCTACCTCCTCCATGGCTGTGTACAGGTGATGGCTTCTGAAGGCTCAGCATTCTCTGGCTTTCCAATATGACAGCCCGTTACTCCACAAACCACAGCCTGACTATGGGAGGAGGCAGACGATCTACCTTCTGTGCATTTTTTTCCTCTGCCTCTGTCCCTACACACAGACAAGGAGGATGCTCAGGATGAATAGCAATGATCACCAAAGTATTTCTTTTATGTGACTAGATAGCACTTCTGTCCAGTTCTGCTGCTTTGGAGTGCTGTGAGGAGTCAATCTTTTGTTTCATCCCCTTCTTTGATCTTAGATATGGATGATCATTTGGCATATTCACCATCAAATCTCATGTAATAGACATAAAACATAGAACATGTGAAGGTGTGATCTTTCACCCCAAGGAGTTTCTTTTTTCTAAAACACTCAGAGATCATAGCTCTGGAGGTCCCTTCACTCCCTTCTCTATTCTTCCCTTCTCTTTCCCGCTACTCTCTTCCTTTCCCTTCCCAGGAGGAAAGATAACTGTGCCTCCCTGTGCGACCTTGGTGGAAGAGCGAATGATTCTGTAAAAATCTCTTCTTGCACATTATACAGGCTCAGTGCTAATCCCCTGCCTTCTCTGGAATCATCGTTTTTGCCAGTGTTCAGGTCTGCCTCAAGGTGTCCATAGGTAGCCCTCTCTCTTTCTCTTTGGGCCAGTCTACCATCTCTCTTTTGAAGTATATGTTGATACTTTTGGGTCATTCCACCAATCTTCCCTTAACATTCTAGTAGAAAGAGTCTATATCCTCTCCCTTCTTTTCTTCTTACAGCATATACCCTTGCGACAGAAACTTGAATTAAAAGTCTCACCTACTGAAAGCTTTTTCTCCCCCCTTTAAAACAAGATTCTCTCTCCCTTCCTTTTCAACCACCCAGACTCCAGCCCATAGTCATGTTTCCTCTGAGAAACCTGTTGGTTAGCTTCTACCTCTCTCCATGTAACCTTGACTCAAGATTCCAGCCACAGTTGCAGCAATTAAGAGAAGTGAAAACCAGGCTCAGGGAAGATACATCAATCTGAGCTCCAATCAGAGCAGAAGATGTGCAGTCTGAGTCAATACAGACTGAACATTACCTCTCCCCCCTCAATGAATGAGTATTTCTCAGGAACCTGTTATGTGCCAGGGACCAGGCTAAGTGATTGATATACAAAGAAAGGCTTCAAATTAGCTATTAAGGTAGAAAGAAGTAGACTGAATGGCACATTGGTGCAGAAACATAGCCTCTTATATAGATTCAGTGCATCAAATAAACAAATGGAGCTCTGGGGAACAACAACACAACTTTCAAGGTTGAAAGATCCCAATCTTTAGTTTCTCATAAAGAACCAATCCCCACTTCAAACTCCTCCCTAAGAGGTTCATGGAAACGAAATCTATGTTGGGGTTAAGGATGAATAGAAGATTGATGTGAGATTAGCAATGACTTTGGAGAAACAGAATAAGATTAGAAGCCAGGAAAAATACAGTGTGAATTTTAAATGAAGTATCACCAATGACCCATGTTACAGAGTCAGGACATGTTCTGTATATTTTATGCACACACATATTTATTATATAGGATGATTGCTCTGGCCTCACATTCTGGGGGCCAGGCCTATTATATTTTACCACTATTGGAATTAAATGAGAGAATATTTCTAAAGCATTTAGACAGTGTCTGGCATACAGTAGGTGCTTAATAAATGTTTGTTCCTTTCTTTTCTCCCTATTGGGTTCTCTAGCACGCTAAAGATGTTGGCAAGTCTGGTTTTTTTCTGATATACTTATTGTGTTCGCCCTAGTTTTAGGGGCTCATTGAGTAGCAACCTACTTCCATTTAACCACTTAACATTGGATTAGATTTTACAAAGGGATATTTACTTCAGAGATATAGCAAAAATAAACATACAAACATTTCCCTCTCATACAATCCCACACACACACACCACCCCAGTTTAAGGGAGTGGGAAGTCAGTCAATAAGCATTAAGCTCCCACAATTGTCAGGCATTGTGCTTAGTGCTAAGCAGACAAAAAAAGACAAAAGACAATCCTTGTTTTCAAAAATCTCACAATCTAATGGAAATACCATCTCATTTTGTCCTCACAACAGCCATGGGAGATAAATGATATTGGTATCCTCACTTCACAGATAACAAAACTGAAGCTGAGAGAGATTGAGTGACTTGCTCAGGGTCACATAGCTAGTGAGAGTCTAAGGTTGAATGGGAACTCAGGGATTAGTCTCACAGAATAGCTCAATTCCTACATAGCACTATTCCCACCAAGTTCAAATCCAAAACCCTGCTGATCTAATGTTTCCAGAACCTTTATACTCACAACTGTGCTGCCCTGCTGGCTCCAGCATCCAGCCTGAATTCCTGACCTCCCAAATCCCCAAGGCTCAAACTCCTTGCTCAGAGGCTCCACTCCCTGCACCTAGAATAGAAAATAATGAAGAAAAAGGCTGAACCCACAGACCCACATGGCCTAACATGTGAAGGGAAAGGTCTGACTCTCAGGCCTTCCCATCTCATCATGTGGCATGAGTGGGGTTCTTCCCTCTCAACTCTAATTATTGCAAAAAGACCCTACTTTGCTCAGTCAGGCAGTATTCGCAGAAAAAGAATGCTCCCGGACACGTGATAGGCCAGTGCAGAATGGTGAGTTTTCTAGTCTCCTGGAAATGGGTGTCAAAGAATGTTCCATGTGGGTGATACCATCTTAGGTGGTCTAGGCATATGCCAAGCTCTCATTACATGTAGATAATCTGTCTGTGTATATATACACATGTATTCATGCACACATATGTTTACATACATATATCAACTAATCAATCAAAATAAATTAAATGTCTACTATGTGCCAGACACTGTGGTAGACACTGAGAATACAAGGACTAAGAATAAAACAAACAGTCCCTATGCTGAAAGAGCTTATATTCTAAGAGAGAAAAAACAAATACACATATAAATATTTATAACAAATATAAAATGAAGAAATATTATATACAATGTGATTAAACACAAGGTATTTTGGGAAAGAAAGCATTGGGCAGTTGGGGAGATCAGAAAAGGTTTCACACAGAAGGTGGTACTTGAGTAGAGCCTCTTAAAGAAAAAGGTGGAGGTGAGGAAAGAGATGGATAGAATGTAGTATAAGAAACAGAGAGAAGGCTATTTGGGCTGAATCCCAGAGTGTGAGCCTTTTTTTTTAAGGCAATTGAGGTTAAGTGACTTGCCCAGGGTCACACAGCTAGTAAGTGTCGAGTGTTTGGTCTGAGGCCAGATTTCAACTCAGGTCCTCCTGACTTCAAGGCCGGTGCTCTATCCACTGCACCACCTAGCTGCCTGAGTGTGAGCCTTTTCCCAGGCCCCCTTAATGCTGCTGTCTTCCCTCTGTCATTATATCAAATTTTATATATGTCTGTGTATGTGTGTACGTGTGTGTATACACATATATGCGTATGTACATATACGCATAGTGTTGTGCATATACTTATGTATGTATAAGTATATATATAATGTATATATGTAAGTATATATATATATATAATGTGTACATGTGTGTGTTCATATATATGGTTGTTTCATGTTGTCTCTCTCAATAGATTGTGAACTCTCTGAGGGCCGAGCTTGTTTTTGCCTTCTGTGTTGTGTGTGTCCTCCATGGCACGCTTAGCACAGTGTCTCACACATAATGGACGCTTCATGAGCACTTGTTGACTTGGAAAGGGGAGTAATGTCCAATAAGACTGGAAAGATAGTTTGAGGTCCCATAGTTTATGACTTTAAAAGTCAAAAAAAAAGTTTATATTTTATCCTGAGACAATGAGTGGGGGAGTCACATGGGCAGAGCTGTGTTTAAGGAAAATTACTTTGGAGGCAGTGTGTGGGATGCATGGATTGGGGTGGTGAGAGATTTAAGGTATAAAGATCAATCATGAGACTGTTGCAATAATCTAGGCAAAAGGTGATGAGGGCTTAACCTGAAGTGACAACTGTGTTCATAGGAAAAAGAGAGTAAGGGGTAATGTGATCTGGTACAGGAGCATCAAACTCAAATAGAAATGTATCCTTGTGGGCCATACATTGACTTAGAAAACCATCAATTAACATTAGTTATGTTATAGCATATGTTTATTTATTTTATTAAACATTCTCCAATTATATTTTAGTCTGGTTCTGGCAACACTTGGCAGTTTTACATCTAATGACCTTGAAGTCAAGAAGACCTGAGTCAAAGTCTTACATCTAACACGTCTTAGTCATGTTACTCTAGGCAAATCACGTCTTCTCAGTTACCCAGGAATCTAAGATGATAAATTGCAGAGAGTTGTTGATATGAATCAGTGGATGGTGTTTTCACATCAAAAATTTCCCACAACAATAAAATCATAAGTCTAAACCACCAAAATAGCCAGATTGTGCCCAATTTATTAGAAGTCATCAATTAAAAAACACACACACAATTCTAGTGGGTCCTCAGCTTCCTTCCCTACACAATTGTGTATGTTCCAATCCTGTTTCCACACTATGGAAAGGAATGTGAGAATGATATTAATCCAGAAACATCCAACAAATTGGTTGGGGCAATATGCCATGTATTTGTTGATGGTGATACATATAGTATGTTGTTGTTGTTTGGTCATCTTCCAGTCACGTCTTCATGACCCCATTTGGGGTTTTCTTGGCAAAGATACTAGAGTGGTTTTCCATTTCCTTCTACAGCTTATTTTACAAATGAGGAACTTCATGAGGCAGGATCACACAGCTAGTAAGTGTCTGAAGCCATATTTGAACTCATGAAGATGAGTCTTCCTACACTCCAGGCCCGGTGTTCCCTCCACTGCACCACCTACCTGCCTCTAGCTGCATATAGTATGCAGATTGTGTGTTCATAATCTGTATCCCTCTGAAAAATACTCACATGTGTATTCAAAAGAGCTGGTAAGAAATATCTATAATAGTTATTGGAAAGACTTTTCCCCAAGCTATGTCCATCTCTTTGCTACGAGTAAGATGATCCTATTGGAAACCTTGTTAATTCTTTCAGGAGCAAAGAAAACCATTTACCCAGAGGAGTAGTTGGAAGAGTGTCAAGCATAGAGACATTAGACTGTCTACTTCCAGCCAAACAATTATTTTCCCCGAGAGAAGCACTACCAGTGGCAGGGAGCTGTCCATGGCTGAAGGCCATTGAAAAGATCAGAAGAGGCGGGGTTAGCTCCAAACTCAGGTTTGAAAGGACATTGGCATAGTTGCCATGGTGAGTGAGTCAAATTA
Organism: Vombatus ursinus; assembly: GCF_900497805.2. NCBI lineage: Eukaryota > Metazoa > Chordata > Mammalia > Diprotodontia > Vombatidae > Vombatus > Vombatus ursinus. The sequence goes on along the minus strand of NW_020950062.1, from coordinate 1,699,696 downwards.
GAAACCATATAGCTCCATATGATCTCCAGGATAAAATATAATATCTTCTATTTGGCATTTTGAAGCCCATCATAGTCTTTGTCCCATTCCAGTCTTCTGACCCTTTAGTCCCTTCTACATACCCTACCATATAGTGACACTGGCCTCCTAACTGTTTTTCACACAATATATTCTATTTCCTAAATCCAAGCATTTTTACTGTCCCCCACGTCTGTAATTCTCTCATTTCTCATTCTGCCTCTTGGCTTCCCTGCTTCCTTCAAGTCTCAGCTCCAGTCTCATTTTCTATAAGAAGTCTTTCTTGATTCATCCTTTATGTTAGTGCTTTCTCTCTGAGCTTACCTCTAATTTGTTCTCTCTCTGTCTGTGTCTCTCTGTTTCTCTGTCTCTGTCTCTCTTTCATATATATATATATATATATATATATATACACACACACGCATATATATGCATACAAAGATACATCATATATGTATGTTATTTATATATATAATGTAAACTTAGATAAATGATACATAGATAGTTTATGTATAGTCATTTATATAGTGTGCCCTCCATGAGATTGTGAGATCCTTGCAGTCAAAGTCCAAAAAACAATTTTTGCCTTCCTTTGTATTCCAGGCATTTAGAACTGTATCTGGAACATGGTTAAGTCCTTAATAAATGCTTTTGGACTTGACTTGACTTACAGAATAAAATATGCACAATAACCACAAAAATGTAAAGGAAAACAATTTGACCTTGATATCTCCCCTAACTCTAAATCTATGGCATTATGAACATTAAAAGACCTCAGAAATCAGATCAACACAATGTCCAATTTTGAATCTAGAGGACTAATGATGAAACTTATTCTTCTTTATACAGAAGCAGTCAAATGAAACATGCATTGTCTGAAATGGTCAGCTTGTTGGTGTCTTTTGTTTGTTAAGGGGAACAGGTAGTCATGTCAATAAAGACATCGACACTAAAAAAAGATTAATAAAGTCTGAAAAGAGAATTGTAATAAGAAAATTATTCAGACCTCCTTAAAGTACAAATTACAAAGAATGCATGTTATCTGCCTGAAGCAACTGGGAAAGCAAATGTACCTCTTGGTTTAACTACAATCTGAATAGACTTGTATTTTCAGGGACTCTCAACAAATATTTGATCATGCATTCTTGTTTTGCTTCTACATTGCTGACACATCCTTCTGAATCTTAGATGCAGCACCTACCTCCATCCCCTTTCTGCTTGTTACTTTGTAAATAAATGACCGAATGACTTTCAATAATACTGTGCATGACACAGAAAAAAAAATAATGCCAATGTAGATCCTTAAAAATATGTACTCCTTGGACCTCACAACCCTGGACTGCTAAGCTCCATTGTAATAGTGGAATTCTAGTTTTAAAAATAATTTACTTTAACATCACTCATTAATTAGCAATCCACAGGATGGAGGGAAGAATTGAGCACATTGAAGCCCTGAAATATTTGGCTTCAAGCATGGTTCCTTAAAACAATAATGCTTTTATAGCAGACTAATTCCTCACAAAGCAGACATTAAGTTGTTTCCCTAGCTGTGTTATCATACAAATCAGTTCCACATGTTATTCAATTTATGATTTATGATTTCTGAAATAAAATGACCCTATGACTTTGGCATTCTTGGCCATTGGTGGAAATGTGTCTGACCTGAATTCTACTGATCTATAGACCAAGAAGTTTTGTCTTTGTATACCCTCAGCATCATCCCCTCTTTGCTCAATGGTAGAGATACGGGGGGGGGGAGATTAAAATAATTTTATTTATGTGCAACCTTTCACCCAACAAACTCAAAGCACTTTATGAGTTTACATAATGAAATTGAAGTGAAATCATTACAAAATCAGACCCACTTAAACACTGAGTTCAAAGAGTCTCCATTTGCTCATTACTTATTCTGGCTCCCACCACTCAGAATTCACTGATGTTGATAGTAATCAGGATGAGATAGGGCCAGTCCTGCAAGTACATAGTCTCCATCACAATAGGAGAAAGTGAAGTATGAGATGTCTGACTACAGAGGCAGCAGGCAGAGTATAGATTAAGGCTTCTGGGTTCTAATCTTGGCTTTGCTACGAATTAATTGGGTGACCTTGCCCGAGTCACTTCCCTTCTCTAGGCCTCAGTTTCTTTTTCTATAAAGTGAAGGGATCTAAATAAAGGGCTATTAATCTTTTTGTGTATGTGTCATAGACCCTTTGTGGCAGTCTGTTGAAGCTTATGGATACCCTCTCAGAATAATGTGTTTAACCAATTGAAGGAAGTGCCCATTTTCAGTTTGAGGTTAATAAAATTAAATACATATTTTCCTATCTAAGTTCACAGGCTTCCTAAAATCTATCCACATATTCCTTGGGTTCTGTAGACCTCTGGTCAAGAAACTCTGCATCCAATCACAGAGTGCTGAGCTTATAGTCAGGAAGGCCTGGGTTCAAATTATACCTCTCACACTTATTAGCTCTGTGACAAATGTTCAGTTCATTTATTTTCTCGAGCCCCCCTGTCCTCAGTGGTAACATGGGAATAATAATAACTATAGGATCATGGAACAAAGTTATCTATACACCTATAAATAATACAAAACCACAATCTGTGAAAACTCAATATCACAAACCTGGACCCCAGATTAAAAATCTCTGGATTAGGTCATCTCAAATGTCTCTGCCAGCTGTTTTCATTCTGCATTCTGTTATCCTAATAATGAGAGAGTAGATAGAACCAGAAGTATACTGGTAATGTTTAACAACTGGCTCTCCAGAAAAACAAAATGTATTCACAACACACTTTTAAGTTTCATTTGAATTATTAGCATTTTCTCCATCAGTTTCTAAAGTCTAGGCAATCAGCAAAACAATAAAGTAAGTCCTGATTTACATGTAGTATTTGTCAATTCCCATGATGTAAATGTTCACGCTGAAAATTTAACAATAATGCCTCAAGAGCCAGTTTGAGCTATCTCCATCACACCCATGAGTAGAATTGTAAATAATGAGAGAACAGGTTTAAAAATAACAGACCTTAAAACAAAGAAGAAAAATAGAATAGGAAATGTATTCAGGATCTCTGGAAAGTGCACTTTAATAAGGAATGCTCATCTTAAAACTAAAAGAATCAAAGACATAAACTTTTATCATGAAAAAAATTAAAAGAGTCCATTCCTAGGCTGTTAGTCCTATTCACAGGGAAGTAGTTCAAGCATCCCCTTTATTAATTCACAACTGTATCTAATAATCCTTGAATTCATCCCTTTATCATCACTACTGTCAACAATAATAATTAGCATTTCCATAGTGCATCTAGCACTTGCAAAGCACTTTAAAACTTATCTTATGGGGTAGCTAGGTGGCGCAGTGGATAGAACACCAGCCCTGTACTCAGAAGGACCTAAGTTCAAATCCAACCTCAGACACAAAACATTCACTAGCTGTATGACCCTGGGCAAGCCACTTAACCCCATTGTCTAGCCCCCCGCAAAAAAATTTGTCTTATATGATCCTCAGAGCACTTTTTTGGGGTAAGCTATAGCTTAGTTATTACGATCCCCATTTTACAGATGAGGAAAATGAAGCAAAAGAGGCTAAGCAACTTATTCAGGGTTGCCCAGTATCTTATACAAGATTCAAATACAGGTCTTGCTGACTCTGAATCTATCCATCAATGAATCAATAAACATTTATTAACTCTCATTACACTATGTGACACTACCTTTCATCCTATTAGGTCATCTATTAGGTCCACTTTCAGGAAACCAACTCAAGCCTAGAGCTTGAAAAAGAAAAGACAATACACAGTCCTAATCATCAGTAGACAGTGTAGCTGGAGGCCTGTGTCTGACACTCTCCTCTGCTAGTAACTGAATGATAAGGTAGCTAGTCCCAAAGTGCTGTCTATGTGGGCTTCTCTGGACCTGCCCTCAAGGTATGTTCTTAACTGAGTCCTTGAGATTTTTCTCCTGTGCTTCAGGCCATTCTGCACTGCCCTTGCAATAAAGTCCTTATTCTCATTCCCAAAATCTTCACTGATTCCAACTCCAGGGCAGGATAATATCTGACAGCTTTTGCTAATTGGTTCATGTTCTTGGTTGTCATAGTTTCAATACATCCTCGTGGTTGGCTGCCCTGGTACATGAGCTATGGAAGCATGCAGGCTGATTAAATGAATAAAGTCCTGGCTAAAAAATTTTCTCAGCAGGAATAATCTCATCTCTCCCCAGAATATCATATGGTATTTGTGGTGTAACAAAATTATTTGCCTTCCTCTTTCAATATCAAGAGGTAGAATTGTGAGTCCGTTGTTGTTTGCAAAATATTGAATAAAACTGGCCATTGCCAGAAGAGACCTTAGAGGCCATCTAATCCAACCCCTCCCTACCTTCACTTTACAGATGAGGAAACTGTACAAGAGAGGTCAAGTGCCTTGCCCAAAGTCAATGTCAGAGGTATGATTTGAAAATAGGTACTCTGAGGCCAAAGTCAGTCATCTTTACACTATACCGTGCTGCTACTGTCACTACCTTTTCTGTGCATGGAAAATGCCTCTGGGTTATCTAGGGTTATGCCAGAGGAACACAAGCTCTAGTAGGTCCTAATATGTTGTAAAAGCTTTGAGCATGGACCCAGTGATAAACTCTTTTCTGTTTCAAAGACCAGACTGGCCAAATTCAGAAAATCTCATTAATCAATCAACAGTTATTGAGTGACAACAAGGTACTAAGTAAGGTGCTAGCCATCATGGATAAAAAGACTAAAATAAATAAATAATACCTACTTAAAGGAGATTACATTCTACTAAGAGGCAAGTACATATAAAAAAGGGTACATAGAATAAAAAGATATATGCATGTATGCACATGCATACATATATATGGAGAGAGAGAGGAGAGAGAGAGAGAGAGAGAAATATAAAATAAATGCAATGCATTTAGTGAAGATGGGCACCAGTAGTTAGGGAGGAATAAGAAGGGCTTCATATAAAAAGTAGTACCTGAGCTGAGTTTTTTAATAGTATTTTATTATTTTTCCCAATTATATGTCAAGACAATTTTTAGCATTCATTTTTACAAAATTTTGAGTTCTGAATTTTTCTCCCTCCGTCCCCTGCCTTCCTCCTAAAATGGTAGGCAATTTGATACAAGTTATACATGTGCTAAAACATATTTCCCTATTAGTCACAGTTGGGAAAAAAGAAACAGATCAAAAGGAAAAAAAAACATGAAAAAGAATAAAGTAAATGAAGAAATTACACTTCAAAATGCATTCAAAGTCCATCAGTTCATTATTTGGATGTAGATAGCATTTTCTTTCATGAGTCCTTTGTACTTGTCTTGGATCATTGTGTTGCTGAGAAGAGCTGAGTCATTCGTAGTTATCATCACACAATGTTGCTGATACCATACACAAGGTTTTCCTACTTCTGCTCATTTCACTTTGCATCGGTTCATACAAGTCTTTCCAGGTTTTTCTGAAATGTGTCTGTTTGTCATTTCTTATTGCACAATAGTATTCCATTACATTCATATACCACAGCTTGTTTGGCCATTCCCCAATTGATGGTCATCCCCTCAATTTCCAATATTCTGCCACCACAAAAAGGGCTGCCATAAATGTTTTTGCATATGTAGGTCTTTTTCCCTTTTTATGATCTCTTTAGGATACAGACCTAGCAGTGACATTGCTGGATCAAAGGGTATGTATGCCCAGTTTGGTTGCCCTTTGGACATAGCTCCAAATTGTTCTCCAGAATGGTTGGATCAGTTCACAACTCCACCAACAGGGCATTAGTGTCCCAATTTTCCCACATCCTCTCACTGAGCTGAGTTTTGAAGAAAGTGAGGTTTCCTATGTGGAAGATGTGAGAAGGAAGTGCATTTCAGGCTAGTACATAGAGTCATGTCTGAGGAACAGAGAGGAGGCCAATATGGCTAGATCATAGTGTTTATAAGAGCAGTAGTGAATAATGAGGTTGGGCCCCTGTTATAAAGGATAGTAAAAGTGAAACTGAGTAGTTTATACTTCATCTCAGAGGAAACAGGGAGTCACTTGAGTTTGATTAGGGGGATATATGTCTATATCTGTGATTACGGAAAATCATTTTGGCTGCTATTTACAGGGTGGATTAATTAGAGTGGGAGGGCCTTGAGACAAGAAAACCAATTAAGAGACCCATGAAGAGTTTATGTTCAAATCATGGGACTGCCAAGACAGTGAAAACCACTATGTGGCGGCCAAAAAATAACTTGCATTGAATGGAGATAAGCTCATAAACTTATAAACATAAGCTTTCCTGTTAAAGATTCTGTGTGAGATGACAGCCTTTTGAGAAAACTTACAGCATCATTGGCTGAATCCAGACAGAGCTTCAAAAAGGTCTATGTAGTACGGTCACTTTTTTAATGTAGATGTTCCTGTATAAAAACATTTTAGGTCTAAGTTTCTACAGGTTAGAGACCTGTCTAAGCTTATATTGCTACCTGGCTGGTCAGGTGTTGCTACATATAATTCTAATCAGTCAAGCAGATTACACCTGAAAATTAAGAAAGACCCCTTTGTTCACTCTATATTTCCATATAAAGTTTTCTGCAAGTTTCCAACCTTCTATATCCATTGTAATAGTTTAGAGGAGAGATGAGTACAGTGGTGGCTGTGTAAGTAGAGATAGTACAGATGAAAGAGATATTAGGCAAGTAGAAATGGCGTTTGACAACTAATTTGATATATGGAGTAAGGGAAACTGATGAGTCAAGGTTATAACCTTGAAACATAAAGAGCTATTATGCCTTTGACAAAAATATGGAAATTTGGTAGAAGGGTAAGTCTGAAAGAAAAATAATAAGTTCTGCTTCGGATAAAATGAGTTTGAGGTGTGTCCAGATTGACATGTCCAATATGTATTGGTGATGGAGGTTTGGAGCACAGAAGAAAGACTGGTACTGGAAAGAGATCCACAAGTCGTTTGCTTGTTGTTATTGAGTTGTTTAGTCATGCCCAACTCTCTTTGACCCCATTTGGGGCTTTCTTGACAAAAAATACTGGAATAATTTGTCATTTCTTTCTTCAGCTCATTTTATAGATCAGGAAACTCAGGTAAATTGCTAAATGACTTGTCCAAGGTTACACATGTAGTCAGTGTCTGAGGCTAAAATTGAACTCAGGTCCTCCTGACTCCAGGCCCTGTATTCTATCCACTGTGCCACCTAGCTGCCCATTTGGGTCATTTGGACAGAAATGATCATTAAACTCAAAAGAACTAATGAGATCTCAAAGCAGGAGCATGGAGGGAGAGAAAAGAGGGCCCAGGAGAAAATGTTGAGGTACACCACAGTTCAGGGGTATGATAAAGATAATGAGCCAGAAAAGAAGACTAAGTAGAGAACCAGAAGAAAACAATGTCAAAATACAGAAAAACAAAATACAGAAAAGAGACAGTATTTTCTTCATGAGAAGAAAGGACGGTCAACAGGATCAAATGCAGCATAGAAGTCAAGAAGGATGATGAATAAGAAAAGACTTGCAGGTGTGACAACTAAGAAATCACTGGTACCTCTAAAGAGTCCAGTTTTAGTTTATGATGATGCCAGGAGCTAGATTGCAAAAGATTGAGAAGTAAGTAGGAGGAGAGAAAGTAAAGACAACATGAATAGAAAGCTTCTTCTAGGAGTTTGGCTAAAAACAGAGGAGAGAGAAAAGGATGTTGGTTTGAACAGATGGTAGGGTCCAGTTGACATTAATGAAGAATGAGGGGAAAATAGGTCAGCTTAAAAGTAGAAGGTAAGGAACTGGTAGATAGGGAGAGATTACAAATTTAGGGTAGGGATGATTGTGTAGGATCCAAAATGAAAAGACATTTCTTCACTATGGAATGAAAATTCCAAAGGTAAAAATGTGGACAGAAAAAATAAATTAAAAAAATTAAAAAAAAAAACAAATGGTGCACCTAGGTGGTGCAGTGGATAGAGCATCAGCCCTGAAGTCAGGAGGACCTCAGTTCAAATCTGGCCTCAGACCAAACACTTGACACTTACTAGCTGTGTGACCCTGGGCAAGTCACTTAACCCCAATTGCCTAAAAAAAAAAAAAAGATGGACAGAGTTGGAGTGGAATTAGGGGAGAGAAATGTTCAAGAGGCTGGGGTAAGGGAATATTTTCCCTTAGAAAGTCAATGATTAAGTAGCAGAGGGATAGGGAAAGTGAAAAGTTTTAAGAGTTTTTTAGTCATGAAGATAGCAGAGGAAGATATATAAATTAGAATGGTCAGTCTTGGAATTTCTGCCACATGGTCTTGGCAGCTCTGCCCAGCAGGCAGAGCACTGCTATGGGCACTGCTGTTGGGGTGCCTCTCCTGAACTGTGTGCTGATCTTTCTGGCCTTCCTGTGTCTCTGTGCTACCAGCAGGGTGGTAACAATGTGGGTAGGGTTGCATGTCACCCTGCCTCTCACCTGGAAAAATGATCTTTTTATTGTCCAGACAAAGGATAATAGAGTATAACTGGTAGACCTCCAGCCACAGAGTTATGAAGAAAAAAAACTAGGTTCAATTCCTGTTTCTGACAGGTACTCACTGTTATTCTGGTCAAGTCCATTAACCGCTCAGTGGCCCAAGCAACTCTCTAAAACTGAGTGGTGGAACAATCTCTCGCCTATGTGAGTAAAAAGAGTTTTCCTCACTGGGAATTCCTCACACTAATGAAAGGACAGATTAAAAAAGTTAGGATAGGGCAATGTATAAGTCTATCAATCAACAAAGAAACAAACAGAAATCTTCCACTGAAGCCAAGCCTGAGGACATTTCACAGAAAGGTTTTGAGACTAATCCAGAAGGTCTCATCCAAAACCAATCCAAAACCACATATCTGATGGAGGCCTCAGAGACCATCTAGTCTAACCCCATCATTTTGCACATAAGGAGATTGAGACTCAGGGAAGTTCATTGACTTGCCCAAGATCATATAGGCAATAAGCATCAGAGGCATGATATGAACTCATGTCTGACTCCACAGCCAAAGTCTTTAACACTGTAACAGATAACAAAGCAGTAAGCAGTATTGGAGGAAAATCTTGGATTATGGCAGGTTTTGTTGATTCTTATTTCCTATGCATCAAGTTCAATTTTGTCAACCACCCACCCCACATTTATTGTAGGAGTAGTAGGAGCTTCATAGGAGCTACATAGATGAAGCTGCTGGGTGAATACTATCAGCTTACCCCGAATTCCCCAATTAGTTAGTTCTGTTGCATTAAGCATTAAAGACCTGTATTAAAACACAAATATCTTAATATTACCATTATCAATAAGTATTTCCTAATATTTGAATGATATTTCCAAATATTGGCTTAGGGACTCCAGGTCACTGAAGACATTCTAAAACTCACTCCCAATCTTTAAGAGGTTAATGATATGTGAGATCGTTGAATCGCCTGGTGTTACCTCTTACACAAACTAGAAATATCATCTATAAGAACCTGGACAGATGTTCATTCAGCCTCAACTGAACCACTTCTAATCAGGACAAAATCCTTTGCAAAACAAACTGTTCCATTTCTGGTCAATTCTAGTTGTTAAAGAAAACTCCCTTGCATTTATCTAACATCTGCCTCCTTGTAGCTTCCACCCATTGGTTTTTTAGTTTTGTCCTCTAGAGCGATGTAAAAATTGATCCAATTCCTCTTCCACATGACAAAGCTTTAAATATTTGAAAACAATCATTATGCACTCACTCCCTGGAGTATTTTCTTTTCCAGGGCAAATACCCTTTTTTCCTACTTATGTGAGTTTCTTATTGTAATTCTATAACATGGTTTCTAAGTCTTTTCACCATCCTATTCACCTTCAACTGGGTATGCTCTAACTTGTCAATGCCCTTCTTCCACTTTGGCTCTGAACACAGACCACAACTCCAGATGGTGCCTAGATACTGCCAAACTTTTTCACCCTCTGGAATTATCATTGGATCATAGGTTTAGAACTAGATGGGTTTGTAGAGTCAATCTAGTCTAAGCCCCTCATTCTTTAGATGAGGAACTGAATTTATCCAAGGTCACACAGGTAACAAATAGCAGAACTAGGTCCTCTGACTCCAAAATGGAATGTGAAAGAGGACGAAGGGGCAGCTAGGTGGTGCAGTGGATGGAGCACTGGCCTTGAAGTCAGGAGGACCTGAGTTGAAATCTGACCTCAGACCAAACACTTGACACTTGCTAGCTGTGTGACCCTGGGCAAGTCACTTAACCCCAATTGCCAAAAGAAAAAAAAAGAAAGAAAAGGATGAAGAGAATGTTGAAAGGCCAATGAAAAAGAAGGATACGTCGACATACTTCTGCAATTATGCCTAGGCTTTAAACATCTTTTTTTATGGAGGTTTCTTCCTTCTTCCTTCTGGCAACATAGACTGATTTGGTGGAAAGAGCACTGGTTCCGTAGTAAAATGGTGTTTAAATCCCACCTCTCACATTTCCTGTGTGATCTTGCACAAGTCACTTAACCTCCTTGAGTCTCATCTGTAAAAATGAGTGTGTTCATCCAGGTGCTTTTAAGATCTTTTTCAGCTCTAGATTTATGATACTATGAGTTTATTATAACTAAAGTAAGTATGCACTAATAAGTAAGAGTCTAGGCCATAATCCAGTTATATAATGGGTACAGACCCACCAATCTAAATCGTGCTATTTCTAACTTCCTTATCCAGAATGAAGGATTTGCTTTCAGTTGCTTTTCTCTCTACTTCATACAGAAGCAACATCCTGGCCCATCAGACCATTACTCCACTCAACCTTCACATATATTTTGTACAAATCCCTCACATGGAAATGTTTTACATGATTGCACATGTATAACCTATATCTGATTGCTTACCATCTCAGGCAGAGGGAAGGGATAGAATTTGGAACTTAAAGCTTTTTTAAAAATGTAAAAAAAAATTAACATGTAACTGGGGAAAAATAAAATACTACATATTAAAATTAATTTAATTCAATATTAAATAAAATATTAAACAAAAAAACACATTTTTTACAAGGACCATTAGAAGTTCTAGTCGGAAATACTTGGGAATTCCTACATTTTATATATATTTTATAGGGTGATCCCTCCGGAAGTATCTACAACCCAAAGCGTAAGACAGAAGCTGAGGGACACGAGAGTCCAATAGGTCAAGAGAAAGTGACTTCATTCCAGAATCACGCTCTTGTTCTCTCTGCTCATGGTAATAAACAAAGAATGATTACAAAGCCACAGAACCACATGCAGGGATGTTGTCATAGTGGAATCCCAGAAATGGGACACACGAAAGATAAACATGTGGGCAGCAGAGCTTCTCCAGCTAAGGCTCAGATGGCACAGTCCACCCCGCTTGGTCTCCAAATCAAAGAACCTTGGAATTGGAAGGGTCTCAGAAGCCATCTAGTCCAATCCATGCCCAAAAAGGAATTTAACAGGGGTTCATCCATCCTTTTCCTAAAGACCTTCAAGCTGATCATTCCACTTTTGAACAGCTGTCATTGTTAGGAAGGCACAAGTTGGACTCTGTACAACTCTTCCCCCCCTCCTCAATTTCCTAGTTTTGCCATCTGAGGCCAAGCACAACAAAATTAATCTTTCTTACACATGACAACCATTTATGCATTTGAAGACAGCTATTATGTTCTTTGAAGCCTTTTCCAGGCTAAACATTCCCAGTTTCTTCAATTAATCCTGAAATGGCATGATCTTGAAACCCTTTACCCCTTCACCAAAGGAAGTTGCCTTCCTTTAGTCAGTCTCCAGCTTGTCCATATCCTTCCTAAAATGAGGTAATAAGAACTGCAATGATATTCCAGATATGATCTGACCTTGGTACATCCGTTACCATTGACACTATTTCTCTTAATACATTCTAATTTTGCATTTGCTTTCTAGGCTACTATATTGTATAGATGATTCATACTGACCTTGTATTCCACTGACACCCACAGATTTTTTTTCATATAAGTGACTCTCTAGCCAAGCCTTTATCATTCTGTGATTGTGACGTTGATGTTTTGAACTCAACTGTAAGAATTTGCATGCATCTACATAAAATTCACTTTATTATACTTGGCTCAATTCAATCAGTTGGGCAGCTAGGTGGCACAGTGAATAGAGTACTGAACTTGAAGTCAGGAAGACTCATCTTCCTGATTTCAAATCTGGCCTCAGACACTTACTAGTTGTGTAACCCTGGACAAGTCATTTGATCTTGTTTGCCTCAGTTTCCTCATCTGCAAAATGAGCTGGAAAAGGATATGGCAAACCACTCAATATCTTTGCCAAGAAAATCCCAAATGGGGTCACAAAAAGTAGGACATGACTGAAATGACTGAATGACAATATTCAACCTGTCTTAAATTCATTTCACTGCACTACTATCTAACTCATATGTGTCCATGTCTTTCACAAAAATACCATGAGATACTTTGTCAAATATTTTAATACTATCCAGATATAGTATATCTACAAGGAGTCACCTGGTGTGCCAGTTTAGTAAACTTATCCAAAAAGGAAATAAGGTTTCCTTAACATATTTTTGATAAAACCATTCTAGCTGGCTCTTTGTAAGCATGGCTTACTCTTCTGGATTATCATATACCCTCCCTTTAATATTATAATGCAGAGTTTTGCCAGAAGTATGTCAAGCTCACTCACCTATAGATTACACATTCTTCCCTTTTTGAAAATCAGAACATTTGCCTGGTTCTTAATTAGATTAAACTAGATAAAGCATTCATTAAGTAATTACGAAATGCCAAACTAAGTGCTAGGAATTTCAAAACAAGCAAAAATAAACACAATCCCTGCCTCTAAGGAGTTTATAATCTGATGGATGAAGACAATACATAAAAGAGAGCTAGAAAGGGGGTGAAACTGTAAAAGAGAAGGTATTAATGTGGGAACAAAGTGGAAGTCTCCTGAGAGTCAAGAGTTAAGTCAGGTTAGAATTGAAAAATGACTTTCATGGATATTTCCTCAAATGGAGATTCCAGGGTGAAATTCATCAGGATGAAAAGGTAATTACAATAGAAGCAGAATTCTGCAATGCCTTTCCTTTTCCCCTATTTTTCAAAGCTTACTGAGAGTGGCCAAGTAATTTCAGCTACCAGTTCTTTCAAGATCTAAGGAGTAGTTCACCTGATCCTAGTGAACTTTCTATAAAGGCAACTGAGACACATAAAGGGAAGGGAATAACAACAACAACAACAACAACAATAATAATAATAATAAATAATATTTGCATAGTGCTTACTATATGCCAGACACTATGCTAAGCATTCTATAATCATCTCATTTAAGCATTTATATAGCACCTACTATGTGTCAGGTACTATGCTTGGTGCTTTTTACAAGTATTATTTTATTTGATCCTCACAACAATTCTGTGAGGTGGGTGCTGTTTTACAGTTGAGGAAATAAGGGCAAACAGAAGTTAAGTGACTTGCTCATGGTCACATAGTAAGTTAAGTGGATCTGATATAGGCTCCCCCAACCTCCAGGGCCTAAAGGAATTTTTACTTCTTCCCTGGAAATCTCCCAATAAGCTTCTCAGATCCCCAAGTCCTCCATATCTTCTTTACCTGCAAGCTGTCATTATCTTTAATAAAATGATACTATACTCAAATGATGATCCTGAGTCATTGTAAGCTTTTAAGGTGCCTTCTGAATCATCAATTATGCTGTCTTGTTTTAGTATCAAATGTCTTTTGTTGTATTATGAATTCATTGAAAATTGGTAATCCATATATGCCACATATGGTAATTTGTCTCACCAGACCCTGTGAGGTCAAAGGACAATGGTTTATCTGAACCATGTATCTACCTTGGCCCTTAGCGCAATGTTTTGCATATAGTCAGATTTTAATGAAAATATTTGTTAAGTCAAATTGAATGTTATATTAACCAGAATGTTTTCCTCAACTCCTTCCCCTTAGAGAATGAATAGCAATCAACTCCAAAAAACTCTGACCAGGAACCAACAATTAAGAGTCAAAGGTCAAAGGGATGTTCATTTAGAAGAATTAATGTTATTTCCAGAAAAAAAATGTTTCTTTTCCATTTCATTACTCCTTTTCTTATTATATGGAATATCTTAGATGAGATAACATTTGTAAAGTATCTTACAAATCTTTAAGAGGTAACAGAGTTTGGTGGAAAGAGACCTAGAGGCAGCTCTCCACCTGTCTAGATTTCAGCTCAAATCTTGAGGATAAACAACTTGGATAACTTCATCTGTCAAAGGGGACTACCTATAGTACCAAACTCAGAGGCTTCTTGCGTGTGACAAATGAGAAAATATATAGAAAGTGACTTTGCAAATTTAAAAGTGCTATATAATTGCCAGCTATTATTTTATAAGAATTCTCTTGAAGCAAAAACAGGCTGAATTGTAGAACGCTAAAGCCAAAAAAGATTCAATTTATCTGACCCCTCTGCCAGAGTGAGCAAATGCCAAATATCTCCAAGGAAAGGAAGGAGGACTGATAATCTTAAGAGGCTCAGTCAGAGTGTGGTCCTAATTACAATTGTTTCCAACTCTAGCTGCTCTCTTCTAAGAATTACAATTTCCCAAAAACTATTGCATAGTACTAACTGAGATGGTCTTAAAAATAATTGAAATAGAAAAAGTATCAGCTCAATATTTGAAGATGGCTAAAGATTTCATGTAGCTCAATGGTTTGGCTTTTTACCTCTTCTTTCCCACTTTGGTATATAACTAGGGCTTAGGGAGGCTGTAAAGGAATCCCAGATGCTGGACTTTGCTGAAACGGCATTAGAAACATCCAGAAAACCTCAGTTTGTGCAACCACCCACTGTGCTACAGACCAGAGTCCATCAAGACTTTTCACTGAACTTTCTGCAACAGGACTAGCTTTCCCCTAAGTGTCCTGGTCGGGGACTAAGAAAACTAAGAGAGAGAGAGACCAGCCCTTTCAAAAAATATTCCAGAGGTTTCAACAGACAGAAACTGGTTCAATCCAATTGAAAACAAAATTATTAAGTGCTTACTATGTGCCAAGAACTATAATAGGCACTAGTGAAACAGACAAAAATTGAATTTAAAAAATAGTAATAATAATTATAATAACTAGCATTTATCTAGCACTTTACATAGTGCAAAGTGGTTTCCATGTTATTTCGTTTGATTTCTTACAACATTCTATAATGTAGATGCTACTATCATCCTCACTTTACAAATGAGAAAACTGAGATTAAAGAGTTATACAGGCAGTAAGTATCTGTGGCAAATAGTACCCGATCTCAGGGGCCTTCTATCCTGTTTGGAAGAAAAACAACAGGTACACAGAAAAATAAAAACAAAATACACATGAAGTAATGTCAGTGGGGAGGCACAGGTCAAATCCATAACATAGTTTGTTCAGAAGAGAGCGAGGGGGTTGCCTTCTGACTCGAGATCCTACCATCAATTCCCCCAGCATAGATTTATTATCCAAGGTACTGGAGACCTTCACTGAAGTCATTCAACATGATGTGGATATAACTGCAGCACTCAGGTATTCCATTTGTTATCACCCATTCTTTATTCTTCCAACCATTCTAGACAATGTAATTTAGATGACTTCTTGTGCACTTGCCATCACTGGAAATATGCTACCTCCTATTTACACCTATCATGCACCACTCTATTGCCCTTTAGATTGCTAGCAATTACAATTTTTTGAGATTTTGTGGCATTCTACGATTCATGACTACATAGAATCCTTGAGAAAACATTGCTGTCAAAATATTCAGGTTGTATATGTGTGTGTGTGTGAGAGAGACAGACAGACAGAGATAGAGAGACAGAGACAGACAGAAACAGAGAGAGACAGAGAGAAACTCAAGAGATCTGGTTGCTATGACTGAGAACACTGAATAATTTCCTTAATATAATCGAATCTTCTCTCTCTTGTCTTTCAGCAATGCCAGTGTTTTTTTTTCAAGGTATATGAACCAAGAGGAAGCATTTCAGATCTTATCTCCCACCCTGGAACCAAGCTTATTCACCCCAGCCATCTTACTCCCTGTTGTTTCTGCAATTGCTCCAGGAGGCAGTACAGTACAGGGGAAATAGTGCTGACTCTGGACTTGGAGAATCTAGGTTTAAGTCTTATCTTTAGGGCTTATTCTGTTGTATGACCATGGACAAGTCATGTAATAATACCTAATATTTTTATAGCTCTCATTTGATCTTCACAACAATGCTGAGACATAGGTGGGTCTTGGATTTCTTATCTACATAATGAAAGGTTTGAATGAGATGCCTCTCAGGTCTCTTCCAGATATAGATCTAAAGGTCCCATAATCCACTCTCTGAACCAATCTTCCAGAGACCATAGCCAGGGGTAGCTAAGCTCTTCAGCTCCAAAACTCATCCCCAAAGGTCAAACTTCTTCAAACATTATATCAATGGTACCAATTTATCGCATAACATTTTGTTTCCTCATTATTTCTTGGGTTGTTGCTGTTTAGTTGTGTCCAACTCTTCCTAACCTCCTGGACCATAACAGGCCAGGCCCTTCCATCCTCCCCTATCTCTCAAAGTCTGCCCAAGTTCATGTTGATTGTTTCCAAGATACTATCTCTCCATCTCATCCTTTGCCATCCCTTTTTCCTTTTTCCTTCAATCTTTCCTAATCTCGGGGTCTTTTCCAATGAACCTCATCTTCTCATTACTTGGCCAAAGTATTTGGTTTTAGTATTTGACCTTCAATTGAGTAGCCTGAATTAATTTCTTTAACTATTGACTGATTTGATCTCCTTTCTGTCCAAGGGACTCTTGGAAAGCAAGGGACATGTTTGATACTCCTTTTGTACTTGCCAGAATGGCTGGCAAGTTCTGAGACCTGCATAAGGGTTCAAAAAAGTTTTGCTGTTGGATTGCTTTTCCTAGGTCTATACTAATTTCCCCATGGCTAGGACTCCATAACAGATGAAGAGACTCAAAGTAACACAGATGACACATTCCTTCCATCAGAACTAGACTCACAGAATGTTAGATGCAGAAAAGACCAGAGAGAGGTTACACCCCTCTCTCTGGCCCATCCCCCTCTGCATGGTGTGATCAGGGTGTGACTGCCAGTAAAAAGTGGGAGAGAAGTGGGCAAGCAGATGATTCCTAGTGGGGAAGGTCAGAGTCTGAAAAGGAGATACTCTACCTCTTCACTTGGACTGAAAGATCCAAGTTTTAAACTGTCAGGACAAAATGGCAGTGGCTGCTTTCTCATGAATAAATATCGCTCATCAGTCCAGGCCCCCAACTCCATCACTGATGAGGGAACCAACGTGAGAAATAATTGAACGTCTGCCAGCAAGACAAAAATGAACAGAAAAGCCTTGTGGGTAGGAGTTTCCTTAAATCTTTGTAAGGTCTTGAGTCTTTTGCTTTAAAGAAGAACTGAGACCTGGGCCCAGAGTTTGAGAGTCTTTATCTGAAGACTCATCCTAATGAAAGTATGAGTTGAGTACTAGTTGGGTAATGGGGGAAGGAGTAGGTTATAGTTTACATATTCCTTTATCTACTTGGCAGACGAAGGGCCCTGGAAAAATAAGCCAAACTGTATCTTCTCTAAAATTACTGGGTTCTGAACAACATATTCACTGTCAAGTACAAGTTGTATCTTCTTTACTCTCTGACTAGATAAAAGTGATGCCTGGATCTAAAAGAAGTATCCAGCATATATCCATGGGATAGATCTTTTATTAAAAATTGTTTTGCTGCTTCCATTTTTATATGCAAAGAGTAAAGCACTATATGTAAGCATCCATGCTTGCCTATTCTTTCCTCTGAGAGCTGGGTTCATTATAAGTCCTTTGATTAGGGTTCCATGAACTACAGTAATATCAGGGAGAGGCAGTGTTTGGCAAATAGATGGGGGCTCAGAGATCACTCAACTTTACCAGTGTGGTAAAGCCTATGGGCCCTTTATCAGAATAGTGGTCTGTTGCTTACATTCATAATTGAAAGAAATGTTAAAATTCAGCAAGAGACACAGGAGTAAGGGGGGGAGACAATGTGTCTGTTGAGCAGCTACTATGTGCCAAGAATTTGTGCTAAATTCAGGGAAGGCAAAGGCCAACAAAAAGTAAAGTAGTTCCTACCCTCAGGAAGTACACACTTCAATGGAAAAAGACAACACACAAAAGAGTTTTAAAAGGGAGGATGGGAGGCACTGCAAAGTTCAGAAGGATTCAAGGAAGCTATGAGCTGAATCAGGTTTGGAGTGGGCATGACTTTTCACAGATGCCTCCTCAAGTGGGAGGGATTAGGAATGGGGGCGGGGTGGATACCAGACTACCTAAGGAGTAGGATTAGGACCAGAACGGAAATGGGGAAATGAAACAGGTCAAGATCTGTGTATTATCTCATTAGTGGGGTCAGGCCTATGAATGGCCCCTATGCTTCCAGCCTGGGAAAGATATAGAGGCCCAATCTTATAGAGAAAGAGAGGAGAGAGACAGAGAGAGACAGAGAGAGAGAGAGAGAGAGAGAGAGAGAGAGAGAGAGAGAGAGAGAGAAAAGAAGAAGAAGAAGAAGAAGAAGAAGAAGAAGAAGAAGAAGAAGAAGAAGAAGGAGAAGGAGAAGGAGAAAAAGGAGGAGGAGGAGGAGGAAGAAAAGAGAAGGGGAGAGAGAGGAGAAGACAAAAAGAAAGAGAGAGGGAGAAAGGGAAGTAGGGAAGATAAAGTTATAGATAGAGATGTATATAGATATTGTGGAAAGAGAGATTGATGCAGGTATAGATTATATGGATATAGATATAGATAGCTGTGGATATAGCTATGGATATAGTTATAGATATAGCTGTAGATATAGTTATGATTTTATATATATATATATATATATATATATAGCTGTGCGGAAAGGGAAATAGAAATAGAGATGATAGAGATATGGTTATACAGCTATCAAATAGATATGTCTGTATATATAGATATGGAGAGAGAAATAGAGATAGAGATCTAGCTGTAGTTGTAGGTACAGATATGAATATAGAAATAGATGGATATAGATATAGCTGTAGTTATATACATGGCTAGAGATAGAGCTGTAGAGATAGAGACAAAGACAGCGACAGAGACAGAGATTTGCCTATTAAGAGGATCACAGTGATCTTGGTTCTTCCTCAGAACTTTCACTTAGTACATAACCTTCAGGCTTAGCATGAGGCCACCCAACTTCTTATGCCTGGTACTGACTAAGATCTGGTTAGTGAGGAGCAGCACTAGCTGGTGGATAAAGTAAAGAGGCCTAGTCTACTCACTTATTTTACATGTGAGGAAGCTGAGACCCAGAATGGCCAAGCAACTTGTCCCAAATCACACAAATAGTGAATGATATAGCTGGGCCTAGAACTCAGGCATTCTGCTGTCAAATCCAAGGCTTCAAACATTACCACATTTTGCTTCTCAATGCAAGTGGTAAAGGTATTGGATAAAATGTAGGACAGATACAGCTTGAGAATTCAAGCCTTGCTTCCAGCATAATCTGCCCTAAGTAATAAACTAAGCATCATTACACTGAAGGATAGAGTCCTTTGGAGGGGAAAACAAGATGAGGCAAATAGCCATAAAATCTATGTATTTCTGAGGAATACAACACAAAATCAAATTCTTAACAGATAGGAGGCCAACTGCCAACTCAGATACTTCCCAGTGATAAACTTTCAGGACAAATAGCTTCAATACATATTGCATCTTCTTTATTACCCCACCAGAAGAACTACATGTCTCAAGATGGAAGTCAATTTATCCCCAAAGGTCTGAAGCATCATCTTTTAAACATCTAAAATACTGAGGAAAACTATCCATTGTTGTTTTTGGAGAATTCTGAGAAATCCATCTGTGGGCAAACCCTCCAAAATATTTCACTGAGGTTTTATTTCTCTACAAACCATTAGGTTTTCTGCCATAAATGGTAGAGACCTGGTATCAGAGAAGTCACCAGAGCCACCATTGCCCTGGCTGGAATGTTGAGAAAGACGTTTTTCATTCACTCTGGGATCTGGGAACTGGGCTGTCTTGCTAGTGTCCTAGGGTGAGATACAGGAGTTAGTAAGTTTTTATTGCCTCATTTCCTTTGGTTTTACCTACTTTTTGGCTAACCACAATGTTGTAACAATCCCTTTCTTCATCATGGAATAATCTGAATTCTCAAAAACCACTAGAAAGAGAAGCCTGAAATTCCATCATCATATTGTGATTCTTTCAGCATACTGGTCAGCCACGCTTGACCTAACATCATAGTTCCAGGAAACATACTCACTCCTAGCATTGAATTTCTAAAATGATATGAGGTGCCAAGGAAATATATGTTTCCTGGATTTGATTTGGTCAATTTACCATCATGTATTAAGTGGCATCTATGTATGTAAAACACCACGCTAAGTGGTGGGCAGATGCAAATGAAAGATAAAATAAAACAATATGATAAAATCTCTACCCTTGAGCAGCTTACAATTGAGCATGCTCATAAATATATAAGGCTCCAGGTAGAAGGTGATAGAAGAGAGGCAAAGGGCATTAGAAAAAGTTAAGGACTGGGAATTTTCAGATAGGGGTCTCAGCAAAGCCCCAGGGAGGATGTGACACCTGAGCTGGGCCTCAAAAAAAGAGAAGAATTTCAATAGGCAAAGATGAGAGAAACAGACAGAAAGACAGACAGACAGACAGACAGAGAGACAGAGACAGAGAGAGAAAGACAGAGACAGAAACAGAGAGGAAGGGGGAGGGAAGAAAAAAGGAAGAGGGAGAAGGGGTAAAAGGGGGAGAGGAGAAAGAGAGACAGAGGAAGACAGAAAGGGAGAAGCAAAGAAAGAAAGAGACTCAGGTTTCAATTATACAGGGTAACGTTACAGGGATGTGTTAGTCGAGGCCATTAAGCCCAACCTGCTCCTTTTACAAAGGAGGGTCTATGACTTGCCGGAGGTCACAGCAGTTGCTGTTCAGTCATTTCAGTCATCTCCAACTCTTAGTGTCCCCATTTGTCCAACTCTTAGTGTCCCCATTTGTCTGATTCTTTCTGACTGGTTTGCCATTTCCCTCTCCAGCTTATTTTACATATGAGAAAACTGAAGCAAACAGGGTTAAATGACTTACCCAGGGTCACACAGCTAGTGGCTGAGGTCAGATTTGAACTCAGGAAAATGAGTTTTCCTGGTCACAGCAGGGGTAAGCATCAAAGGCAGGAGACAACCTGAGTAAACACATGCAGGCAGGAGAATGTGCGAAAAACATCAGAGAAATAGAAATATATTGATTGATAACTCATTCATTCAGTGGGGTGTAGGCTGTGTTCAGGGAAGACTAGCACCTCTGGAGTGTGGGCTGCTGAGTCCTTTCAGGGCTGCTTTCCACCTTTGGTGTCTACTTGATCCACCTAACTCTAATTTGTGACGCCAAGAAGCTCTAGAATGCACAGTGGCCACACCCTGGTCAACTGTTTCAGCAGACTGGCTAAACTAGGTTGAGGGTAATCAAGGGGTCCAAGGTAAGTGTGTGGGGGGGGGGTGTCTACCCCAAGCATATAAAGACTTCCCCTGGTGGAATAGGTGGATGAGAACAATTTGTTCCAATGGCCATGAAGGCAGCTGAAGCAGGCACTGTGGAGTTCTCAGGACACCAAAATAATCTTCTGCATCTTGAACCATTATCAGTTGTCTTGACTCTTGTCCTGTCACTGGACTGTGATGAATCTTGAAGAGAGAGTGAGGCTGACTACTTCATGAAATTCTGCCTCATTGAAGTCCAATTTATGCCTGATTCAAAATACATTACTCATATCACTTTACCATTTTTACCTATCTCAAAGTTCTGTGGCAATAGGCAAATGACATAGCAGCAGATGTGGATACACTGGGAGCTGTAGTCACAACCCTGCACATAGGCAACCCAGATCATAGGGTCATCTTCTCACTGAAAGGAGCAGTGGGATTTGGCAGCCCACTGGGTTTCTGAGCAGCCTCTTAAGGATCACACTTCTCACCTCCTGGCGTGAGGAAGGGGCTAGAAAAGGTGTCCTAAAAATCATCTGCTTACTCAACCCTGGCCTGTTTACCATGGTAGGCAGAATCCCACCTGTGGTAGAAACACCAAAAAATGTACAAAAACTTCTACAAAGATGATTCCACTCAACATCAGTACATGGAATGTGTGCATACTTATAGATACCACAAAAATGCAGTAGACCTGAAAGATGAACGGCTCTTGTTTTGAGAGAACTCAGAAGGTATCTCATCCAAACAGAAGCCCTGAGTGAAACAAGGCTGCCAAATGAAGACCAGCTTACGAAAGTTGAAGCTGGATACATGTTTTTTTCTGAAACAGCTGCAGTGAAAGGGAGTGCTGTGAAGCTGGTGTTCATTTTACAATAGAAACTAATCTAGTCAGCAAGCTTGTATGCCCACCAAAAGGAGTGAATAACAGGCTCATGACAATGTGATTGCCACTTGCAGGAAAATGACACAACTATCATCAGTACCTATGCTTCCACCATAATGAACCCTGATGAGGTGAAAAAAAATTTTATGAAGACCTGGAGACCCTGGGTGATTTTAATGCTAGAGTAGGCTCAGACTATAACATATGGCAGGTAGTCGTTAGGAGGAATGGAGTTGGAAATAAATGGTCACTTACTACTGAAGACTTGTGCATCTCCTGACCTTCTCATTACTAACACTATCTTCCATTTACCTAAACACAATTAAACTTCCAGGATGCACCCTTGCAGCAAACATTGGCATTTAATAGATTATGTCATTATAAGGAGAAGAGACAGACAGATGTGAGAGTGGTGAAGGCAATGTGTGGCATAGAATGCTGAACTGATCATAGACTTATCCTCTCCAAGCTAAATATTCGTATTCAACAAAAGCAGTGGCCCCAAGGCAAGATGACTACCAGAAGATTTAATGTCAACAGATTAGGGCCCTTCTCTGAGCAGGAACAGATTGTGGCTAACTTGAAAGGGAATTTGGGCCAACACACGGTTGGCAACAGTGGAGCAGAAAAGGAGTGGGCAACTTTCAGAGATTTGGTGTACAGCACTGCATTTACTCATCTTGGTCAGAACACTCACAAACATTTGGTTTGACAAAAATGATGGGGAAATTCAGAAGCTGCTGAATGA
The DNA here is from genome assembly GCF_900497805.2 of Vombatus ursinus. NCBI lineage: Eukaryota > Metazoa > Chordata > Mammalia > Diprotodontia > Vombatidae > Vombatus > Vombatus ursinus. The sequence continues at coordinate 1,676,541 of NW_020950062.1, read as the reverse complement.
AAAATGAGAACTTCTTAGGATTTACCAGCAAGATAGTTCATCTGTCCCTAAGAAAGCAGCATTTAACTCCATCAAAAGTAAAATACAAGCAAAGCTTAGAGAGACGCAGGATTCTTGACTCAGTAGGAAGGCAGATGAAATTTAGTTTTATGCTGATAGTAACAATCCAAAGTGCTTTTATGATGCCCAAATGCTATTTAAGGGCCAAAGACATATGGTACACCTCAACTATTCAGTGCTGATGGAGCCACATTGATTAGTGATAAGGACATGATCCTAGAGAGGTGGGCTGAACACTTCCGTAGTGTTCTCAACAGGCTATCATCAATCAATGCTGAAGCCATTGACCATTTTCCTCAGGTTGAAGTCAGTCCCTCTCTAGCCAAATTTCCAACAGAAGAAGAGGTTTTGAATGCCATTAGGCTTCTCTCCTGTGGCAAAGCACCAGCTGTTGATTTATTCCAGATGAGATTTACAAGGTGGGGGATCCATTGCTCATACAAAAGCTGACTGAAATTTTGTGGATACTATGACAATAGATTTATCCCCCAGGAGTTCAAGGACACCTCCACTGTCCATCTCTATAAAGGTAAAGGCAATAGATTTCCTGTTATAATCACAGGGGGAGGTCTCTCTCTTAGTCATTGCTGGCAAGATTCTTGCCACAGTCCTCCTTAATAGGCTGATCTTTCATCTGGAAGATGGTCATCTACCTGAGAACCCTTATGGATTCAGAAAGGACTGAATAAAAGTTGATATGGTGTCTGCCTCCCAACAACTCCAGGAGAAATGCCAAGAGCAAAACCGAGGTCTGTACACAATGTTCATTGATCTAACTAAGGGCTTTGTTACTGTCAGTCATGAGGGCTTATGAAAAAGTATGACAACATCTGGTTACCCAGAGAAATTCAACATTATTATAAGTCAGTTTCATGGCAGCATGCTTGCATGTGTCCTGAATAATGGATGATGCTTTCGTCCAGTCACCGATGGAGCAAAACAAGACTGTGTACTTGCTCCCAGGCTTTCTAGGTTGATGTTTTCAGATATGTTTTCAGATGCCTTCAATGAGGACAAACATGGCATTAAGGTCAGCTACTGCACTGATGGTAAATTATTTAACTTGAAAAGGTAAAAAGCCAAGACCAAAGTGGATGGAAAGTTGGTATGTGATTTTTTTTCTGTTCACAGATGATTGTGCACTCAATGCATCCTCTGAAGCTGAGATTCAACAAAGTATAGATTGATACTCTGCTTCTTGTGCTAATTTTAGCCTAACAACTAACACTAAGAAAACACAGATGCTCCATCAGCCAGCATCATGCCATCCATACTTAGAACCATCGGTTACAGCAAATGGAGAAGTTTTGAGTACTGTAGATGAGTTCACTTACCTTGGCAGTATACTTTCTAGGTATGTAAAATTGACAATGAGGCTGATGCATGCATTGCCAGAACTAGCTCAGTTTTGGGGATGCTTTGAAGGAAAGTGTGGGAAAGAAGAGGTATTAGACTGATTACCAAACTGAAGGTCTACAAAGCCATTGTGCTGACCTCATTGTTGTATGTCTGTGAAATCTGGACAAAGCACTATGCCAGAAAACTGAATTGCTTCCATTTACATTGTCTGAGGAAGATTCTGAAGATCACCTTGCAGGATAAGGTATCAGACTAGGAATCCTGGTTTGATACTGCTCAGATACTGAGTAGCTGAGTGATAGTGAACTGAGTTGAACTCTCCTAGACTCAGTTTCTCCATCAGTAAGAGAAAAAAATAAGGATGATAATAATTAAACTTCCTCCCTCACAGGGTTATTTTAAGTAAAAGTGTTTTCCAAACCTTCCTTAAAATGTTATGCAAATTTTGGGTTATTATTTTAGAGTACCTACTATGTATGAGGTACCAGAAATTCAGAGATTTTTTTTTTATGTCAATACCACAGGTAAGGGAGGGGAAGGGTAGGAAATACTGTGTAAACACAGATAAGTATAATAATATAAGTGAGCAATGGCAACAAAGAAAAGATGAGCTATAATGCTCTGAGAAAAAAAAATTTGTGGTGAAAGAAAAGATGAGTAGGAAATAAGTTTGGAGAAGGAGACTGGAACAAGGTGGTAGGAGGCCTTGGATGACAGACTGAGTGTGCATTTCATCATGTAGCCAATAAGGAATCTTTGTAGCTTTGTCTTGCTCTGTTTGGAGGAAGGTGGGGGGAGGTTGTTCGGTTTGGGTTTTGTTTGTATTTTGCTGAAGAAGGGGTTGTTTTCTGTTTTTTAAAGGAATGGCCTAATTGGCCAATGCTTTAGAAAGATTAATTTGGAAATGGTCTAGAGGATGGACTGGAAGAGAGACATCATTTTAGTTGTTGTTCAGTCTTTTCAAATGTATCTGACTCTTCATGACCCCATTTGAGGTTTTCTTGGCAAGGATAATGGAGTGGTTTGCCATTTCCTTCTTCAGCTCATTTTCCAGATGAGGAAACTGAGGCAAAGAGGATTAAGGCAACTGAGGCAAAGAGGATTAAGGGAACTGAGGCAAAGAGGATTGCCCAGAGTCACACTGCTAGGAAGTGCCTGAATTTGGAGTGCCAAATTTGAACTCAGGAAGATGAGTCTTCTTGACTTCAGGCCTGGCACTCTATCCACTGTACCACCTACATGTTCCACATCAATTTAGAGGCCATTTCAATAAGTCTGGGCAAGATGTCATTGGGACCTTATCTATGGCAATGACAACATAACTGGAGAGGAGAGTCAGGTGAAACCCATGTTGTAGAAGTAGAATTGACAGGGCTTTTTTTTTTAATTTGAATCTTAGAAATACTAAAACCAGAGTTGGTTCTATCCTTTGTGATGAACATGAAGGTGGGGGTGGGGGGGGACAACCAGGTGCTGCTAATTGTGCTTGTAACAGGCCTCCTGCAGCACTCCAAGGTGCTTTGCATACCAGATGCTACCCTAGGCACTGGTCCTCCAGTGGCTCATGTGGCAGCTTACTTGTGGGTTGCCCAGGTGCTGAACTTGGCCTTGTGTCCTGCTTTACCTTGGGTGGGGGAGGGGAGGTTGCCTGGGACCTGTTCTGAGTGAAAGTTTGGCACTGTCTCCTGCTTGTGATCCTTTGTCTTTAGCCTACCCTGGCTTATCTCTACTCAGAGGGAGGGCAGAAGCAAGGGAGGAAGGGAGAAAAGAAGGGAAGGAGGGAGGAAAAGAAGGAAAAGAGGAGGAACAGAAGGAAAGGAAGAAGAGAAGGAAGGAAGCTCTGTATTACAAAAGCACAGTCAAAATATATTCTCATATTAGTCATGTCTAAAAGTGAATTCTTATTGTCAATGGTTATCTCTCTTTCATTAGAGTAATAGTATGCTTCTTTATCAATCCTCTGAAATCCTGGTTGACCATTTAGGTGATCAAAAGTCTTAAGTTGTTTCAGATTGTTCATTTTTATAATACTGTTGCTATAATATAATTGTTCTTCAGGTTCTCCTCTCTGCACTCTGCATCAATTCATATAAGTCTTTCCATGTCATCAAAATCATCTTTTTCCTCATTTCTTATAGCATAATACAGTTCCATCATATTCACATATCACAACTTATTCAGCCATTTCCCAAATGATGGGTAGTCCCTTAGCTTCCCATTGTTTTGGGTTTGTTTGGTGTTTGGGTTTTGTTTTGTTTTGCTTTTCCTTTTTTTGTTACTACAGAAAGAGCTGCTATAAATGTTTTGTAAGTATAGGACCTTTTCCTCTTTCCTTGCTCTCTTTGGGGTGTAGGCCTAGCAGCAGTATAGCTGAAATCAAAGGCCATGAGTTGTTTAACAACTTTTTCTGTATAATTCCAAGTTGATGTTCAAAGTAGTTAGACCCATTCACACCTCCACCAATAGTTCCTCAAAATGCTCATTTTCCCTCAGTCCCTCCAACATTGATCCTTTTTATTTTTTTGTCACCTTTGTCAACTTGGTGGATGTGAGGCAGAACCTCAGAATTGCTTTATCTTTCATGTCTCTGATTATTAGTCATTTGGAGAACTTTTTTTTTTTCAAATGGATAAACCAGATAGCCTGGGTTTTTTCCTTTGAAAACTACCCATTTATATCCTTAGGCTATTTATCAATTAGAGAATTGCTCTTATTCTTACATATTTGAATCAATTCCAGATAGATATGTATATCTATACATACACCTATATTATATACATCAAAGTCAAAATATATATGTATGTATGCATGCATGTGTGTATGTACATGAAAAGTATATATGCATATGTGCATATACTTCTAATTGGCTCAAAATATACATATTTATTTGGAAATGATTCAAATAGATTAGAATACATATATACATATATATTGAGAATGAAACCTTTATGAGAGAAACTTGCTGCAGATATTTTTTACCAGTTGTTTCCCTATTAACCTTAAGTTTATTGGATTTGTTTGTACAAAAGCTTTTCAATTTTATATAATCAAAATTATCCATTTTATTTTCTTTGATTCTCTCTCTCCCGTGTTTGGTTATGAACTCTTCCCTATCTCTAGATCCGATAGAATACATATTTGTCAACATATTGTTCACCATCCTCGTCTATTCCTACCCTTACACTGAAGTTGGCAATTGCTAAAGTATATGTTATTTAATTTGGAGAGTCATATTGAGTTCTTTGCCTCTTTATCTTCTGAAACAGAAGTTGGTATATAAGCTTAAATTATTTTCACAATGATCATTTTGCAAACACTATTATGAACATTGTAATATTAGATGATTAAATGCCTTATTAAATTATATTCTTTACTGTTTTTGGATGCACAAGAAAACTTATTGTGCCAACTGCTTTATTTGCCTTTCCAAAGAGAACTTGTGAGCCATCCTTCCATTTGGCCAGTTTCCTTCTGTCTTCCGGTTTCATTACTAGTGAAAATGCCAAGTGATACTATTTGCCTCCTCTAGTGGCATGTCTACTCCCCGTTCAGTGGGAAGTGATCTCATATTCAGAATTACTAAGAGTTGAGTCAAAGTTTATAGATGGTTTGAAAATTGAGTCTTAACATCCACTGTCCCCTTTTCTACCGGTTTCATGGAATCATCAAAGAAGAGGAAGGGGGCCAGATAGGACTAAGGGTGATCTTATGTTTTTCTTTGCTTCATGAGTTACCATGACTAAAGAATTCATCAACAGCTCATCAACTAAGCAGCCTCAGTCTATTGCCAAGACCATATCTGACATCTTTCCAATGCGGCCAAATGTGCCAGAGTTTGCCTTCTACTAGAAAAGTCTCCAAAATCCCAGGGTCACCTCCATGCTGTAATGAAGCATCTGCAGAGAGATGATAATTAAACCCATGGAAGTGGAATAAATCTGCAAAAAAAAAAGAATGGAGAACAGAAGAGGGTTGATAAAAGAAATTTGTTGGATACCCACATTTAGGGGTTTGAAGACCACAAACTAGTAAAAGAAAGAGAAGGGATATTTGTACAGGGAGGTAAGTAAAGAACCAAGAGGAATCTTTTATTGAAGCCAGTTGATAAGAAATCATTATGAATTGTTGATGTGAAAAGGAAAGGGAGGGGAGTAGTTTAAGGGGCTCCAACCTCATAACAACAAAGATCAAAAAAGCCATTATAACCCTAGGCTGCATTAAAAAATGCAGCATCCAGAGCTAAGGAACTGATGGTCTTATTGTACACTGCCCTAATCAGAATATCGCTGAGTATTATTTTCACTTCTGAGCCCCACATTTAATTAGAGACCCAAAGGAACCAGAGCATATCTAGAAGAGGACAAACAGCATGGTGAGAGAGATAGAGATAATATCATATGAGGATCAATTGGAATAACTTCAGATGCTTTTCCAAGATTGGGATGTGGGAGGATATGGTGCTATCTTCTACTATTGCTTGGCCTAAAAATGTACTTCATTTGAGTTGTCAAAGGGCAGACTGAGGTTCCATGTATGGGCAAAACCCATTAGAGCAATCTGAAAGTAAAACAAGCTGCCTTATGAAGTAAGTCAGTCATCAAGCATTTATTAAATGTTTGCTATGTGTCAGGAGCAATGCTAAATGCTGAGTATACAAGCAAAGGCAAAAGATAGACCCTTCCTTCAAGGAGCTCACATTCATTCAAACACAAACCACCATGTATATACAAGATACATTCAGGGTAGATTGGAGGTAGTCTCTGAAAGAAAACACTAGGCGGGGAGTGAGGGGAGAAGAAGGGTAGGGAAATATGGGAGTAGGAAGCCAGAAATGCCTCCTGCAGAAGGTGGGGTTTGAGACGAATGCTGAAAGAAGCCAGTAGTGAGTCACCCTTAATAGAGATATTCAAACAAAGACTACATGATAACTTTGGGGGATGTTGCAAAGAGAATTCCCATTCAGTTATTTACTGAATTAGATGGCTTCATTGAGGTCCCATCGAACTGAAACTGCTCTCTCCAAAATTACCAATGATATTTTAATTGGCAAATCCAACGGCCTTTTCTCAATCCTCATCCTTCTGGACCTCTCTCTAGTCTTTGACTTTATGGACCACCATCTTCTCCTCAATACTCTCTTCCTTCTAGGTTTTCAAGATATCGCTTTCTCTTGGCGCTCCTCCTACCTGCCGGGCCGCTCCTTAATCTCCTTTATTGGATCCACCTCCAGGTCATATCGGCTAAGCACGGTTGTCTTTAAAGGCTCTGTCCTGGGCCTTTTCTTCTTCTCCCTCTATACCATTTCATTTGATGATTTCACAGGTTCCCAAGGATTCAACTATCACCTCTATGTAGGTGATTCTCAGATCTATTTTTTCCATCTCTTTGGATATCTCTAAGTGTTAGGAAGTGTTTCCTTACAACGACCCTAAATCTATGTCCCTTCAGTTTTTTGGGGGGTTTTTTGGTGCTCTTAGTTCAGCATACTAAGACCAAGCCAAATGAGTCTAATCCATCTTCCACAAAATAGCTCTCCAAATCCCTAATGACAACTAGCATATTCTTAATTAATTTTTATCTTTTTTAAGCTAAACTTCCCTTGAAAAACTTCAAAGATCCCTTTCCAATGCTGGGATTCTGTAACATTATGGTGTGTGATATTCAAAGATGACATTAGGTATGAAATCTCTCCACATCTGTACAAATGTGGCCAGAAAAGAGTATACACACACACATATACATACACATAGAGCAGCAGCAGCCCTTTCCCACGAAGACACCAAAGCTTTATTTTGGTTTGCGTTTATGATTCCTACTCCACATTCTTTAACCTCACTGCTAGTGATCCTGTCTTTGTATTTCTTGTTAATTTGGGTTTGTCAGCCCAATGAAACTGCCAGTCTCATGAAGTTACCAAAGAAGTCAGGTGCTTTTTTCTGTAACAGATTTAAAGGATCTCATAGTCATATCAAAGGAAGAGTAGAAACAAAGCTCTGAAAATCTTTCATTTTGTCTGGAAAACTTACAAAGTATCTTTAATACTGGCCTCAATCAGCCAAATGTCCCAATTGTACTTTTGGCCTTTGGGATTTTTATTGTCTACTTCTTTCTTTAATGACCCATTGTTCTGCTGACTGGCAAACTGAATTCTATGACAGATCACAGTTTTTTTTTCATCACAGAAGGCACTCTTGGATGGCATATAGGGTTTCCCTGGTACAAGCTAGGACATGACCTCACTCTTCAGCCAGCTTTCATTCCACATCCCTGTACTGACTTGCAAAGAATCTTATAATAGACTATACATATTCCTCCAGAAAGGCCCTCTTCTGATGCCTCATCATGGCATGCAGGTGGCCCAGAATTCTAGAGTCATATCAATGGAAGTCCAGTTCTATCAGGCCCTATCAAGTTGGAAAAGATCATAAGATCATAGGTTTAGAGCTGGAAAAAAAATCTTAGAGGTCATTTAATTCAAGCTGCTCATTTTCTAGATAAAGACACCAAGGCCTGAGAGATTAAGGAGTTTTTGTTAAGGCTGCTCAGGTAGTAAATGATAGCCAAACTCTAAAACAGGATATATGAGATAATGTAAGTAAAATATTTTGCAAATCTCAAATTCCTTCTGAATGAGCATATACAGTATGTGTTTATATTTATCTATATTTTAAATGTATGTATGTATATATGTATGTGTGTGTGTATATAGGGGTGTGTTTCTATATATACGTACATATATACATACATGGGGTGCAGGGTGTGTTCAGGGAAAACCAATACCTCTGGTCTGAAGGTCACTGAGCCCTTTTCAGGGCTGCTTTCCACGTCTGGTGTCCACCTGTTTCGCCTAACTCTCACCTGTGGCTCCAAGAAGCTGTAGCATGTGCAGCAGTCACCCCCTGCCTCCCATTAAACCATTTTGGCAAACGGGATAAATCAGATTAAGGGTAATTCAGGGGTCTGCAACCCGTTGGTGAGTTATGGGGGTATCCACCCCAAACATGTAAAGACTTCCCCTAATAGAATGGGCGGATGAGAAAAATCTGCTCCAATGGCCATGAAGACAACTGAAGCAGGTGCTGTGGAGTGCTTAGAGATTGGTTAGACATCAAAGACACCAAGGTCATCCACTGTATCGTGAGCCAACACCAGTTGTCTTGATTCTGTCCTACCTCTGAACTGTGATAACTCTGGAGGACAGAGTGAGGCCAACTACTTCATGTGACTTAAATCCTCACTTAAATCCAATTTATGCAGGAATTAAAAAAAAAAGATATACACATACATATATGTATGTGTATATATAATGCATATGTATGTATATGCATATATATGAATATATGTGTATAAGGAGGAGCATAAATACATAACTATAGATATACAAAATAAATACCAGGCTAACTCCAATGCTAACTTCTTCGGTGAAATTTTTTCTGCTATCCACAGTAGTAAAAGGTCTTAGGGTACCTAGAACTTTGTACCTATTTAGTGCAGTTACTATGTATTTCTGTCATAGTTTTTTTTTGTTTTGTTTTTCAATGCATGTGTCAAATATTCCTAACAGACAATAAGCTTTATGAGAACAGAAACCATAACTTATCTAAGTTCTTCACCTTCCCTTGTGCCTACCACAGTGGCCTATAGCATAGTTCTAAAAATGCTTATTAAATATTTGTTGAACATAAAGTCATATTGGAATAGTCATGTGATTGCTTGTCAGTTAAACGCCTCCAAAGAATCCCAGAGGCATATTACACTTTGCCAGAAAGCATATTGCAGCATGCCATTTACAATTTAAATGAAACAGTGAAATCTTCAATCAAAGCTGTTTAGTACCAGAAACTGTAAAGCTGGGAGGGAAGGGGGAGGGGTTGGTCTTGTATAATGAAGCCATTGACATTCCCTTCACCAGCAGCTGCTCCATCAGTCACCCCAATCATAAACACCCAAAAATCTGGTCTAAGCAAACCAGCCTTCCCATTCCTAGATAATGGCCGGGTAACCCATGGGGGAAATGGGAAAGCAATACTCTAAATAAACTCGATTTATTTTTATAACTCCCTATTGCTCTGTATATTTCAGGGTTCAAGTATGTTTTCCCTTCCAGGTGCATTTGGCCTCAACCTTCATGTGTACTCTTAGAAACCATAAAGGCCTCCCTAGCCTTCTTCCTCCTCATTTTCATTTTACCTTTGCTTTCAGTCTGGTAAGCATTACCCCCATGACCTCTGGTTGATTGACTTCAATTAAGCCCAAGGATTTCCTCTTCCTGAATCAAAGTCAGGTTACAGTGCAAGAATAATAAAAGGCTAAGCCCAGTTGTGGTCACCCTTCATAGTCAAGCCTTGAATGGCTGCCTTCTGAAGGAAACTTGACTTCAGAGGTCCTTCCCCATGGGGAGGCCCAATGACATTACTTACCACCAACTTTTGGAGAACTGATCTCTCTGCCAATATGTGTTTCTATAGGAATCTGGTTTCTTATTTAATAATTTTTTAAAAAGAAGAGGAAGAAACCAACCACCCTAACAATTCCTTAATAAGAGATATGGAATGATGTTTAAAATAACATCAAATAATACATACTTTTAGCTTTTTTGTAGTCTACATTCTCAAGGGCTTTTTAAAGGTTTTATTTCAGGTTCATTTAGTAAAGAGGAATTGATCAAGATATATTAACTTTACTTTTTAGTATTTTTTTAATAACTACTATCAAGTAGGTGGCACAGTGGATACAGGTGACAGACCTATAATCGGGAAGACCTGAGTTCAAATCTGGCCTCAGTCTCTTAACTGTTTGCCTCAGTTTCCTCATCTGTAAAATTAGCTGGATAAGGAATGGAAAACCACTCTAGTATCTCTACCAATAAAACCCCAAAAGGGGTCATGAAGAGTCAGACATGACTGAAACAACTGAACAACAACAAAAAACTATCCTCACTATTCATAGAATTTAGACCTAGATGTTATAATCAATTTAGTGATATATTGATGTAAATATAATGATACCTAAACTGATTGCTTCATCTTACAGATGGAGAAACTGTGGCAAGACTACCTCTTTAATACTGTCTCTTCCCCTTGTCTCATATTCCTTCCTCCCTCACTTCTACCTTCCTTCAAGGCTTAGCTTGTTGGATCATTTCCTACAGGAACCCTTCCCTGACCTCCCCAGTTATCAATGCTGATTCCCTCCCAAAATTACCAGATGTGGACTTGTTTGTTCATGTGTACTAGTTAATGGTGGAATCAAAGCCCCTTGAGAGCAAGCGCTATTTTTCATTTTGTATTTGTATCCATATCACCTGGCATCTACCAGGCACTTAATAAATTCTTGTAGGATTGGATTAGAAGTTCTTCCTTGTATTAGTCCTATCAATGGCTCTGAAATATCCTTAAATTTTTCCTAGTTCTTCCCTCCTTTTTGAAACAGAAAGTCTAATCCCTCTTCTACATGACAGGACTTCCTATGCTTTAAATCTTCTCTTTTTAAGGCTAAACATCCCACTTCCTTCAATTTATCTTTATAAAGAAGAATTTGATAATCATATGAAAAAATGCTCTAAATCACTATTGATTAGAGAAATGCAAATCAAAATGACTCTGAGGTACCATATCACACCTATCAGATTGGCTAACATGACAAAACAGGAAAACGATAAATGTTTGAGAAGATGTGGGAAAATTGGAACACTACTGCATTGTTGGTGGAGTTGTGAAATGATCCACCCATTTTGGAGAGCAATTTGGAACTATGCCCAAAAAGCTATAAAAACGTGCATACTCTTTGATCCAGCAATACCACTACCAGGTCTATATCCCAGAGAGATCATAAAAATGGGCAAAGGACCTATATGTACAAAAATATTTATAGCAGCTCTTTGTGTGGTGGCAAAGAATTGGAAATTGAGGGGATGCCCATCAATTGGGGAATGGCTGGACAAGTTGTGATATATGAATGTAATGGAATACTATTGTGCTATAAGAAATGATGAGCAGGCAGAGTTCAGAAAAACCTGGAAAGACTCGTATGGACTGATGCTGAGTGAAGTGAGCAGAACCAGAAGAACATTGTACACAGTAACAGCCACACTGTGTGATGACTGACTTTGATAGACTTAGCTCTTCTCAGCAATGCAAGGATGTAAGACATCTCCAAGAGTCTCAGTGATGTGGGGAGGAAGGGGCAGAAAATTTAAAACTCAAAAGTTTATGGAAGTGAATGTTGAAAACAAAAAATAGATTAATTTTTAAAAAAGAAGAAGAATGTGAAGCTTTTCATCATCCTGTTTGCCCTCTTCTGATACTCAGCTTATCAATGTCCTTCCTAAAATGTGATGGTGACAATACAACACTTCAAATATCATCTGATTAGAGGAGAGGGAAATAGGAACAAAACCTTACCTATCCTACACACTTTGACTCAACATAAGACTATAGCGCTGGGACTGGAAATGATTTTAGGGCTCATCCAGTCCATCCTTATGTTATAAATGAAGAAATGGGGCCCCCAAGTCACTCGGGAAGTAAACAGGAGGGCCAGGTATCAAACTCTGATCTTACAACTTCAAATCAGTACTCTTCTCACTAAACCCCCATTTCTAGCTATGGTTGGTGATTAACGAACCAGATAGTTGAAATGAACAGGTTCAAGCTTTGTTTCACTACTAGGGGGTTATGAAGATTTGGGTTGGTGGGCAAACAAGGTATGAATTTGGGAGCAAGACATGGTGCCAAATTCAGAGATGGTATTCAAAGGTAATAGGATCTTTATGAAATCTCTTAAGAAATTTTGAAGTACCATGTCATGTTCCCACATCATCATGGAGTGGTTGCTAGAGAGTCAGTTCCAGAGCATGGAAAACTTGGTTTCTAGTACTACCTGTGACACATACGAGCTGTGTAACTCTAACCAAGTCATATAATAGAACCTCTCCATGCTCTGGGCAATTTTCTAAGACCATAAGTTGCAGAAAAGGTGCTGATGTGCATTAGTAGAGGGAATTTTGTCATCTAAGGGTTCCCTATAACAATGAAATCACAGGTCCGGTCCCTATGTCTATCTTTCTCCTACCTATGCTAAGGATGAGTTAATTCCCTTGGTAGCAACTGGTAAAAGCAATGAGGAAAGGAAAAAAGAACAATCCAAGGAATAAAAAGTTGACATCTTCTCCTGCCTCTACTATAGTTTCCCAGGCTGATTCTAGCCACTATCACTCACTGAAAAGTGTCTGTGTGTGTTTTCATGTTTGTGTGTGTTTTCATGTTTGTGTGTGTGTGTGTGTGAGAGAGAGAGAGAGACAGAGAGAGAGAGAGAGAATGAAAGAAAAATGCAAAGAAAAAATGAGAGAGATGAGGCAGAGATAGAAAGACAGAGAATGAGAGAGAGGTAGATACAGGGACAGAGAAAGAATGAAAGAAAAGGAAAGAAAATGAGAAGGGAAAAGAAGGAGGGGGGAAGATATTGATAGGGAAACAAGGAACGAGAGAGAACAGAGATAGGATGAAAAGAGGGGGAAAATTAGAGAGAAAATAAAGAATCAGAACATCATATAAAGGGCATATGAGATTGGATATTCTGGGAGAGGTTAAAGCCTGAAAAGATCTCTGGTCAGTCATCATTCTACTCTTTTTAAAAGAGCTCTATGAATGTTTTGATGGAGGCCTTCTGCGTTAAAGTCACTGGGTATTGGAGAAGATGAGAAAGAATCAAGAATAGGGTGTGTAGGCCCCATATGTCAACCTCACCAAATGCCCTAGTAAAAGCAAGTAAAATGTCCATGCTTATTTGAAAAAGTGATTTAATGAGGCCTCTGTCCCCAAGGCAGTAATTCATAATGCCTCCACTCTGTTGAGATGGCAAAGGCTGCCCTCTATCCCTCTCTTCCTAGTTCTGAGATACTCAGACAAGTGGCCCTGCCTAATTCCTCATAACCCTGGTTTTCACATGAGAATCTATCTCTTTAGGATTTGTAGCCCAGCCAGCATTTATGCTGCTCCAGTTTATCTTTATGTCTGCTGGACTTATGCTAAGGATCTAATTCCATTTGAATATTCTGGAAGGTCATGATGCAGAGGAGGAACAAGAAAAAAGGAAGGAAGAAGGAATAGTTCTGGCTCGTGATGGTAAAATGTTTTGTTTTGTTTTTTAAAGTTCTATCCAGATTTAAAGTCCACACCTAAAACAATAGAAACTCTGTCATAAAATCCATGATTCATTTTTGGAAAGAAAATGTTTTCCTTCATTGCATGTAGACTGGCTCCTGCTGTGTGACAACCTGGAAATTGCTTTCAGAAACATGGAAGGCTGAGCAGCAACACCTGGTGAATCCTGGGCCCTGATGCAAAGACAGCACACAGCACCTCCCAGTCTATAGTCTCAGAGCAGCCTTAGGAGGAATCTTTCCCATCCCTCAATGCCCTCCTCATAGGGGTTGCCTAAATGACAAGCACATCTCTGGAATCCAGCAAAGGTGCCCCTTTTAATTATGTTTCATTGAATTAGTGTTGGTCTCTCACCTGCAAGGAATCCACTGAACTTAACAACAAAATGTGTTCCCCTGAACTTATCTGGAAATTTATTAAACAAGAAATGGCCCAGAAACTTGGTTTCATCTAGAGTATATGGAAGGAGTGATTTATGAAAATCCTAGTGATAGCTTTTCCTCAGCTATCCCCAAAGTGGACTACACATTTTAAGCCAAGGATAAGTTAATTCTCTTAGCAGCAATTGGTAAAAGCAATGAGGGAAAGAAAAAGAAAACAGGATATGCTAGATATGACCAGGGACACCCTAATATCTCCAAAAAATTGCTATTTAATGTCTCACTTTTAAAGTTTGTGTTTTTTAAGGAGTTAAGATGTTGACTTTTTAAAAATTTGTTTTCATTTCCTTAGTGTGTTAAATAAAAATAATGCCCTTTATGACTGATTCAATGCACACCCTTATGAAGTGTGCTGCCTGTAACTATGCTCTTCTCAGTCCTCCCTCTCACTTAGTTCAGTGGGGACACTCAGGGTCAGGCCCACACAATAGGTCTACTATCTATGTGTTGTTTTTTGGTTTTGTTTTTTTAACAAGTGGGTGAGGGAGTGGGTTGGAGGGGAAAGAAGCATTTGATTAGTTCTCTAGCCATGACATCACAAACATGACAGTGCCAGTCAGAAAGGTTTAATGGGAGATAGCTGATAGAAAGATAAGGTCCTATACCCAGGATTTAAGAGAAGGATTTTGGCATGGTATTAAAGCAGGAAAAGAGTTTGTCTATGAAGCAAAGACTGCCTGTTGGCTAGGGGCAAAAGAACAGGCTTTTTGGGCCTACCACAACTATTTTTTCAAAGGGTTTTTTTTTATTATCTTAGCTTTTACATCTCAGAGGATGTGACTTGACTCATAATATATTCAAAGATAGTGTGTCAACCTGTGATTTCATTGATATAGGGAGTTCCCATCTAAGGGAAGGCCCTCTGCCAAAGCAGGTCAGCACCTCTTCTGTAATGTATAGTCTTTAGAGAGTTGCCTGAGAAGTTATGTGACTTTGCACTTAAAAAGTACTTTAAATATTTTTGATCAACTAAGTATTAAGGGTCATAAGCAGGGATGTGCTGGTAAATGTTTAACCACTGGTTCTCTGAAAAGGCATACTCTCAATCTGTATTATTAACATTTTCTCCATCTTAAGCCTAAAAAATCAACAAAACAAGAAATCAAGCCCCCTTTGTAACATTTGACAATTTCTGAAGTATAAATGTTCACAGTGAAATTTTACCAGTGAGCTCTCATTAGCTGTCATCATCATCATCTTCTTCTTCATCATCATCATTATAATTATTATCATTAAAGGATAAAGTCAACAAGGGGTAACTTAATCAAGATCCTGTACATTCCTTTAAAAATTATATTCTCACTTTTGATCCAACCAAGTTTTCATACTCTTCCTCTATGAATGAAAATTCCTTGGGGTCTATAGATTGTCTACTTTTTGGACTTCTTTGACTTTGTCTACAGTAGCCCTGGCAACTACCCTGCTATTATTGGTTCTTTTTTTCGGGGGGGGGGGTGTTAAAGGCATATCAGCAAGCATAATTAGTCTCCATCACTCTATATGCCATACAAGTAAGTAAAAACTCCAGGTCTTTATGATTCTGATGCTCTAAAACTCCAGGTCTTTGTGACCTGATGCCCTGCAAATGGATTGTACTCATAAATTCAGCCAAAACTTATGGTCAGGATTGTTCTTGGAACTGTCAGGCTTGCCTTGTGCTGAGATAAAGCCTTTGGCTCCCTCTAATGGATAGGTTTCCAAAACCACATGAATGTGTCTGATCCAAAGACAACTGTAATTAAGTCAGGCCATGCTAAGGATTTAGCAGGTGTGGCAACTAGAGACTGTTCCATGGAATTCAATGACTTTCTGATGGTCTGGGTAATCCTCTTTTGGTACAAATAGATAGCTTAGAAGAAGGTTCAGCAAATCTCCCTTTGAATGGCAAGATCAGACTCACGGAAGGAAAAAATTAGACAATCTACTAGAAAGATCACTGGACATGATTTAAAAAATCAAAAAATGAAAAGTCCAAGATCTGTGAATCAACAGATTTGTGACCTTGGGAAAGTTATTTCATTCTGAGGACCTCAGTTTCCTTACCTGTAAAATCATAGGATCATAAGATTTAGAGCAAAGGTCACCTCGGAGATCATTTGGTCACAGAATCTCAAAATGAGAAGTCGCGTCAGAGGCCATCCAGCCCAACCTTCCTTGAATAATGAAATTCTCTGTGTAATCCAGCCTTTGCTCAGGAACCTTCAATGAGGAGAACCCACACCCTTCTGAAGCAACCCATTCCACTTTAGAACAGCTCTAATCTTCAGGAAGTTATTCCTTACATCAAGCATAGATCTGCCTCCTTACAACCTGAGCCCATTGACCTAAGTCTGCCCTCTGTGGTAAAGCGAAACAAGTCCCTCATGAATCTTTTCTTTTCCAGTCTAAATACTTCCAGTTCCTTAAACTGATACTTGTATAGCATGATCCAGTCATCCCACTCTATCTAGATTAGCCTCTTCAAAACATATTCCTGATTGCCTGTGGCCCTGTGAAATGATGGCACCCAGACCTCAACACCCAGACCTATTGTCTGATCAGGGCAAAGTATTGAAGAACTATCATTTCCCGTATCTCAGACATGATACCTATATTGTATACCTATATAAGTATACCTATACCTCATACAGCATTAGCTTTTTTTGGCTGCCATGCTACTTCTTTGATTCATAGTGCAATGATGCTCTACTAAATCTTCCACGTAACTCATGGAAATTGTCATCTAGCCACATTCCACCATCCTGTATGTTGGAAGCCAATTGTTTTAATTCAAGTGTAGCACTTTAAATTTATTACTATTGAAACTGAATCCATCATTCTAACCTGTTAAAATCTTTTCTTGGATTCTATCTCTATCATCCAGTGCATTTGCTACTGTGCTCAACTTTGCAACATCTTTACATTTGGCAAGGATAGCTTCTATGACTTCATTCAAGTCAACAATTTTTAAAAGTTGAATAACACAAAGTCAAAGAAAGATTTCTAGGCATTATCTCCTAGACACTCCTTCTATTCTGACATTAACTACTTTTAGATCTGATCATTTCACCATTTCTAAATACACTTTTAGTTTTTTGTTAGCATTTTGAATTCTTTTATTAAATGGTTAACTAAAATATATTAGTCTTATATCAGTACTCTGATCTACCAGTCTATACTGTAATAAAAGAAAATTAGACTATACTAACAGGATCTATTTACACTGAAGCCATGTTAACTTTTGATGATCATTGCTTCCTTTTCTAATTGCTCAGAAGCCTTCCTTTTGATAATATGTTGTAGCATTTGCCAAGAATCAAAGAAACTCATTGGCCCATATTTTTCAGATTTCACCATCTTCCCTTTTCTTAAAAAATCAAGTCATTTGCCCCTTTCCAGTCCTACAGCACCTTTCCATTCTCCAATCTTCCAAAGATCACAGTGGCTCAGCAATCTCATTGGCCAATTCTTTCAGTACTCTAGGATGTAGTTTGTCTGGACCTGATAAGTTGAATTTATTGAGGTCTTCTCTTACCATCTCTTCAATAATCTTCAGTTTCAACTCCCTGTAAAACATTTTGTTCTGTCTGTCCTGGTCCAAAGACAATTCTATTTGGCAAAAAAAAGAGGCCAAATCAATCAAATAATTCAGGCTTTTCTCTATAGCCCAATGTCATCATCCTCTCTACGCCCCCTACCCCAAAGCCCAGCCATATACCTTCTTTGATTTCTCTCTTGACTCCAAGATATGTCAAAAAGTACTTTTTATTATTCTAAGCTTTCTTCACTGATCTCAGCTCATTCCAGGTATCATAAATCTGTTCCTAGAGGATCATGTAATGCTTTTGAAGCTATTTTTAGTAACTTAATTTGCTTCCATCTTTGATGCATGTAGGGTTGCTTTTTTTTATTTTTTAATCTTAACTGGTTGATGAGTTCTCTGTGCAAACATCTTGTCTTTTTGACCCACACCTTGCTTTTCATACTTAACACAATCATTTCTGTTTCTGTTTCAAGAACTTCTTTCCTGAGAGCTTTCCATCCCACCTTAAGCCAACTTCCCCTGAAGAATATTCAATCATTTGTATTCTATCTGTCCTTTATCTGAACTCTCTGAAATATGTTCCCCCACAATCTAGGTTGCATGTCAAACTGTGCCTGCCTTGCTATATATTCTTTATTACAAACTCTATACTTAATAAATGCTTATTAATTGATTTGATTGACAGGTCATTTGCTCTCAAGATGAATGAAGTCATTTATCAAGCACTTACTATATATAAAGCACTATGCTAAGCACTGAGGATACAGATAGAACAGCAAGATATCTCCTACTCTCAAGAGACTCTAGTTCTAATGGATTATAGGAGGTTTCAGCTGCAAGTCAGATGGAAAGGCACTTTGGTCCTTAAGATGTAGCAACAAAGCATATTTTTTAATTTAATACATATTATTTAATATAATCTCCACTGATAAAAAGCCATATAAATTCATAATGTTGATCTATTTTACAGTGCCTAGGACTTTGGTGGTGAGAACTTTCTTTTTTGCATTTAGTAGCTGTGGTTACTGAGGAGGCAGGGGCTACAGCATCTGCCCATTGCTGGTAATTGACCAATAGTTGAAGATCATGTTTTGGTTTACCTAACACACTGCCTTCTATCTCTTATGGTGCCTTGTGCTTTGGATAGACTATATTTCTAGTCCATTTACTGGGGTTGGTAGAGATGGCTGGCATCTTCTGCACAGGGATTGCTTCCCTGGATGATGACTATAGGGGCTGGGCTAGAAATAGGGACAGTTGTTCCCTACTATTCCTGGGACCCATAAGCTTTGCTGACCATTGACACCAGTTGGTCAGAAGTTGGTTTTGGTCTTGGCAAGGATGGTAGTCCCTTTCTCCACAAGGATTGATTCCCTGGATAATAGCTATGGGGCATAACTGGTGGCAGAGTTGGTGATCTGGAAGGCACTACTATTCCCAATACTTTAGGGCTCAGGGTCTTGGGCTATTTCTATCCAGGTCTGAGGATGGGCAGTGGCTATAATTTGAATCCCCTGGCACATGCTGTTTCCTGTCTCTCTCTGAGTGACTCAGTGTTTTATCATTTGTCTTTCAGCAACTAGTTTTTCTTTTTAGTCAAAATCCATTCCAAAAGCACAGTTGTTCCTCACTGCTCAGTATACCTTGATAAGAACAAAGTTATTATGAAGGCAACTCATAAAAAGCTCAGCTGCTGGCTTTTGGCAAACAGACTCTGACAGCTTCTAGAAAATTGAAGTTGTCTATACAATATCAAACCTCTGCCCAAGGCTTTTTACCTGTTGGTAAACTTCTAAGTAATCTGTAATATACTCCAATGACAACATGGCTTCTGTATTTCTTCTCCACTAATCTTCACCTAAATCCTCTCCACCCTCTATTACCATTTGAACTTCTAGATTCTGGATTCTCACATATCTTCTTATTAGACAATATTGCCCCCTTTGCCCTAGAGGCAGAATGGCAAAGTAGATAGGGTGCCTGACTTGGAGTCAGGAAGAAGAGTTCAAATCCCATTTCTGTCACTTAATAGTTATATTATCATGGTCAGTCAGTCAACAAGTTTTTGTTAAGCATTTACTATGTTCCAGGCACTGTGCTAAGCATTAAGGATGCAAAGAAATGCAAGGAAAAAATGGTATTTGCTCTGGAGGAGCTCACAGATAATGGTAATGTGTGTACATACATAGAATACACACACACAATACTCATACAAGATATATACAGTGTAAGTGGAAGGTAATCTCAGGGGAATGCATGAGTAGTGGCATGGTTCAGGAAAGGTCTTTTTACAGAAGGAGGTGATGGAGAATATGAGTACTGAAGGAGACCAGAGAAGCCATTAGGCAAAAGTGAAGGAGGAGAACATTCCTGGCATGAAGGATAACCAGGACAAAGGTATAGAGTTGGCAGATGGAGTGTTGTAGACAATAGCAAGTAGACCAGTACAGCTGGATAGATTGTAGACTACATAGAAAACAAAAAAAAAATAGGAAGAGACCAGATTACCAAGGCTCTAAATGTATTTTATTTTTGTCTCTAGAAGTAACAGAGGACCTCTTGAGTTTATCAAGTTGGGGGATGATATGGTCAGATATGCACTTAAACAAATCACTTTGGCATCTGAGTGGAGGATGATTTGGAATGGTAGGGAGACCTTGTGGTAGAGAGACCAACCTGAAGGCTACTGCAATAGTGCAGGCCTAAGGTGATGAGGACTCATACCAGAGGGATGGCAATGTAAGCTGAGAAAAGGGACATATACAAGAGATGTCAAGGTAGAAATAACATGACTTGACAAGAGATTAGATATGTGGAGTGGATATATGTGGAGTGAATAGTCAGGGATGACATCAAGGCTATCAGCCTGAGTGACTGGGAGAATGATGGTGCTATCACCAGTGATAAGAAAAGAGGAGAAAGGGTTTATGCAGGAGAGATAATGAATTTTGCTTTGTTCATATTGAGTTTGAAATACCTATGGAACATCCACTTTTAGGTATCAAAAAGGCAACTAGTGATTTGAGATTGAAACAGAGGGGAGAGTAGGGCTGGTTATAGAAATCTAGGAATCATCTACATAAAGATAACTGACTCCATGGAACCCATAAGAACATATGAAATTACCAAGGAAGACAGTATAGGAGAAAAGAAGGAAGCCAAAGGGACCCAAATGGATGTGCCATAAATGAGGATACAGCAAAGGAGACTGGGAGCGAGTAATCATACAGGTAGGAGAAAAAACCAGGTCAGAGAAGTATCACCAAAAAACAAACAAAAAAAAAAATTAGAAGAGAGTATCTAGGAATAGGTCAAATAGTGAAGATAAGCAAAAATAGATAAGGACGGAGAAAAGACCATTAGATTTGGCCATCAAACAACTTTAAAAGACTTACAAACTCTGATCAATGCAATATCCAATCATAATTCCAGAGGACCAGTGATGAAGCATGCTATACATTTTGCTTAAATACATATATATGTATGTATGTATGTATATATGTATGTATATATGTATGTATATGTATATATATACATATATAATTAGAAAAAAAGAAGAGAGAGAAAAAAACAGAAAAAGAGAGAAAGAAAAGAAAGAAGAGCAAGAGAGAGGGAAAGAGGGAAAGACAGAGAGAAAGAAGCATTTATTAAGTGCCTATTATGCGCCAGGCACTGTGCTATAAGGTTTACAAACATTATCTCATTTGATCCTCACAAGAACCCTGGGAAGTAGGTGCTGTTATTATCTCCATTTTATAGTTAAGGAAACTAAGACAGAAAAAAGCTTAAGTGACTTGCCCAGGACCACACAATTAGTAAGAGTCTGAGGCAAGATTTGAATTTGAGTCTTCCCGATTCCTAGCCCAGCATTCTAGCCACTGTGCAGCCTACCTGCCTCTAGGAGATGAAAGCAAATATGTTTATTATTGAGTAGTTATGACAGTAAAATGTAAAGAAGGTAGTAGATTTGGAATGGGGGAATTGTGTGAGGGGGGGATGATTGACAGGGATGGGAGTTAAAGAATAAGAAATTGATGATGTTCTAACTATTTTGTTCCTCTTGAGTAACATAGCTCCTTCCAAAGCCATATTCTAGTCATGACTCCTTCCCACCAGTGTCAGTGATACTTCTTGCAGTGATGGTCCAGTCTCTTAATTTTCTTTTATAGAAGAAACTAGGAACCCACAAAGAAGAATTAACTTGCCCCAAGTCACATAGTAGCAGAATGGACAATAGAACCCAGGGCCTTTTATCCAAACCCCGTGCTTGTGGGATTAGAAGATCCCCCTCAGCTATGACATTTACTGATCCCCAAGATTTTAATTTAGGAAAAATGAAAGAGAATGAAGAAATACAGTGGGAAGATAGTTTGCAAGCAAGGTATGCCCTCATGCTAATAACCCAATCCCACACTACTAATAAGCATATCATGCTCTGGATCCTAATAATGTCTCAGTAAGATTTCCACATCTCTGAAGACACCAGCATCAGCTTATTAAATTAATGGCTAAGTGTAGCCCACACGATTCCTACTTCAAGAAAATCAATCTTCTCTCCCTCCCCCTCAAAAACCATCATTGTTGCAAATGCAGTAACACATTATAAATCCATCTCTTTACAACTACAGTTCAACTGTTGTTAAACAACCCTGGAGTTTCATTTCCCAAGATTCACAGGAGGCCTGCCAGACCAAACGTGTTCAGCACCGCGTGCCCGTGAAATCCTGGGAATACCGGGGTGCCAGCAGGGCCCTGCCCTCTGAAACTGGGCCATCGGCTCCAAGAGGGTGGAATTCCGCAAGAAGGTTCGTTCTCTAGTTAGGAGAGAGTTTGTAAAGGCATTAAGAAAAACATACGAGGCGGGGGAGGGGGAGTCCTTGATGAATGAGTCGGACTTCTTGGTTATTTTTAAAGAATAAATTGTTTGGGATTATCTTTAAAAGATACATTCCTAGCAGTCCTACCCCTCGGGCCGAGGCCACGCTAACGTTCCCCCACGGCCAGAAGCCGCTGGGGTCGGGCCTGGCTCAAGCTTAGGCCTGAGGGGAGTCGTGAAGTGGGGTCGTCTGGGGCGGTAATGGCGGCCGCGGGTATCACTACTGTCCGCTATCGGGAAAGAGACGCCTGCTAAGGCGTGGGGGCGGTCGGGGGAACCGAAAGTGTCATGGCGGAGGTGTCCCCTGTCACGTGGCCTCCTTACTTCCGGTGACGTGCTCCCATGTCCTCCCAGCCAGCAATGGAAAAGGGGAAACCTCCCCAGCAGGCAAGGCGGCCGCGACAGCCGAAAGAGGAACAGAAAGAAGCTCTCCCCGCCGATCCCCCGTACGGGCCCAGGCAGGGGATTCTGCGCGCACCTCCCAGCCACAATGGCAACTTCATGAGAAGAAGTTTTACTAATTGTAAAGAAGGCGCGTCAGAAGAAGCAGGATGGGGCCCTGAACCTCATGGCAGAAAGGTTGGGCACCCGAAGGCTAAGGCTTACAATCAGCCGTATGTATGTGGACATTAAATGCCAGAAAATCAGTTCAGAAGGAAAAGGTAAAATCCAGCTTCAGGTGGTCCTACACGCAGGAGACACAACCAACTTCCATTTTTCTAATGAAAGCACAGCTGTGAAGGAGTGAGATGCCATGAAAGACCTTCTTCAGCAGTTGCTACCCAAATTCAAGAGGAAAGCCAATAAAGAATTGGAAGAGAAAAACAGAATGCTGCAAGATGATCCTGTTTTGTTTCAGCTTTATAAAGACCTGGTTGTGAGTCAGGTCACAACCTGTCAGTGCTGAGGAATTCTGGGAGAATCCTTTAAGCATGAATACTGTAGATAGCCCTGCAGCATCCAAACACAAGCAGGATATGGGCATTTCTGACAGATGTCTACCCCCAAACAGATGGTTGTAATGGCCTATGGTATATCTTAACTTCTTATATGGTTCAGTCCATATTTAGAACCTACCCAATAGTAAAAATGAAATATTCAGAAAAGGTTCCACATAACATGACAGAAAAAAAGTTCTGGACACTATTTTTTCAATCCCATTATTTTCATAGAGATTGGCTTAACACAGCATCAAAAGATCTCTTTGCAGAGTGTGTCAAAATGGATAAAAAAGGTTTAAAAACAATGGTGTCACTAGGAGTGAAAAACCCACTACTAAATCTGACAGCACTAAAAGATAAATCATTGGATGAGGGCTGTGGGGTTTCCCCTGTGCCATCTACTTCAATTCTTCAAAATCCATAAAGGAGAATAGCAATGCCATGATCATCAGGAGATTTAACCAACATAGTGCTATGATCCTAGCAGCAGGCCTCAGGAAATATGAAGCACAAAATTGTGACAACAGCAGCACAGATGGGAGCTGTCTGGATTCAGACTTCTTTCAGCCACCAGTCAAAAAGGTGAAGTTACAGGAATCCATTGAATATGAAGATGGAGAAAATAATAGCATAAAAACAATTGCACTAAGCCTGAAGAAGTCAGATAGGTATTATCATGGCCCAACTCCAATTCAATCCCTCCAATATGCAACAAGTCAGGATATTATCAATTCTTTTGAGAGTTTTAAGCAAAAGATGGAAACTTACACACCCAAACTAACTCAGGTTCTTTCAAGTCATGCTTCAAGTAGTACCATCACAGCCTTATCCACTGGAGGAGCACTTTCGCAGGGAGGATCCCAGCAAGCCATAAATCAGATGGTATGGAATGACATTCAGTCAGAGCTCAAACACTTATATGTGGCCATGGGGGAGCTGCTGAGGCATTTCTGGTCCTGTTTTCCAATTAACACACCAATCCTAGAAGAAAAGGTAGTGAAGATAAAGAATAATTTGGAACAATTCCAAGCTACCAAGTTCTGCCCATTCCAAGAAAAAAATTGGAGACAATATGTAAGTACAAATTTGGTAAGTCACATAGAAGAAATGCTTTAGACAGCCTACAATAAACTCCACACATGGCAATCCTGGCACCCGCTGAGAAAGACATGAAGGAACCCTAGGTGTTGGAAGCTTGGATCCCTGGGATGCTCTCTGTAGCAGTTGTGGGAACACACGCTGAGCAGTTGTGGGAACACACCCAGATGATGCTGCAGGCACTTATGCAGCCACTGGACTTGGGAGCTGAGACTATTGAACTTGCACATTATGGAGTGAAAGAAGCTGTGGTTAAACTTAAAAAACTGGGAAGTAAATTAAGGCAAAACTAAAATTAGCTGAATTGCTACATATATTTTAAAAAGACACTTTACTGCAGTTACTCAGGAACTGCTTTTGATTTGCATTAAGAGCTGCTTTCAGAAATAAGTAACTTTTTAAAGAGTGAATTGAGAAAAATCTAACTTCTTTTGTCTAAACTTTTTATTAAGTATATGAAACAGGGTAGAAATTAATTGTTTTGTGTTGTTTTTTTTCCTCCACTGGATCATCATATCTGTTTGTACTGTAACATCTTTGTACTTTATCATTGTACTAGATCAGGGGTGGGGAATCTGTAGCCTCAAGGCTACTTGTGACCCCCTAGGTCCTCAAATATAGCCCTTTGAATCCAAACTTCACAAAACAAATCCTTGAATTTGTTTGGATTCAGTCAAAGGGCCCCACTTGAGGACGTAGAGGGCCACATGTACTAGATCACCATCTGTTTGTACTTTACTGAAACAGTTTGAAAAAGGAGTATTTTTTTCTGGGTAATTTAATCATTTTATTAATAATAAAATGGTTAGTAATAAAAGGATAGTCATTTGGCCATTTCTCTCAGACCAAAGATACAAAAAGGAATATTTTAAATAAAGCAGAGAGAAGCTTCGCTCTAACCATCAGGAGACACTCGTGGTCAGAGGCATCTTCTGCTCTGTGTTTCCTGTGGAAATGAGAAGTAATAGAATTGCACTGAGTACTTTTTTATGGTTTGGGGTCCTGGAGTGACACAAGGGAAACAATTTTGCAGAAAGTCTTGAATTTTTATGCAAAACTTTTTAAAGAAATGATGGAGCTACATGTTTTTGTTTGAGTGCCCATATGCACTGCTGAGATTTTTTTAAGATGGCATGTGCTTTGAGGAAACTGCTTTTTTAAGAGTTTAAAAATCTTACTGAAAAGAACTATAAGAATCATTTACTTGTTTTCTCCTCTTTAAAGAGAAATAAAAAGTGTTTCTCCAGTCTGTTTTTCTCCATTCACTACCTATGCAATAATCATTGCATAGAGTAGAAAGCATGTGAATGCAAAAAAAAGAAAGAAAGAAAGAAAGTTAGATATGATATTGTATCTGGAATCTGTGCCATATTTTGTTCCTACTAGGATCAACTCACTATTTTTCTAAGACTTAGCCATCTTGTATTAAATACATAAAAAGTAAAAAAAAAAAGATACATTCTTTCAGTCATTCAATAAACATTTATAAAACATCAGAACAATAACTATATCTGGGGAAAATTCAATGGAAGAGTTGATGGAGAGGAGGACTTCCTGCATCAAATGCAGTGATGTGTGGAGGGCTGAAAGTTCAACTCACTCTCTAGGTAAGGCCAAAAGTTTCTACTTTCCATCCATTTCAGTCAGGTGCATTTGTCCTGGGAAATAAGGTGTCTCTGTTTCAAAAAGGAGAGAGAGAGAGAGACAGAGACAGAGAGACAGAGACAGAGAGAAGGGAAGGGAAGGAAGAGAAAAAGAAAAAAGAAAGAGAGATTTTTGTATCTGAAGAAGGAGATGGGGTGGGGAGGGGGACAAGAAGATGTGATTAAGAGGGATGAGAGTTAAGGACTGCACAGCTGATAATGCTTTACTGTTCACTATATAATTAAATAGAATAGTAATAAATTATTTTAATTGTGTTGGGGGGGTATTATTAACTAACTTCCTACCCTTACCCCCAAGTAGAAGCCCTTCCCTATATAGTCAAAACAAATCAACATAATGGCCATGTGTGAAAATGTATGTCTCACTCTACATATTGAGTTCTATACCACTCCGTCAAGTGATGGAGGATATATGCCATTATGTCTTTTGAAGTCACTGTTTTTCATTGAATTGATCAGTATTCCAAGGCCTTTCAAAGTGATTTTTCTTCATACTATTGTGGTGAAATCATGCAACAAACTCTCTAGGTGCTGCTCATTTCTCTCTGTTTTCAGTTTGTACACATCTCACACTTCTCTGAATCCATCCTTGTTGTTTCTTTTTTTCTTGTAGTCCAATAATATTCCATCACATTCATCTTTATTCAGCCATTCTGCAACTAATGAACATATTATTTTTGTTTCTATTTCCTTCATACTACAAAGAGTACTGATATAAATATTTTATTTATGAGTCCTTTCACCCTATGCTTAATCTCTTTGGAATATATGTCTAGTAGTAGTATTTCTAGGTCTATGGTTACAGACAGCTTAGTGACTTTTTGAGAGCAATCCTAAATTGTTTTTCAAAATCATTTAATTTTAAAGCACTTCATGGCTCCACCAATAGGGTATTAACATGTCCTCTCTCCTTCAACCCCTTTAATAAGTGATATTTTCCTCTTTTATCATCGTTGCCAATCTGATATGTGTAAGATAGAATGTTGAATTGTTTAAATTTGTATTTCTCTAATTTTTAGCAATTTGGATAATTTTTTTTTTAATTTGCTCCAAATTGTTTGCATTTCTTCATATGAGAACTGGTCACGCATATCTGAGTAATGAGTAATGAGTAATGAGTAACAAGTCTTCTAAACAAAGGTGGAGCCATGGGGCAGCTAGGTAGTACAGTGGATAGAGCGCTGGCCCTGGATTCAGGAGGACCTGAGTTCAAATCCAGCCTCAGAAACATAATACTTGCTGGCTGTGTGACCCAGGGCAAGTCACTTAACCCCATTGCCTGGCCAAAAAAAAAAAAAGATCATTCTGGAATTAAAATGCCAGAGAAATATATGCTTTATCTTAGAAGCTATCCTAGGAAACACTTAAACTTCTCAAGTTGTAGAAATACACTTAAGGTGGTTAAGGAGTATCCATTTGACAACTGATTGGATTGGAAAGGTAAAAGTTTGGAGCCAAGGAGACCAATTAGAAAGCAATTATGATAGTATAAGCAGGAGGTGGTAAGAGTCTCAACTAAGGTGTGTGATTGGAAAGGTGACAGATAGGAGGTGCTCTGTGGGTACAATCAACAAGACAGCAACTGATTAGATATGGAGGAATGGGAGACAGGCAAAAATTGAGGATGACTCTGAGGATTCAAAACTGAGTGGAAAAATGGTGGTGCCCTTGATAAAAATATAAACGTTGGAAAGAAGGATTGGTTTGGGGGAAAAATAATGAGTTCCAATTTAAAAGAATGGAAATAAAGTGTCAGACTAGGTTGATTTAATGACAGGATTGTTGATTTTATAAAAACCAATTTAGTCAAAAACTTATTCATGCCAGAGAGATCATTATCAGCCCAAGTCTGTATTTTGACTTAGTTCAGAAAAGTGAAGATATATGTGTATAGGCTTAAATCAAGGATTTTATTGTTGGTTAGTCGTTTTCAGTCACATCTGACTCTTTGGGACTTTATTTGGGCTTTTCTTAACAAAGATGTTGGAGTTATTCGCCATTTCCTTTTCCAGCTCATCTTTCAGAAGAGGAAACTGAGGCAAACAGGATTAAGTGACTTGCCCAGGGTCACACAGTCAGTGTTTGAGACTGGATTTGAACTCAGGAAGAAGAGTCTTCCTGAGTCCAGACCTAGCATTCCATCCACTATACCACCTAGCTACCCTAAATCTAGGAAATCAACCTAATATGTCAGTGATTAACTCTGGGTGGTCCATACATAGAAGAGACTGTGCAGTTTCATACTGATGTAAACAAGTAAACCTTCATGACCCAACCTAGTCACAAATCCTAGCTCTACTCCTTTGAATTCACAAGTCAGATAAAGTAGATCATTAGGTTAGATAAAGCTTAACAGGACTGGTAGAATTCCTTTGTATTTAAGCACCACCTTAAGAGAAGTATAATGTACCACTAGAGTGGTAACAATAGTCTTGATTTATGATGGCTTGGTAAGATGACATCTAGAGTACTGTGTTTAGTTCTAGGTGAGACATTTTAGGAGGATTTCCACAAACTGAAGAGCATCCAACAGAGCTCAGCCATGAGGAGCCTCAAGATTGTTCCATATAAAAATCAGTGGAAGGAGTTGGGATTTTTAGACTGGAGAAGAAAAGACTTAGGGGACACATGAGAGCTTTCTTCAAGTATCTAAAAGATTCTTTCATGGAAGATTCTTTAGACCTATTTTGTTAGGTCTATTAGAAGGCAGGATCAAGAGTAAAACTAGAATGAGAAGGAAATTGATAATAGACAAATATGTGATATATATTTGATATATATGTATGTATGTGTATATGATATAAGAAAAAGTTGATTAAATAATTTGAGATATATATATATATATATATATATATACATAAGAAAAAAATTACTAACAATTAGTTACTTAACACAAGAATGAGATGGCTCTGGTGGTGGTATGTTTTCCCTTCCTGGAGACCTTCAAGCAAAGCTGAATGACCACTTGATTAAGGATTCTTTTTCAGATACAAGTTGGATTGCATGGTTTTTAAGGAGACTCCTTCCATCTCTGAGATAGTCTATGTATTCAAAGTTGCTATCCTCACCCAGTCTATGTATTCAAAGTTGCTATCCTCACCCCATATGTTGGTCCAGACAAAACAATTTTAAATGTAGTCCATACTGGACCAGTCTCTAACACATAAATGGCTGGAGCCAAACAAAGCAGGCCAGAGGCTGATGAGTCAGGAATCAAACAGTGATTTAATTAATTTCAGAGTGAGGAAAACAGATTTGAAAACCAAAATTCCCCTGAGAAGGAGGGCTTGTGACTTGTGGTAGGGGTAGGGTTTATAATCATGAAAAACCACAAAAAGGCAGGACCCAACACAGTCATTCTTAGGTCTTGAACAGTTCCCATGGCAGGCCCATGTGTGCAGGCATTTTAGGGGACAATACGGGTGTTCTTGGGTCTTGTGGGAACAGTCTCCACATTATTAGAATCATTGAGCCTTGTGATTGCCTCAAGTCTTAAGGGTCGTTGAGCCTTGTAATCATTCAGTGGGTACAGAACCAGAGTTAGTGTGCCAGGAACAAAAGTATAGCACCTGGTTCAGTTAACTTACCTGTTACAAGTATAGGAATTGTTCAGAGTATCAAGAGGTGTGATTGATCACTTTCTGTGGTAGCACATCACCTGTAACTACAGCTGTCAGACCAGAATCTCCTGGGAAATGAGGGAGCTCCAACAAATCTAGATAGTATAATCCTTATACATATCATATAAATTAATATGAAAATCATAAATCCCATGACAGTCCCTTTAATCAGATACTGTCACTCTCTCCTCTGAACCACCATAGGACTCATCACATCCTGGACTATCACGTTCTACGCAATCTCTAAGGACTCTCCCAGTTCTAAAGTTTCATTTCTCCAATGACTTATTTCATATTAATATTTATTAAAGGCAGCACAGTATAGTGGAGAACACTAGACTTGAGTAAGTTCAAATCCCATTCAACCACTTAGCAGTTGTATGCTCATGGACAAATCATTTCATTTCTCCATCCAAGCTTCAGTTTCTCTATTTGTAAATAGACATAATAATAACTGCAGTACATACTTTGAAGGGTTGTTGTAATGATCCAACAAATTAATTATATAATGAACTTTGTAAGCTATAAAGTTCCATAGATATAAGTTGCTATTTTGATCATTATTATTCTTATCATTTTGACTTTTCCTAGCAAACTTATAGTGAAGTGATCCACTGATTTATTAATTCAAAGAAAAATAAACACTTTATTAATAACTTTCAAATTCTTTCAGTTACCATCATTAGCTGTCCCAGGTTAAGAGATGGCAAATCACCATGGAGGTATGAGATTCATTTCATCCTATATGGACCCCTTCTAAAAAGAATGACCAATGTTTCTTCCATGTTACCTACCTCAGACCAGTTCTAGTAAGTCTTTGTATTTTCTCTTCTCATTTAAGCGAGACAATGCTATACAGCTATTTAATAAACTATTATACCCAGCATAAAATAGTATCTATTTATGATGTCCTGGGATCACAAATTTAGAACTAAAAGAGACCTTAGAAGTCATCTAAGGATTTGGACTCAAATCCTTCATTGTTTATTTACATAAACTGAGGCTCCAACAGGACCATATGTGAAATAAGGGGCAGAGTTGTGATTTTAATGAAGTTGCCCTGACTACACAGCCAACAATCTTCCCACGTACCATGTTGCCTTCTCTAAATGTTGTATGTCTCTTGGGGCCTAGCATGGTGTTCTGTACACAGTAAGTACTAAATAAATTGGAGGGATAACTGAATGAATAAAAAGCATGTATTTATGTGGTATTTCAGCCAGTTAGGTGGTACAACAGATAGAGGACATTCATCTTTGTGAGTTCAAATCCGGCCTCAGACACTTACTAGCTGTGTGACCCTGGGCAAGTCACTTAACTCTATTTGCCTCAGTTCTTCATCTTAAAATGAGCTAGAGAAGGAAATGACAAACCACTCCAATATCTTTGCCAAGAAAACCCCAAATGGGGTCACGATGAGTCAGACCCGACTGAAAACAACTAAACAAATACAGCATTTAACAATGTTTCATATTGGTATTATAGAACATGGCATAACAACAGAAACAAAACACTAAAGAGATAAACACAACAAGGGGCTTAGTAGCACATCCAAGATAGAAGAGATCTTTTAATACCATCAACTAGTGGCCCTAAAGAAATCAAGGAACTCAGATGCTCAATTGTACAAAACTCCATATTCAGTCCTGCATGCAACATTTCAAATAATCAGATCATAAAACATAAACAGTAAAACTGGAATACACAGCTAAGACTGTTTTCCCCATTTAATTATATATGTTTGTGTTTATCAGAAAAAACCATGGGATCATGCCAGTCATGTCAGCAATCTTGGGTAACCTCTACTAGTTCTGAAATGGACCAAGCAGAATCACTTTATTAGTTTTCCATGCTATTGATGAGCTACCATCATTGTTCATAAGACTTTCTGGCTCTCTCTGGAGAGTGCTTCGGGTGGGTTTCAATTAAATCTAGTCTTTTCTGCAAAGATTTTTAAATTAACATTCACCAGACTTCTTGCCAACTCGCACAGAATGAAGTAACTTCTGCTCAACCAATATGCTGAATATTAGATTAGACTCAATGAGTCATACCCAGAAGAGTGAAATTCACACTCCAAGAAAATAAATTCCAATAACGTTCAGGGCACAGTTGTAATTCACAAAAGTCAAAATATGCTTCACTGGCTGTTGAAATTTGATTCTACATTCTCACCATAATGTTCAGATATGGAGATTATTATGGGCTCTTATTTCAGTCCATTCTGATCCTAGATTTCTCTAAAATAATAAGCAAATGAGAAAAGTCATATAAAATCAGATCAGTGGTTCATCTAGCTCAACATTCTGCCTCAGACAGTGATGCCACGGGCTGTTCTGTGAGGTACTATAATATTTGCCTTTCATGGCACCCTCTTCAAAAGGTTCAGACCCTTTGCTCTATTAATCATCCCATTTCTTCCTTCAGACCCTTTGCTCTATTAATCATCCCATTTCTCTCTTACAAGGAGTTTAGATAAAAATATTTTAATAAAGCCATTGTTGAATGAATGACCTTATATATGAATACTCCCAGATTACCTTGTATTTTGTAAATGGATAGATAGATGATAGATAAACATTATATAAATATTTCCATATAACATATGTGGTCTCCTCTAATAAATATCCAAAAAAGGAGATTGAGTGGTCAGACAGGCAGGCAAGACATCGGAGAAAATAA
Source organism: Vombatus ursinus (assembly GCF_900497805.2). Lineage (NCBI taxonomy): Eukaryota > Metazoa > Chordata > Mammalia > Diprotodontia > Vombatidae > Vombatus > Vombatus ursinus. Next base: position 1,644,114 of record NW_020950062.1, on the reverse strand, counting down.
AAAACCTAAAGAAGAGAGAATACGGAGTAGGAGGTGATGATAAGCAGTGTGAAAGGTTGCAGAGAGGTGAAAAAGGATGAGGACTAAGAAAAAGTCCTTAGATCTGACAACTAAGAAATTACTAATAACTTTGGAGAGAGCAATTTAGGTTGAGTAATGAAGTCAGAAGCCAGATGTCAAAGAGTTTAGGAGGGATGAGAGGAAAGGATGTGAGGTACTCCACATAGATGACTTTGTCAAGTACTGTAGATAAGAAAAGAACAAGAAGTATAGAAAGATAGTTGGACAGATCAAGTGTTTTGTTTTGTTTTGTTTTCTGAACATATTTGTAGACGGTAACAAAAGAGGCAGTAGAGAAGGAGAGATTGAAGAGTAGGAGTTTAGAAGATAGAGGAATCAACCTACTGGAGAATTTGGTAAGGAGGGATTAATGGTTCGTGTAGAAGGGTTTGCCTTGGCAAAGAGAAGGGCCACCTTTTCATATGAGACAGGGATAAAAGAATAAATTATGAAGAATGATATCAGAAAAATGTGGGTTGGGTAGTCAAAGAAAAGTCAGAAATTTTGGTAATTGGTCAAATTGTCTCAATTTTTTCAGTGAATTATAAGACTAAGTTCTCAGCTGAGAGTGTTCAGGACAAGGGTACAGTGGAGTGCTTGAGGAGAGAAGAGAAAGTTTGGAACAGCTACTGGAGAAAGTGGGTTAGAGAACCAAAAAGGGAGTATTCAAAAGATTTTTCTGCTTCAGGAAAGGCCCAGTTAAGATTGGTTAACATAACATAGAGGACTCAGAAAACATAGTTTCATAAATTCCTCCAGGTTTATTCAGCATTAAATAAATACGAGCAAAAAAAGGCAGATGATCAGAGCAAAACAGAGCTGGGATTTGGCGAGGAATAGCTGACACAGGACAAAAAGGGGAAGGATTTGAGAGTGGAAGACAGATAGAATTGAACTGTGTCACCAGTGGCTAGAGCTAGGTCAATGTAGCTAGAGCAGAGCTGATAGCCTAAGAAAGAACTGAATAGTGGAGGGAATGGAAGTTAATGTGAGGATGAAGAATATGGTTAGAGAATATTAGACATAGGAAAATATGCAATAACAAAAGAATATGATCAAATAAAGGAACTCAGGTTCATAAACATGACAGCAGAACACTTGGGGGTAATACCCAGATCAAAGCGTAACCGTGTGTGTGTGTGTGTGTGTGTGTGTGGGTGTGTGTGTGTGTGTGGGTGTGGGTGTGGGTGTGGGTGTGGGTGTGGGTGTGTGGGTGTGGGTGTGTGGGTGGGTGTGTGGTTGAGGTGGAGAGCATAGATAGGTCACCAATGAGTAGATTGAAGAACCCAAAAGTTATGGTGTTTGAAGAAGTGAAGGCCCCTAGTATGAAGGCAAGAGTTGGAGTGAAGAAAAAGCTGGGAGGCAGGCACTAAACTCATTGAGGAAGGAAGAATATCCAGGGAGGAACAGGGCCAACATATAAGATTCACCAGTGATAAATTTAAATAATGTGAACCTCGAAGGAGGAGAGGTGATTCAGTGATGGCAGCAGAAGGAGAATCTGCAAGTGAAATGGGAAGCAGGACGTTGGGAGGGGGGGTAGATTGACTTGTATGGGGTCGGGGTGTTAAGCAGTTGGAACGGAGATAAATTTGTACTTTAGCGGCAAAGGCTTCACAGGATCCTTGACTGATTAGATTGTTCAAGGGAAACCTTAATTACAGATAGTTATATCATGTCCTCTGAGGCTTTAGAAAGCCAATTTCCTAGCACGGAGGAGCAGGTGGAGGTATAGCCTAGTAAGCCAGGGAGCCTGATCAGGATGCCAAAAAAAGGTGCTTCACGGCATGCCTTACTCTGAAGAAGACCCTGGGGTCTTCCAGAGGCTTAATTGTTGGTGATAGGGTCTTAATGGGGGCAACGTTATAAATCTGGGACATTTTATCTGTTGGGATTAATTTTTAATATAATTGCATAGGAAGTTTACTATTAAGTAAATTGTTAATTTTTTTTAAATAGTGCAGTTCACTCACATCAGAGTGAGGTCAGCCAATCCTTCAAAAAACCAGCACTACATATCCTCAAGGAGACTGTTGGAACAACCTAATCTCTTATCAAAATTCTACTACTATTCCCAACCCTAGGACAGCTCACTGATTTTATCCTTGATTTGTTTCCTTGCATTACGAATCTCTCTGGACTATCATGTCTTTTATGCCTTTGACTACTCTAAATTCCATCAAAGTTCTCTTAAACAACCTGACCTTGGACACTGGAACTCTCTTGTCTTTGCTGGATCTGACTTGGTTGGTTTCCAGTTCTCAGTAAGCAGCTCCCCAACACTGCAATTACCATCACCACCACACCTCTGGGATAGGGGAAGGAGTACTCAACTTGAACCGTAAAAACCTGGATTTGAATTTTGTCTCACATATTTTCTAGCTGTATGACCATGAACAAAAGACCTTTAAACTCTAAACCTCACTTTGTTATCTGTAAAATGGTTATAATAATACCAACAGCACATCTCGCACAAGGTACTTTTGAAAATCGAATGAAGTCATGCATGTAAAGCTCTTTGTAAAATCTTAAAACACTACGTTAACATCAGCTATTAAGGCCCATTGGACAACTAAATGGTGCAGTAGATAGAGTGCTGGACCTGGAGTTGGGAAGACTCATCTTCTTATGTTCAATTCTGGCTTCATACAATTACTAGTTGTGTGACCCTGGATAAGTCACTTAACACTGCCTCAGTTTCCTCATCTGTAAAATGAGCTAGAGAAGGCACTGGTAAACCACTCCAGTATCCTTTCCAATAAAACCCCAAATGAGGTCACAAAGAGTGGAACACAACCAAAACAACTGAACAACAAATTTGGCCCATTACCCCAACTGCTGACCTGTACCTGCATCAAAAAACTGTCAGTGCAAATTAGGCTTCAGATACTCATTAACTGTGTGACTGGGGAAGACATTCTCGCAGCTTCAGTTTCTTCCTCTTTAAAATAAGCATAGTATGATTGGTGTGAGGATTAAACCAGTTAGATATAAAATGCTTTGCAAATCTTGTAATCAACAACATCACCACCATCATCACCTCCACATGACTGAGGGGGAGAGCTAACCTTCTCTTCCTTCAGTCCCAATCCTACAAACACTGTTCCCCACTTGAAGCAATCAAATTTCCCTCCTTCTTTCTTCTGTCAAAATTTTTGCTTTGAACTCCCTCACGACCCTCCTCAACCCTTGAAATTTCGCATCTAATCTCTCTACTAAAACTACTCCCTTGAAAATCTCCAATGAATGGGGCAGCTAGGTGGTGCAGTGGATAGAGCACCGGCCCTGAAGTCAGGAGGACCTGAGTTCAAATCCAGCCTCAGACCAAACACTTGACACTTACTAGCTGTGTGACCCTGGGCATGTCACTTAACCCCAATTGCCTTAAAAAAAAAAGTCTCCAATGAAAGCTTCCTGTCAAATCAGTGGCTGTTTTTCATTCCTCATGTTTCTGGATCTGTCCGTAGCATCAGACATCATTGGCCACCCAAACAACTTCTTGCTGTTTTCCAGCTTCTTGTCACTATACTCTCTTAGGGTAAAGGGGAGTCATAGGATCATAGACTTTAAAGCTGAACACAACCTTAGAGAACATCAAGTTTAACCCATTCATTTTACAGATGAGGAAACTAAGGCTGAGAGATGTTGTAACCTACCAAGAGTCACACAGTGAGTGTCTGAGGCCAGATTTGAACTCATATCTTCCTCAGAGGATTTCCTTGATATATTTGATGAACTTTCCAGAAAATGAGTCTTTGCCTGGAACCTATAAATGTTCTACACCTCCCCCTATAATGAGAGTGGTTCTCATTGGCACTTTAGATTCTAGATTTATAGTTGGAAGAGATCTTAGAGGCCCTTCCCCCAATACAATTTTCAGATGAGGGAACTGAAGCACAGAGAAGTAATAAAATGACTTGCCCAGTTGCTCAATTAATAAGCCCCCAAGACGGGATTTGAACCCAGATCCTACTAATTACCGGCTCAGTACCCTATGCCATGCTGTCTTTCTTGTTAAGACAACAAAAGGTTAAGTCTTAGTGCCTTAGTGTCTCTAATCAGTCTGTATCTTCCTCTTTTGCTGTCCCATTTTCCTTTTCTCAACCCCCTCATGTGCATGCTCCACCAAACTATCCACAGCTCTCTTCTCTTTCTTCATTCTCTCCCTTGACAATTTTACTCACTCCTCCTGTAACTTCAATTATCACTTGGTCAGGGCTTCAAAAGGCTCCTAAGACATCATTAATTCCAGTAAGTGTAGGAGAAGTTCACTTCAAGGTCACTGAAAAACAACCTAAAAACTGTGAGAGGAATCTTTGTGGGGACAGGGGAGAAGAGAATATCTTTCTACAACCCTAGACTCCCCTTCCACCACACACACACACACACACACACACACACAGAGTTATGAAGAAAGTTCTAAAAGGAACAAGAAACCCAGTACTCTTGCCAAATTGAACCTACTTCAAGGGACAAGCTCAGTAGCTTGGGATTCAGATAAGAATGGAATTGATTGACTCTTGGGAGAACTAAAATTATTAGGTTTGGTCAGCAAAGTAAACCTGACTCCGTTTTGAATTTGCATTGAAGACCAGCCTTAAGTGCTCTGATTTCTTGTCATTTTAAGTGATTCCCCCATCGTTATTGCTATTTTAAATTCTTTCCAGTACTTTGGTACAAACCCATAGAATTCCCTATATGTACTAGCAATAAAACTTTTAGATTGCCTAATAACAGATGGTGCATTTTTCAGAAATAGAAGGATAGAGGAGAAGTCGGAAACCTATTTCCCTTTTTGCTGGAAAAAGCAAAATCTTTTCAAGAGGAAGGGTGATATTAAGCATTATCCATGTAGCTGATGAGCCAAACCCTGACCTCTTGCAGGAGTTAGTGATCACTGCCACCTCACTCAAGAGATATCTAGTCTAATCATGATCATGACCAGTCCATGAGTAGATGTTTGTGGTATACATTCTCTGTGCCCAACTATTTGTGGGGAACTATGAAGTTATCAAACAATGTATGTAATGGGTCATAACACCTCATAATATTTACTATCTAGTTCAGCAAATAAGACAAACACACATGAAACAGAATAATATGATATAATTATGGGCTGGGGTGTGCCAATAACATAAACAGACTCATGTAGTGGAAAGAACACTGATCCTGGAGTAAAAAAGAAAACCTGAATTTGAATACTTGCAATACTATTTATGTATCTATGTAATCTTGGGCAAATGACAACATCATTGGGCCTTATCTTCATAATTTTTAAAATAAGAGGATTCCTCTAGATAGATGATTTCTGAGAGATTCCAGGTCTGGATCCTAAAATCCTATGCAAGGGGAATACAGGGAAGGGAGATGTATATATGGAATGGAATAGATCCACAGAATTTGGGGAATTGGAAAGGACCTCAGAGGCTATCTACTCCAAGCCATGTAACAGAAGAAGCCCCAAAAAGTGGTCATCTGGCCTCTATTTGAAGACTCTGAAAGGGGAATCCAATATCTCTTGAGGCAGCTCATTCCCCCTTTAGACAGATTTAATTTTAGAATTTTTTTCTTTAACACCAAACCTAAGTTTGCCTCATTACAATTTTTGCTCATTGCTTCTGGATCTGCTCTCTGAGGATGAGAATGACAGGTCCAATCCCTCTTCCACATGACAGCCCATCAAAGCCTTGAAAACAGCTCTCATATCTACTCCAAGTCTTCTCCAAACTAGTAAGCCCGGTTCTTTCAAACTGATTTTCATATATTATAGACTCAAAGCCTTTCAACAACCTTGTTTCCCTACTCTCATTATTTTCCAGCTTTTCAATGGTCTTCTTAAAACGAGGTACCCAAAATTCTGGATGAGGTCTGACAAGAGCTGAGTGTAGGGAGACTATTACCTGCCTTTCTCAGGAAGCTATGCATCTCATAAAGTGCTCCAACACCATATTAGGTTTTTTTGGCTACCACATCACACTGCAGATTCATAATGAACTCTCAACCCAATAAACAAACAGATCTATTTTCTTTCTTTCTTTCTTTCGTTCTTTTTTTAAATTTTATTGATGTGGATTGTTTTTACTTCACAAACATTTATAGATTATTCCCACTCTGTAAGAGGTCTCCTCCTCTTCTGCCCCAAAGAGTAACATCAAAAGGTCACCTGCTCAAAAAGAATTCATAGAAGAACTTTAAAAAGGCTTTAAAAATAAAATGACAGAGATTGAGGAAAAGCTAAAAAAAAAGGACAATCCAAGAAAGACAAGAAGATTATGAAAAGAAAGTCAACCAATTAGAAAAGGCGATCCAGAATGTTAAGGAAGAAAAAGACTCCTTGAAAATCAGAACTGAGCAAGAGGAAGCCAACAAAGTTATAAGAGATCAAGAAATAATAAAAAAAAATATAAAAAATGGAAAAAAATAGAAGAGAATGTGAAACATCTCATAAGAAAAACAACTGACCTGGAGAACAGACCAAGAAGAGAAAACAAGAATAACTGGACTACCTGAAAGCTATGATCAAAAAAAGAGTCTTGATACAATAATACCAGAAATAAATAAAGAAAATAAAGCATTAGATCAAGAGGGGAAAGTAGAAATAGAAAAAAAAAATCCACCCATCACTACCTGAAAGAGATCCTATGAGGAAAACCCATAGGAATATTATAGTCAAATTCTGAAACCCCCAGCTCAAGGATAAAATATTGTGAGCAACAAGAAAACAACAATTTAAGTATGGCGGTGCCACAATTAGAATCACACAAGACCTGGCAGTGGTGACAACACAAGATCACGGGTCTTGGAACAGTATATATCAAAGCAACTGCGGTTCTGCCAAAACTATCATACTCAGCAAAGCTAAATATAATCCTGAATTTAAAAAATGGACATTTAATGAACTGTCAGACTTTCAGGACTTTGTTTAAAAAAAATTGAACTTAATAGAAAATTAGATATACAGAAGTTAAGAGAAATATAAGGTAGAAACCAAAGACTAATTACAAGGGAATCAATAAGGACAGATTGTTTACTTTTTATGTTTGTAAAATGTAAAACATTTGTCTAAGAGTGTTATTAGTAATCGGGTAGTTCTTAAGATTGGGGTAGACCTAAGTATGATATGACTTGAAAAAGTAAGACCGTTTAGAAACAGCTAAAAATAACAATTATTTTACACAAATGATATGCGAGAGGAAAACTGATACAGAGCAATTAGATGGGGGAGGAGGGCTGTTAGTTCTCAAAACCTACTTTCATTGGGAATGGTTTCAAGAGGGAACAATATACTTATCTAGAAGAGTATAAAAGTCTTCTAAATTCAGAAAGAAACAAAACACTAAGGGGATAGGGAGAGGGGAAAGGATAAGGGAGGGATCTCTAGAGGGGAGGGTGAGGGAGCAGGTTAAAGTGGGGCATAGAAGGATGTTTAGATTAATGGGAATGGGAGGGCAAAGGAGAAATTTTGGGGAGTATCTTTAGAGGGAAAGTTGAATAAATAGGCTAAAGGGGGATATAGAAAGGTGTTTAGATTTAAGGGAATGGGAATATAAGGGAGGGATCCTTGGAGGGAAGATAGATTAAGCAATGGGAGCACATGGTAGAGAGTAGAAGTAAAGTAGAGGAGTCAGGAGGAATAGGAAATAAGATATGCACAAATATAAAAACAAAGATCAGAAGTAGAATTTGTTATGGAAAGTATATGTCTCTGTGTGTGTAAGTACATGTGCATTTATATATCTATATCTCTATATAAATATATCCACTATTAATTGTAACCTTCTGGAGGGGTTGGGGGATAAAGCGGGGAAAAAGCAAAGTAAAAAGTGCACAGAGAACAAAACAAAACTAACAAGGAAGTTAAAAAAAGATGGATAGTGCTCAACACAACACATAGTATTATATAGACTTTCTTGAAATGGAAATGTACTGCTATATATTTTGAATTTTCTCTTATGTTCTGCTGTGAACATGACTTTTTTTTCTTTTCTTATTATGTATTTAAGTTTCAATATTTAAATTTACAATTTTTTTCTTTTCTTATTGTATATTTAAGTTTCAGTAATAAAAAAAAGAAAAAAGAGGTGTCCTGTAACTAAGTAAAACAGTTAAATAAAAATAATAATAGTGACCTAATCCAAAAGTTCATGCAGCATTCCACATATGTAGTAGATCCTCCAACCTCTCTATTTTATAACAGAAATCCATTTTCTTTCTTTCCCACCACCACCCTATTAAAAAAATTCCTGGGGCAGCTAGGTGGCACAGTGGATAGAGCACCAGCCCTGGAGTCAGGAGGACCTGAGTTCAAATCTGGCCTCAGACACATAACACTCACTAGCTGTGTGACCCTGGGCATGTCCAACTGCCTCGCAAAAAAAAAAAAAATTCCTTGGAACAAATATGCATAATCAAGCAAAACAAATTTTCTCAATGACTATATGCATATACACATACATGCTCATATACACATGTATTCATATGGATATTTGGATATATAGATATGTAGATATGAATATACATACATATTATATATGCATTAATTAAAAATTTCATACCCTAAATCAATTGCCTCTAATAACATGTTTCATCAGGGATCCTCTGGAATCATAGTCATTTTATTAATCGTAGTTCTCATAGCTTTCAAAGTTGCTTGTTTTTACAATGTAATTGTTATTATATAAATTATTCTGGTTCCTCTCACATCATTCTTCAATAGTTCATAAGAATCCCCGGAACTTTTCCTCTTTATGATATTGGTATTATAGTATAGATTGTCCTGATTCTACTCTCTTCACTCTGCATCAGTTCATATGTCTTTCCAAATCTCTCTGAAATCATTGATTTCTTCATTTGTTATAGCACAAAGTATCCCTTCACATTTATATGCCACAACTTATTCAATCATTCCTCAGTGATGAGAATCCTTTTAGTTTCCAGTTTTTCATCACCACAAAAACAGTCATTAATAAGTATTTAACAGAGAGGATTGTTTCTTCTTTCTTTGATATCTTTTGGGTATAGACATTGAAGTGGTACAGCTAGGTCAAAAGTCACACAATGATGAGCAATTTTTACATATAATTCCAAATTGCTTTTCACAATGGTTGTACCCAATCAAAGGTCCACCCACAGTGCGCCAGTGCACCTATTTTCCCACCATCCCTCCAACAGCTATCAGTTTCCTTTGTGTTATCTATGCCACTCTGATGTGTTTGAGGTAGAATCTTAGAATTGCTTTAATTTACATTTTCTAATTAATAGCAATTTGGAACTTTTTCAATATGGCTATAGCCTGAGTTTCTTCCCTTGAGAACTACCTGTTCATATCTTTTGGCTATTTATCATTTGAGGACTGACTCATATTCTTATAAATTTGAATCAGTTCTTTGTATATCTTGGAAATGAGATCTTTATCAAAGAGAAATGCTATAAAGCTTTTTTTTCCCAGTTGTTTCCCTTTTAATCTTAGTTTTATTGAATGTTTGTTCAAAAACATTTTAATTTTATGAAGTCAAAATTATCCATTTTTTCCTCTATGATCCTCTTTTTTGGTTGTGAACTTCTCTCCTATTCCTAGAACTGATGGGTAATTTTTTTCCCGAAACGTCTCTATTTGTTTATGATGTGACCTTTTATATCTAGGTCACATACCCATTTGTAGTTTATCATGGTATAAGGTATGAAGTGTTGGTCTAAATAGAATTTCTTCCATATTGCTGTCCAATTTTCCCAGCAATTTTTCTCAAAGTGTGAGTCCTTATTCCAGTAGTTCAGGACTTTGTGTGTATTTGGGTACTAACATTTTCTTTTTTCAGTTTTGTACTTAATCTTTTCCACTGATAGGTCTCTCCTTTTTTAACCAAATAGTTTTGATAATTACTGCTTAGTAGTATAGTTTGAGATCTGTCATTATGAGACCCTCTCCATTCCCATTTCTTTTCATTGTTTTGCTTGAGATCCTTAATCTTTTTTTCCTCCCTAAGAATGTCATCATTACCTTTTCTAGTTCTGTATGTAATCCTTTGGTAGTTTGATTGGCATGGCATTGAATAAGTAAATAATTTAAGTACTGTTATCATTTTTGTTCCATTGGCTCACACTATCCTTTATATTTAAAATTAATTTATAATACATTTCTACTTATTTTAGGCCTGTATTTATGTAAATAGCTGTTTGTAGTTGAATTTCTATATTCTTATGTGTATCTTAGAAAGTAGAATCCCAAGTATTTTATACATTATCCAGTGATTTTAAATGAAATGCCTGAGTTTTATTGATATTATATAGAAAAATGCTGGTAACACAGCTAGTAAGAGTCTGAGGCCATATTTGAACTCAGGTCTTCCTAAAGTTCAAGCCCTGTGCTCCATCCACTATGCCACTGAGGGATTAGATAGTAACACAGTCAAATGGACTGAGAACTAGTTATATGGCTGGACTTAAAGAGTCATCATTTATGGTTTAATGTTGAATAAGTAGGAGGTCTCCTGTGGAGTATTCCAGGGAAATGTGTCTGGTCCTGTACTGTTCAGTGTTTTTTTCAGTGACTTGTATAAAGACATATATGGTATGCTTACCAAACTGGAAGGGATAGTTAACACAATGGATGATAAAAGAATCTATAAGGATCTTGAGTGGTTAGAGCACTGGGATGAATCCAGAGAGATGCAATTGAATAAAGACATCTCCTTCATAAGTATAAGATGAGAGAAGCATGTCTGGATAACATTTTCTTTGAAAAAATTCAGGGGTCAAACAAGGATGTCCACTGACACCATTGCTGTACTACATGGGAACTACAAAGAGTACTAGAAATTCTGGGTATAGCAATAAGACAAGAAAAAGAAAATGAGGAAATTATCATAGGTAAAGAAGAAACAAAATGATCACTTTTTGCAGATGACATGATGGTATGCTTAAATAACTCTAACGAGGCAACTAAAATTTCACTGAAACAATTAACTTCATCAAATTTAGAGGATACAAAATAAATCCACACAAATCATCAGCATTTCTATGAAACACTAATTCAAAGTTCCACCAACATGTGCCCTCCCTCCAACACTGTTTCCAATTTTGTCACCCATCACAGTTGCTGAATGTGAGGAGAAACAGTCTTTTCTATTTGCATTTCTCTAGTTAATGATTTGAAGCAATTTTACATATGGCTATTAATAGTTTGCAGTTCTTTTGAGAATTGTTTAAAAATATCCTTTGACCATATATCTATTGGAAAATGGCTTTTGGTATTTTGCCAATTATCTAAAGACCTGAGATATTAGACCCATATCAGAGATATTTGATACAAACATTTCAACCCTGTTAAAAATTCCCCTTTTAATCCTAGTTCCATTATTTTTATTAATGCAAAAACTTTTCAGTTTCAAGAAATCAACACACTAGGTGCAACAAAATTCCAAAAGTCCCTTTAGAAAGAAGGAGAGAGACCTAGATATCTTTTCAGGGAGAGCTATTATTCTCTTAGGTCTTAGGAACAGGGTTACCTGACCTAATTTTTCCATATTAAGAGTCTTCTCCCCATCTCCCCTAGATGAGTCTTCCCCTTTTTGTCCCTTTACCTGCTCAAGCTCCTCAGAGGTTTCAGGAAGAAAGCCTTCAGAATCCTGGGGCATCTTTTCTCCCTTGTCTATTAATCCCCATTTGCCAGGAGCTAAGCTAATAAGGCCAAGGGTCATATAACACATTGTGACACAGTACCAGGTTTGGCGACAAAGAACCTAGATTCAGATCCCAGCTTGGTCATCTACCCTTTCTATGCCTGAGTTTCTTCATCTGTAAAATGAAAGAGTTGAACTAGATGACCTCTGAGGTACTTTCTTCTCTATAGTTATGCTCTTACTGCTTGGTTTTTAACCTATGACTTTAAGGGGCATCAATTCAAATCTAGACAACTAGTACTTGCTCCTGTATTCTGTTCTATGAAAAATACTCCTTAAATACCTGAAAACCATATTTTTTATGGTTCTCTAAATACCTTAAGTTGGAAAGGGCGAGGATATCCCAGAGATAAGACCACAGAGCCTGGGATCACTGGCTCAAGGATTCTCTTACAACAGTTTGAACTGGGAAAGCAGCCAAGAGAATTCAATTGAGGAGAAAAAGAAAAAAGATTTCTATCAGCTTAGCAATAAAACAATCTACAACCATTCCTTTTTCTCATTCATTTAGTGCAAATCAACCAGCCACAGAGTCAATGTTTGGTTTGTTCTCTGTGCTAAGAAAACGTGTCTGGGAAGCCCCATCTAAGCACAGTATCCAATAAGCCAAGTGGTTTGGCAGCTCCTCGGGGTAGTAACCATAATGTCCATGTAAACACACATTTTCCTATATGAATGGTAAAATCAAAACAATTTATTTTTTAGGAAACCAATATGCTAGCACTCATCAATCTTTTTTTTTTTTGCTATTTTGTAACAGCTTATTTCTTTTCTACAAGTTATAAAATACTATCTAAACCTCGAGAACAGAGAGCATATTGCCTGCCCACCCCCAAAAAAAACCCTATGCAAACCCTGATGTAAGCCCCTAAACTAGCTCTTTAGCAAAGGCAGCCCATCTGGTTGCTCACAAGGTCACCTAGCCATTAGTCTTATTCCTGTTTTATTGTACATTTAGATCACAAAAAGGTCTCTTTCCATTTCCTCTTCATTGTCAGAAGAATGTTTGCACCATATACAACTAAAAGACAGAAATAATCAATATTGGCAAGGCTGTGGGAAAACAGGCCCACTAATACATCGTTGGTGACAGTGTAAATTGGTCCTTTGGCTCTAACAAGTAAGCTTTAGCCTTTTCTTGCTAGGGCTCAGGCCTGCATGTCACCTCAACTACTCTACCTTTTTCTCCTTCTTTCTAGCACCTCCTTACATCTTCTCCTATTACAATGTAAAATCCTTGAGTGCAAATTGTCTTGCTTACTTGTATTTCTATGCCTAGCATTTAGCATAGTGCTGGACACACAGCAATCAATAAATGTTCTATTTTTTTATCTGTCTATCAACCCAACCATTCTACAAGACATTTTAGAATTATCTGAAAGCCACTCAATTATATATACCCTTTAATCCAGGAATCCCAGTCCTGAGCATACAGCCCAAGGAATTTAATCACAAAAGAAAGAAAGACCAGCATATGGTAAAATATTCATAGCAAAATTTTTTGTGGCAGAAAAATAAGACAGAGCCAAAAAATGAAAGCAAAATAGTTAACCATCAGTTGAAAAATAGCTGAACAAATTGTTGTGTATGAGTTCAGTGGAATACTATTGTGCTATAAGAAACAAAACATAAGAGGACCTAGCCTTACTTTGTCTCAAAACATCTTGAAAGTTACATTTGTGCTTGCTAAAATAGACTACAAGCTTGTAGAGGGCAGGAATTGTCAAATTTTAATTTTCATATCCTCCCACCATAGTACCTTGCACATAGTTAACATTTAACACATGAACTGAACTGAATGACTGAATGAAATGAACTGAAATACAAGGCCAATAATTCTTCTTACTGAACCAAATGATACAAAGATAAGACCTAATACTAAACAAGTTTTTTTCTCCAAACTGAACGATAGGAATATGAGAAATCCAAAGCATCAAGGGAAAATGTGTGTAAACTGATACAAGGTAAGATAAATAGAAGCTGGTAAATCAATAAACACAGAAAACAATATTAAAAACAGCCAAAGTTGCAATTACCAGGCTTAGTCTTCAAAAAGGAATGATAAAACAAAGGACCCTCCCTCCTCTGCATAGAGAAGTGGGGAACTAGAAAAGTAGAATGTTATATTCGGTGTCTTACAGGGACACTTTGAAAATTATTTTCCTTTCTTACAATTTGTTACAAGAAGTGATTGGTTCAGTAGGGGGAGAGAAATAAATATGAGGAAAAAACATAAAGCATATTTTTTTCTTTTAATGATGGAGGGTGGGGACATTTTAAGCATGAGTTATTTTCATCCTAACTTCCAGAAAGACAAACATTTATATACTAAGGATGCTTGGCGAGGGCCATGAAAAAATTGTCTCCATTATCACATTTTCCTTTTATCCCAGTGTCCCCCTCACCATACCCTTCCAATGAACGTTCAGTTCTACATCCTTTCTGTCTATCCCCAATATGGGTCTAAGCAGAGGTTGCATAGCTCAAGAGGATTAAGAAAGAACACTGTATTTTAAATAACATTCTGTCTCCCAGAAAGTTCTAGGGCTCCAATGGACCAGGCTGTACTTGGCGGGTAGTTAGGTACCACACTGGCCAATCCACTTAACTGCTGGTATACAATTTGTCATTTCAGGCTCCTTAAGAATACTTCAGAGGTTACTCCAAAGCTAGGCCCTATTGCATTCAATCCTGCAGAAGGTTCCATATTCAGCATACAGACAGAACATGCTGTGCTCTGCTCTGTACCACCCCCCAGATCCCCAAGAAAAGTGAAATGTATTCCATAGAGAGATTAAGAGCGGTGTTCTGTCTGTCAACACTTAAAAGACATGAATCCCTCCATGACTGTGAGGTTTATGGTGCTTTGCATTCAGTATGGAACATTGCCTAGATGATTGGCTCTCCTCACTCAGTCTGCCCCTGATGGGTAGATTTGTTTACATTTTATGTTTCTCTTCATTCGTTCCTTACCACATACTTAATGGTCAGAAAACAGAACAGAACACAGAGCAAAAGGTGGTATGGGGAAGTACATGGATAGTTTCTCTTATTCTGACTGTGTCTAAATCCACAAACCAGTTAGGATATATGGACAATATCGGGCAAAAAAATACAACAACAACAACAGTAACAAATGCCTCTCACCCAGCAGTCAAATTAGAGCCAATAATAGAAGCCCAAGAACTTCTTTCTAGTGACTTCTGTCGATCTGAGCTTATCATTGTGGAACTGCACCCTTTACTGGTTCAGATTTCACGCAGATCCAAGTTCTCCAGTCAACTCTATATAGGGAATCGACCTCAATGTACTAGGAGCCTTCTCTGGAACTCTTGACATAGCATGACTGTTATTAGAACACACAAACTGCCCATAGTTTATCCTTTATTCTTGCTACATGACTAAAACATCCCCCCCCAATTATAAATCTCTGATACAGTTTTTTCATTGTGTTAGAGCCTGTTTATGCCTACCACACACCTCTCACATTACCTTCAACTTTAATTCTTCAAAGGTGTTGTAATCCATGATGCCTATATAGTATCACCTGAAATTCAGCCTTTACTTCAGGGATTCTTTGTCATCTCTTTCAATATTATTGTGGAACGAAAGAAAAAAGAATCTTCCCGATACAATTCAACTCAATGCAACTCAATGAACTTTTATTCAAGAACTTAATGTGGGCAAAACATAAAAGGACTTAGCCACATTTCATCTCGAAAAATCTTAAGAGTTACATTTGTGTTTTCTAAAGAAGACCATAAGCTCCTAGTGGGCAGGGACTATTTAATTCTAATTTTTATATCCCCCATGCCTAGCATGTACCTTAAACATAGTTGACATTTAACAAATGAAATTAAGTTAAATGAACTGAATTGAATCACAAGGCCAACAATTCTGCTTACTGAGTCAAATGATATAATGATAAGACCAATCGATAAACAAGCTTTTTCCAAAACTGAACAACGTTAGGTTCATATAAGTCTCTGTAAATGATTCCCAAGTGAATGAATCCTCAATGATAATCAAATACGCCCCCCCCAGTTTAATTAAATTCAGCAAAGACTTACAGAGCACCTATTATGAGAAAGGTCCTGTGCTAGGTGCTGAGGGAGATACATAGATGGATAAGACACAGACTCTGCTCTCAAAAAGGTTATCAGTTAATAGTTTAGGTGTAAGGGGAACAGTAGATGAGGAATGAGGCATGGAAACAAACAACCACAACCACAAAAACCCACAGGATCAAATTGAAAAGAAGTGCATAGAATAGAAATAAATTAAATTATGTGAAAGATCAGAAAAGGAAAGAGTAATTTCAAGCAAGAAGAGCTCGCTGATACATTGTAGCACTGCTCATATTCTCATCCCAAAATTCACAGATTCATAGTTCCATAGACATATCTTGTAAAAGCATTGGACTTGAAGTCAGAACAGACCTGTATCTGTAACCTGCTTCTGATACTTCCTAGCTATTAATCACTCCACCACTGTGCCTCAGTTTCCCCATATGCAAAATGGGTATAATAATGTCTGGAATGCCTACCCTACAGAGGGGCTGTGGAAATCAAAAACAATAGAGTATGTAAAAGACTTTGCACATGTGAGGATGCTGCATCAGTTTCAGCTCTATTACTAGAGGTCATTTAGCCCATCTTCCTTACTTTACAAAAAAGGAAATTGGGGGCCCCTAGTCACACAGGTTATGGATAATACATGTGGGATCTGAACTCACAGTCCTCTGACTCCAAATTCTGCACTCTGTACTACACCACACTGCCTCCAATTAGGCTGGATATCCTTGACCATGTGCCTTCATGGAACTTTACTCCTCCATGGCTCCCCTATCTTCCTAGACTTTTTCCTGATGTCCAGGAGATCTTTATTAATTTCTTGTCATTGTAGAGAAAAATGTTTCCTGTCCAGCCCAAAACTTAGCCCTGAAAGATTAGCAACATTATTCTTCATGCTCTTTTCCATGATGCCAGTTAATCACTGTGATACAAAAATGCAACATTCATTCCCTGTGCCTTGGTTTTTGTTTTTAAAAGAAAGGAAAACAACCATTAACATTTCAGATACCAAAATGCCAAGATCCTATGAAACCAAAAGTGTAAGAGAGAGGTACTCGTTGAGAGCATATGGAAAGTCAATCACTTTTATAGCATAAGCTTTAGAGAAAAAGAAAGAGGAAAAAACTAGTGAAAAAAATTATCTCATTAAGTGGCAAAAAATTTAAGTAACTTAGAATGGGAACACTTGTGTTTACAGGAGAACCTTATGGATGGTAATCATGTGTGGGCTGATTTCTCCTTCTCCTTCAGTTCCATCTCCAAAAACAGATATAATTAGAGAGCAATGCCACAAAGGCCAAACTTGTGCTGTTGGGCTTTCTTCACTATGAACAAGCCCCATAACATGTGATGATGTCCCTCTGAAACCATCCTTTTTGTTGTATGCCAAGATCCCCCTTCATCTGAAGCCTGCTCTCTACTGCCTAAGGTTCACTTAACCTTTAGTCAAAAAGAACCCTCTCCATGTGTTTAAAAATTGTTTCTTTACAGACAATTTAAATCCCAGAGCATTTGGCATTTTGTGTCCTTTTGCAAGCCATGTTCATTCACACATAACCCTGTGCATCTTCAAACTTTAATCACGTCTTCCTGGCAAGGAACTGCCTTTCTCAGTTATTAAATTCTGTCCTTCCTTTGCTTGGCAAACAAATGAGGTTCCTTTGCCTTTGTTATTAACCTCCTCCATTATTCACCAAGGTGCAATGTGGGACTTGGTTTTCTGGTTGGCATTCTTAACAATGACAAAATACTGGAAGAAGTTTATGACATTGATGGACACTGTTGACAGTTTCTGATCCCATTCAGTAGCAAAGACAAGGGTATGTGCTCACTGGTTTTCATACCCATCTTCTAACACCATAGAGTGTACTGAAGTACTGAGAAACATTTCCCTGGCTCTAAGAAAACTACTATGACTCACTCTTGTGGGTGGGGGGTTCAAATTTGTCTTGGCATCTAGGGAATCAGTGTGGATTACCAGTTAGATCCTTAGTTCACATTAACCCTCCCACTAGGAAACATCACGCTTCACTCTCATCTGAGTTTCAACTGAGGTCATTTACAAACGTGTAAATATATGTAGTTGTTTAATCATAATATTAAAAAAAATAAAATAAATATCTTCAAACACAGAGCATGAATTTTTCTGCCTAACCTGCAAATCTTCCCCCAGGCAGCTACTAAGACACCAGTAGCTTGATTCCTAGACCTAACCTCTCCCACAGGAGGTGAGTAAAGTGTCCACCTTAGGGTTTTCCCTTTCACAACCAAATTTCCTCAAGAAGTCTCATTCAGCAAATGGAGTTGACTTCTCTTGCTCTGTCAGAAGCTCACAGCTCAGCATTTTCTGTGCCCATTTTTGTTTCTTCTCATGTCTTGGCTCCTCCTGTTTTTGCTACTTGCCCTCTGGACTTGGTTCAATTAATAAATCAATCAGCATTTATTATGTCCCTAAAATGTTTCATGATATTCCCAGATGTCCTGGAAACATAAAGACAAAAATCAAGCAGGCCCTATTCTCAAGGAGTTTTTTTTGTTATTGATGAGTCATTTTTGGTTATGTCTGACTCTTTGTGATCCCATTTGGGGTTTTCTTGGCAAAGATACTGGAATGGCTTCCCATTTCCTTCTCCAGCTCATTTTACAGTTGAGGAAACTGAGGCTAACAGGGTGGAGTGACTTGCCCCAGGTCACAAAGCTAGTAAGTGTCTGAGGTAAGATTTGAAGTCGTGTCTTCCTAATTCTAGGCCCAGCACTCTATCCACACTGCACCACCTAGCTGTCCCTCTCAATGAGTTTGCATTTTATCAAAGGAGACAACATATGTCGATACATAAGTATGAGTGTGGGAGTATACCTCAAAAAAAAAAAAACAGAATCCTTCTCAAATGAATCAGCCTAACAAATATCAAATTAATTAGGAAGAGTAGAATACTTGGGCTAAAGTAGATGATACTACACAGGAAATATTTTGTAATTAATTAAGAGAATCAGCTACACCACTGAGTTTAGACATATAGAAATACAGCAAGCCAGATCAGAAGCTGGCATTCCAGAAATTGTTTCTGGAACTTCTGGGCTTGGAAGGCAAATCCTTGTATCTATATGAAAGAGTAGGAAAAGGAGGAAGAATAGTGAACCCAGGAGTGTTATACTCTCTTTTACCCCAGTGCACTAGAAACTCTTTTGAACTTCAAAAGAACAGAAGATCTGGAGTTACTATCAACATCAGTTGGAGGGGCTATCAGATATGGTAGCAGTGTTTCCAGGGAAGCAGTGGCTGAAGGCAACAGGAGCTGAGAGACACACCAGGAACAAACCACATAAACCAAGGAAAGGTAGCATCAAGACTCTACAAAGATGGGCCCTCAGAGCTCAGCAGATATGTAAGGGAAACTTCATGATGGAGCCATAAAGGGACTTCCAGTAATGGGAAGCTGTGAGTTTACTCTTTGGCCATAGGAGCCCTCTAAATTTGAGCCCATTCTGCCAAAAGACCTTGTGTGTACAAGGGAGAGCATGCTCTCAGTTACGGGGATGTTTCTGTAACAATTGTCTTTGTTATACCTGCTTTGTAAATGCCCCTGTTCTATCATTCAGTCATTTTCAGTCATGTCCAACTCTTCATCACCCATTTGGGGTTTCTTGGCAAAGATACTGGAGTGGTTTGCCATTTCTTTCTCTGGCTCATTTTACAGATGAGGAAAATGAGGCAAATAGAGTTCAGTGACTTGCCAGGGTTACACCGCTAGTAAGTGTCTGAGGCCAGATTTGAACTCAGGAAGATGAGTCTTCCTTACTCCAGACCCACCACTCTATCCATTATGCCACCTCACTTCTCAAATACCTCCTTTCTAAGGACCAACTCACTATAGCTAACTGATAACCAATGAAGAACACACCAATTTAACTGGTGAAAAATAATATTACCCCAAGGGTCCTGAGGAAAAAAAAACACAGTTACCACACTCTGGAAACAGGAACAAGAGAAGAATGGAGAAGGATGCTACTAATGATAATGGTGATGATGATGGTGGTGGTGGTGGTGGTGGTGGTGGTGGTGGTGGTGGTGATGATGATGATACTGTTTATATGATGCTTTAAGATTTTCAAGTACTTTACAAATATTATCTCATGTGATCCCCAGATCAACTCTGAAATGGAGGTACTATTATTATCCCCATTTTACAGATAAGAAAACTGAGGCAGACAGAGGCTAATAATAATAGCTAACATTGTTATGGCATTTACTATATATTTATAAGCACTGTGCTAAGTGCTATAATAATGATAATAATAATAGCTATTATTTATATAGTGTTTCCTGCGTGCCAAGCACTAAGCTAAGTACTTTACAATTATCTCATTTGATCCTCACAACAACCTTGGGAAGCAGGTGCTATTATTATCCCCATTTTACGTATAAGGAAACTGAGGAAAATAGATGTTAAATGACTCCAGGGTCAGCATTCTATGTACTGCACAACTTGACTCCCTAGAACAAAGCATTAAAGAGATAGTGAAAATCTAGAAAAAGAAATAGTTATTTTAAAAAGCTAGCATGGTTTTATCAAAATCTGGTCATTCCAGACTAACTTGATTTCCTTTTTCACAGGTTTCAGTAATTGGTAGATGAGGGGAAGGCTATAGGTATTGTTTACCTAGACTTAGCAAAGTATTTGGTAAAGCACCCTGTACTGTTCTTGTGGGAAGAGAGATGGGGGAGAAATATGGGCTGTGGGTTAGATGTGAGTTAAATAGATAGATTCTGCAGTGGTCAACCAGACTTATTGAAATGTCATTCGTGGTTCACTGTCGGCTTGGCAGGCAGTGCCCAGTGCAGTGCCCCAGCGCTCCCAGCTTGATCTTGTGCTATTTAATATTTTCATCGATGATTTGAATAAAAGCACAGATGGCCAAGTTAACAAATATGCAATTGATATAAAGATGGCTAACACAACAGATGACAAAGTCAAGGTCCCAAAAGATCTTGACAGATGAGACCATTGGACCATTCTATTCTTATGAAGAATTTCTTGGTCCTCACATCAAAGTGTTGATGCTTTTCCCATCTCACATACCACCTTACACCAAATTATTCTGTATTTACTTATCTGTGTGTATGCTCTGCTCCTCCCCCAGTAAACTCTCAGTCAATAAATATTTATTAAGTCCTTACTATATGCCAGGAACGGTGCTAAGTCCTGGATGTAAGCTCAATCTGGAAAAGGACTATTGTGGTTGTTCTTGTGGTGGTGGTGGTTGTCATTGTTGCTGTTATCACTATCTTCATTTCAAAATCCTTGGTGTCTCCTCCACTTAATAAATCCTATTGAACTGAATCATAGCATACTTCTTCTTTGGTCAAAATGAAGGCAGGAATATTCCAATTAATCCTAAATGCAAAGATTTCTCCTCATTCCATAATTGTGACATATCACTGCCTTCCTTAACATAATACATAAACACAGGTCAAGGCTAAGGTTGTTAGCTTTTTCCTTCAAAGTCCTTCATCAGGAATCCCTCATCTGCCTTCATTATTACATTTCCTCCAATTTCATAGAATGCTAGAGCATTGAAGCAGAAGAATCACTTTTGAGATAATGTCAACCAGCCCCTTCATTTTATAGATGAGGAAAATGAGGCCTACTGCTATAAAAATAACTTGTCCAAGGTCACCCACCTTGACTGGCAGAGCTAGGGCTCAATCTCAGGTCTTCCTTCTCCAATATCAATACTCTTTCGACTCTACCACAGGGCCTCCTACACCTCCCTACCTGCAACTTCCCTTACCTTAGACATTTGCCAGATTGTCCTCAACACTCTATCCACATAACTCCAAGTGTTTCTCCCAAAGGCACTTCAATGTTGGAATGCTCTTCTTTCCTAACTCAGTAAATTTTCTCCTTCCCTTCACTCAGATACTTCTTAAAGTCTTACCTCCTCCAGGAAAACTTTCTCATTTAATTGAAAGGATGATAGTGATTTCCAACTCAGCAGATAACTCTCATAGCTACCTCTTCATTTACCACTCTGCCAATGGCACCAACCCTTTTGCTTCCACATAGAGCATCAATAATTATGCCATTAACCATCTGGAAAGAGCAATATGTTTCACTCAATAACTAATTTCTAGACTCTCTGATAACTATCAATCATTAAGACAGTTAAAATATCTGAATTAAGTAATACATGGTTTATTTTGCCAGCTACATAGACACATACCTAATTAATTTCATAGAACTTTAGAAATGAGACCATAGTCATCACTTAGTGACTTAGTCCAACCTAATTTTTCCAAGGATACTTAGATCCAGAGATAGTAAATTACTTGTTCCAGGTCACATAGCTAGGCAGTAGCAGAGAAAGGAATTAAGCAAATATTCATCACTGTGAAAATGCCACATTTTGATATAAAATTATTTTCTTAGCAATAAAAATAGCAACAACAATAATAGCTAACATTTAGATGGTGCTATGTACTAGGTGATGTGCTAAGCACTTTATAATTATTATCTCATTCAATCCATACAACCAGCCTGGGAAGCAGATACTATTATTATCCCCATTTTACAGATGAAGAAACTGAGGCAAATAGAGGTTAAGTGATTTGCCCAGGTCACACAGCTAGTAAGTGTCTGAGGCCAGATTTGAAATCAGGTCTTCCTGACTCTATCCTGTACCACCTACCTGCCTTAATTAGAATAATTTCTCTACTTAAAGACCTCTGGGCTAATAATGAAGAGCTCTGGGTCCACCTATGTCACTAACTAGCTACCTAACTTTAGTTGACCAAGAGGAAATTGGATCAGATGATCTTTCCAGCTGCTTCTAGCTCTAACCATGATTCACAGATGTATCTCAGAAATAGGGGCCAGGACGGTTAGAGGAGCCAGGCTTAAGGCTTAAATGCTTTGCAAAGCTCTCTCAGATCTTTGCTTCTTTTTTTTTATAAATCCCAGCCTTGAATTCTGTTCTGTGTTGGAAACAATTTAAATTATAGAACTAGAGTAGGTTTGGTCATTTTCCAGCCCAGATTTGTTGGCCCCTAAGGATGGTAATTACAACCTTCCTCTGTTTCTTCTTAGTATGATGATCAAAACTATTGATGAGAACAGTTTAATCAGCTGGGCTCCTTAGTCTTCCCTCATGTCATGGTCTTATTAACAACATTTAATATGTTAATAGGATACTTTACATTCATTAAATCTAGTGGGCCAGTCTCAAAGTTTTGAATTGTTTCCCCCTATGGCATGTTTAGCAGATATAACCAGATCATGCTTTGACAAAAATTAAATAATCCTCACACTACTCAGCTTTGATCATTGCATTCTCCTATTCAAAAGCTTTCAATGATCCCTCACTGCCTTCAGATTAAAGTCCAAACTAACTTGGCCTGCCACTGAAGACACTCTGTAATTTGGCTCTGAGTTGACTTATCGCCCACTACTCTATTCCATGCACCCTAAACTCTGGCCAAGCTAGAGCAGGGGAGAGATCAATGTTGGCTGAAGCAATAAGGGGTGTCTCTGGTTTTAAGTATGTGATGGGGTGAAGGAAAGAGTGCCAAACTTGGGAGTCTAGAAAACCTGGGTACAGAATCAACCTCCAAAGCTCACCAGTCATGGGGCCACACCCCCACACAATCACTAAACATTTCTGAGTCTCAGTTTCCTAATCCAGAAAATTAGGAGAATAATACCTCGAGAGCAGAGTTTCTAAACTTAGGTCTAATCTTTTTTTTATTAACATTTTGATGACTATATTTCAATATAATTAGTTTCCTTCATAATCTTATTAATTTTATTTAATGCATTTTAAACATTATTGTGAGAGGAGTTCATAGACTTTACCAGACTTACAGAGGTGTCCATGACCCAATAAAAGGTTAAGAATAGGTACTATAGTACCTCTCTCATGGAGTTGGGGTGGAGTTCAGCTGACAATGTATATAATGTTTTGCAAACTTTAAAACACTAGTTAAGTGTCACTTACTATTACTATGTGTATGCATTTGAGATGTGCCCCCAACTCTTTGCAAAAAGATTTGTAATAGTTCACAAGGGTGAATATAATGTAAAAGAGAATAACTGGGCATTAAAAAATTCAATTGAAAACATTTAAATGAATCAGAAGGCACCTGAGAGGTGATCCACTCAGCTCACACACACAGGCACACAACAAACATCCATTAAGCTCCTACTACATTATGGGCACTGTGCTAAGAGTCTGAGTTCCCTTACAGCCAAGGGAAAAAGGGAAACACACTAGATGACAAAATTTTCTTTGCCTGACTAAGTGAACAACACAAGTTTATTCAAAGTTAAAAATGACTCAAGAGATTTAGTCAATGAACTCTAAGATCCTTTTTCCTAGTTCTGACTTGACCTAGATAGCTGATTCAGAAACAACTTCACAATCAGTAATGTCATTTTATGTTTGTTAAAATATGATCATTTTTATTTATGTGACACTTTGAAGTGTTTACTATGTCCAACATCTAATTTTTCTCTCAAATAAAGGATTCATGATGTAAAGGCATGAGATTTCTATATAATCCACAAGCTACTGGCCCCTCTCATTTGTTACTCATTCATATTTTCCCACATACTTTCCTCTTTCTTCATCTATTCCCAACTTTGCATTGATGTCACCAAGGATCAAAGTATCTTTTTTTTATTGTTGTTGAGGTTAGGTGGCATAGTAGATAAATGCTGGGCCTATAGCCAGGAAGACTGGAGTTCAAAACCCACCTCAGATACTTACTAGCTGTGTGACCCAGGGCAAGCCTCTGCTTGTCTCTGTTTCCTCACCTGTAAAATTGGGATAATAATAGCACATCCTTTACAAAGTTGCTCTGAAGATCAAATGATATAATGCAACTGGCATGTAGTATGAACTATTTAAAGGCTAGCTGTTGTAATTATTTTTATTTCATTTGGAGGACTTCAACAAATTCTTTGCAGAATTTCTCTGCCTGTCAGTCTCTGCATCAGATATTGTTGCATACACTATTATTTTCATGGTGGTCTTTTTGCAAGTACTTACTTAGCATGAGCATTGCAACTCAAGGTAGCCAAATGTCCCATAAAATGATGTTGTTGCAGTTGGATGGACAATAAAACTCACTCTGCCAAGTGCTTTGTTCCCCTCTCCAAGGAGAGTCTATGAGTCATCCTTCCATTCAGCTGAATGTCCCTTTGGCTTTTGGCTTCATTTAGAGTAAAAATATTGAGATCAATGCAATTCAGTTACTCCAGTAGTTTATCCATTTATTGGACAAAAAATCTGACACAATAGCAACAGCTAATTTTATGTTTGCAGACAGTCTGAAAACAGAGATTCTTGGCACCTACTGGTGCCTTTTTCTGTGACACTGCCTGTCACTGCGGAAACAAAAAGGCACCTGACAGGGCTAGCAGCCATTTTGTATTTTTCTTTGTTTCTCAGGCTTCCATGGCCAAAGTGTTCATCACCTGGTAACCAGCTTCTCAATACTAGAAAGGCTGATCCCCAGAAAGCAGACTCAGTCTTCACATTCATGAAGTCTTCCCCATATGATGGAACCTGCCAGATCCAGTGTTCTACTAGCATTAGAACCCAGGATTGCCTCCATGCCACAATGACACCATATGGAATAGGACTTTAAGAAGGGCCTCATACATTTAGCAAATGTTTGTTCAACTGAAGCACCCCCCCCAAAAAACATCCATGAGCATTAAAGTCATAGTATCTCAGAATTAGAACATATATCAGTTAATCCATTAGTTAGGCAGCTAGGTGGCCCAGTATATAAAGCCTTGGAACCAGAGTCAGGAAGACCTAAGATGAAAACCTGTCTCAGATGCTTACTCCCTGTGAAACTAGGAGATTTACTTAACTCAGTTTCTTCATCTTTAAAATTGAGATAATAATAGCACCTACCTCTGAGGGTTGTTGTGAGGATCAAAGGAGATAATATTTGTAAAGTGCTTTGCAAATCTTAAAGTGCTATGCAAATAGTAGCTATTATTGTCCAGTTTATTGTTGGATAGACACATGGATCCTCTCCATGCAGCCCTCCCACCCCTGCTAAACCATTCAGTGGTCTCAACAAGAGTCTGCCTGAAAACTTATAAAATAAGGAAATTGAACTAGATGATCTCTAAGGTGTTTTCCATCCCTATTTCTTACTATCCATGACTTCTCATAATGGAGAACTCACTTCCTCATGAGGCAGATCATCCATTGTATCTTCAGCCAGCTCAGAACTTAAATATTGTCCTAGGCAGATTTTGTCCAGAGGAAGACTGCTCTCTTCAAGTGGCCCCAGGGTCCTAAATCACACGATCACCACTTTTTGCAAATGTGAGGAGACAGGGAAGGATTTGGAATAAAGTAGAATAATAAAGAACAGATTCAGTTCCTTCAGCCTGGTTTTAGACTTGAAAATGAGAGCCTCCCAGAGGGATGTGTTTGCCGTGATTATTGTTATTACAACCTATTAAATGATGGGCCAGTAACATGATAGCCGCAGAGACAAACTCCATCTGTGAGAGACGGGGCTCAAAGGGAAGATGTTTTTTAAGCCCCTTCAGTTCTTTGAGTCATTCATTGTTCTCTTTCTTGAAAAAGCAACAACAGCAACAATGGGGAGTCAGCAGCTCTCAGTCTCCCTCTTT
The DNA here is from genome assembly GCF_900497805.2 of Vombatus ursinus. Taxonomy (NCBI): domain Eukaryota; kingdom Metazoa; phylum Chordata; class Mammalia; order Diprotodontia; family Vombatidae; genus Vombatus; species Vombatus ursinus. The sequence continues at coordinate 1,617,642 of NW_020950062.1, read as the reverse complement.
GTGCTTCCTTCGCACATAAAGGCAACTGGGGCAACTACAGAACCCAGGGGCAAATGGACCAGACATCCCCCTAAGTAAAGGTGTCATGACCTGGTGCTGTCACATAGTCTAATATGGAGCTAATACCTTTTTTAGAGTGAAGTGATGGACTTATGAGGTCTAAAGTTCGAAACACTCTAAAATATCTTTTTTTTCCTAATCTCATTTTACAGCTAAGGAAACAAAATCCCAGATAGGGGAAGTGATTTTGTTCAAGGCCTCCCAGGTTATAAGCAGCAAGGGAAGATTTGAACTCAGGCCCAATGGCTCCAAATGCAATGCTCATTTCAATACATCCTCTCCCATCATTGCCATACAATATGAATAGCTAAATCATAGTCTTTCAGAGCTGTTATTGTTGTTGTTGCTGTTGTTGTCATTGTTGTAAATAATGCCTAGTGGGCATTCACTCACCTACCAAGACAAACTATTCCATTTTTAAAGAGTTCAGGTTGTTACAAAATTCGTTCTATCGGGCTCAAGCCTACCTCTTTGTGGGCCCTAGTTATGCCCTTTGGGGTCAAGAAAAATAGCTTTCCTCTTGCTAATCCTTCATGTATTGTATTCTGATTGTCATGCCCTCCCAACACTTCACTTCTTCAGATTAAATATCCCCAATTATTTCAACTGGTTCTAGAATTGCATGACTTCATTTCCCTTCACCATTCTGATCACTTTTCTCTAGTTGAGTGAGCACAATATTCCAGGTGCAGTTTAACCATCATGAAACACATGTGGACTATTACTTCCTTCATCCTGGAATACTATGCTTCTCTCAATGCAGCCTAAGATTCCATTAGCTCACACAGTTTATTTCTACTGCTGGTCATTCACTCTTCACGTTTATCTAGTAAGAGGGAGTGATTCTATGACAAATTCTCATTAATATTTTCTTTGTACTTTCCTCTAGTCTCTTTTTATTTTTTAAAAACATAGGCAAATATATTTTATATAATATATAGTACATAACATATATTATGTATTAATGTAACATATAGTATGTAACATACATTTATATATTTTATTATATTTAAATATTCATGTACCACAATTTTGCAAATATATATATGAACAAAAGAAAAAGCACCTCTTTGGTTATATGTAGCAAAGTATAGTAAAGGTTCTCTTTCATGTCCTTTGTCATTGCTTAAAATATAGTAGGAAGTGTCCCCAGTCATTACCCAGACAAGTAGCCTGGGAAGATAGAGTCCATAAGGTACCAGTAGTGTACTCTCATATATCAGACATTAACGCCATTTCCGAATGCCCACCCAAAGCCAACACTGCTTTTGTTGACAGTGTCCTTTTCCCTATCCATTACCAATAGCAGTGGCTCATCCACTTAGTAAACATTAGTAAGTGCTTGTTGTTATATGGTACATAGTGCTAGAGGAGATAGAGAGCATCTATTAGATGTAGTCTCAACCTTTAAGGACATAGACTTGAGCCTATGGAAAGAAGGGATAAGGCACAAATAGATAACTGTAGTATGCATGATAAACATGTTTAAGTGATACAAAATAAAAATGCTGTCTAAAGTCTGAGGGAAAACAGAGATCCCTCAAAAGAAGGATCAATTTTATTAGAGGAGGAATCGTTTGAATTGGACTTTAAAGGAGTGGTAGGAATTCCACATGTGAAGAGTATGAATGACATTATTTTAGCCATAAAGAAAGATGCAAACAAAAGAACAGAAGTGTGAGTATACCATGCATGAGCCAAGGTGGTGCAGGGAATAGGCCAGTTTGATATAAGCATAAAGCATGTGGAAAAAATCGGGAAATAGGCCTTGAACCTGAGATTTTATCGGTACAGGGAATTACTAAATGGGAAGCTCACTCTAACAGAACAGGCCAGCAATGTCTCTACAACTTGCAGTCTTAGAGAGACCTTTAGAGAACTGAGATATTAAGAGACATTCAAGGAGTTAAAAAGTCCAGTATGTGTCAGAGGCAGGATTTAAACCCAGGTGTTCCTAGTTTGGAAGCTGAATCTCTAGCCATTATGCCATGCTTCTTGTTATAGAAAGGAATAATAAGTGGTAAAAGAGAAAGCTAAAGGAATTGTGTGGAGAGCCTTAAATGCCAGGCTAAAGAGATGAACTTTACTTCATAGACAGTAGATATCCCCTTAATATTTTCTTGCAAATGAATAATATTACCACATTACTTAATAAGAAAAATCATTCTCAAATGAGCATAAATGGTGAATTGGAGGAGGTAGAGAATGGCACTTAAAGGAACTATTGGGAGGCTGTTACAATAGTCCAATAGAGTGGGAGTGAATGAATGAATGAATAAATTAATGAATGAATTAAAAAAGCATTTTTAAGTGCTTACTGTGCTCTAAGTTCATGGTAATAAGGGTAGTAGCTGTGAAAATAGGATTACAAAATCATAGAATCTCAGATTGAAAGTGTTCTCACCAGCCATCTAGTCCAATTCATAGCTGAAAAAGAATACCATGTGCACTATAGGATAAATGGTCATCCAAGCTCTGATGAGCAGGAACCTCTTGAGACAAGCCCTTCCATTTTGAGAAAGTGCTAATTATTAAGAGTTTTTCCTTACATAAGTCCTCGATCTACCTCTTTTAAATTTACACCCATGATTGCTAATTCTGTCCTCAAGTGCCAAGTAAAACTAGCCTAATACCTTCCTCACACAATTCCCTTTAAAATACTTGAAGTCAGCTATTGTGTTTCTACTCAGTCTTCCCCAGACAAAACATATAATTGTGAGAGATGTAGCAGATTTAAAACTAAAAGGACTTGCTAACTAATTGGCTATGTGTTGGAAGAGGAAGATAACAGTCAAAGATATCAGCTGGCAATTACTGTCTTAAAGAGAGTCCTCTTTCTGCCTTTTGATCCCAAGTCCTTGAACTTTTTCATCACATGCAATTCACCAAAACTGTCAATTATGACCAGGCCCACTCCCCTGATATCTCTGGGCAAGTGTTGGATAGCCAGTTGATGCAGTCAAAAGGACTCCTGCATCAAGTCTCCAAGGATTAGACCAGATGACCTCAATGGCCTCAATCGCCTCTGGAATTCTACAGATATACAATGCCCCCTTTATCTGATTTCTTATAGCATTTATTCTACACCAGTCACTAAATGATTAATCACATACAGCCTTGATATTTCTTCTATTGTTGTCTTGAATTGTTGCTTATACCTTACATTATGATTTAATTTTTCACATTTATGTACCTTCCCAATTCCAACATATGTTCTTAGAGGGCGGAGATCATGTTTCTTGTGGGTCTCCATATCATCCGTGGGTCCTTGTATGCAAATGAGAGATCCACAGATAATCATTAATTTAATTATTTTACTTGAAACTGAAGTCAACAGACCTGTTAGATGGAGACAATATGATGTCAGAAGACCTCAGTCTTAGTCTAAGCTCTGCCATTTGCCACCAGTGTGACTAAATCAGTCATTAACCTCTCTTAAGGCTCAGTTTCCTGATCTATAAAATCAAAATAACGAGACTTGTTCCAATTAAATGCTAATGAATCATTTTCCCTTCCTTTCCCCCATCTTCCAAGACAGAGCTGTCAAGCACATGGACCACATGCAGCCCACAACATTCCATAGTACGCCTGAGTCAAACTAAAATGTAATTGGGATATATGTAACAAAATAAATAAAAAATATAATAAAACCTAGTTAATGTTACACTTTAAAACTAAGTAAATATGCAGCCCACAGGATACTTATGGACAGATTAATGGCCCCTGTTTCTATTTGACTTTGACACCCCTGTTCTAAAACTATACGTATAAATGTAGATGTAGTTACACATATATATTAACATACACATATGTATAAGTGTGTTCTATATATTTGTACATATGCATATATTTGATATATTCATATATATATTTGTGATATAATATTTCTATATCCTGTACATATATAAATATGTGTATGTGTGTATGTGTACACATACACATATAAATTTTTAAATTGTTTTCCCCAAGAGATCTTTCATTAATCTGAAACAAATAAAAGGCACAAGAAGTAGGATGGCCTTGGAGTCAGAAAGACAGATGAGGATCAGGTCTCTATGCCCCTACACAACTCTCTAAGATTGTAAACTACAGAAGATTTGCCAGTCTACATAAGCAGAAGGCCTTTCCCTACCAAAATTCCTGACAAATATGAAATTATATGTCTTGACCAAAATACACATAAAGCAAAGCACAGTGCTTTGGGCTGAGTTGTTTAGCCCCTTTCTGGCCTCACCAGTTCTATTCCAGGGGAGGCCAAGATGGCCCCAAATGTCCACCCTATGGGGTGTGTGACAGCTGGGCAGTGACAGAAATACCTCTCTCCCAAATGTTGGCCATCATCAGATTACTGGTTCTCTCCTCTAATGTCAGGCCAATTTATACCAGTCTTTGGCAAGCTCACCAGACTTCCCTTGAAGAAAAGGCAACCTGACAGCTTCTATTTCGTGAGACCAGAACACCAGCCAGCTCTTGTTTTAACTTGTCAACATCCATGGGTCCACCCGCCTGTAATGCTCTTTTTATGAAGGCAAATGCTGTGTTTTAAAGGTAATAAAATGGCTGGGGGTGGGGGTTGGGGGGTAGGGGGAACACTTAAATGGAGACCTTACAAAGCTACCTAGTAAAAGCTGGTTTTATTTTCCTTTTGGTTTTCATCCCACCTCCCTTGGTCAGGAAGGCTGACCAAGGGAATGTTCAGCACTGGGATGTTCTGTCCTTAGTAAGACATCAATGACCCCTTATTCTAATCAACAAGCAGGATATCATTGTCCAGAAGCCTACCACTAAGTCAAAGAATCCAGGAGTGCAGGGGGGCTGCCCAATGTTTGCCTGTTGCCACAACAAAGCTTATGAAAAGATTTCTCAGAGGAAGATTACAAAGTCCCAGCAAAGCTGACATGATTGCCCTCTTCTCCTGGACATGAAATCCCCCATTGTGCAGCCAGGAAATGTCAAGATTTGTGGGAAACAAGGTGGAGGTGGCAGAATTTGGCAAGGGAAGGGGAGGGGTGTTCCTTTTTCATCAAAGTTTTATTTATTTGTTTATCTTGTTTCCAAGAAGAGCCTTCCCAGCAGCCACAGAAGAGATGATACTGTAACAAAAGGTCAAAGAATGATAGAAGTGTTAACTATTAGAGCAAAGTTAGTATTTGGCCCCAGATGAACAAAGCAAAGATTGGCGATTGGGAAGAAACTAAGCTGGATAAGCAAAAAACACGCCCCCTCCCCACCCCTTCCAAGGTGGGAATAGTGAAAAGAAAGCTATCCCTGACATACCCAACACAAGCAATAGGTTTCAAGCTCTGTAATTCAGTAACCAATAATTTTGCTTTGCTATAGAGAAAGGATGGCTCCTTAGAAGTTCAGGAGGGTAGATGGGAGACCATGAACTTTTTATATAACAGGCATTCAGGAAATATTTTTTTTAAAACAAGGTAGGATAGGTTGGGTAACATGTTGGAACATAAAGAGTAATGGATTTGAAATTGGAAGCTGTGATCAAATCCTCTCTCCGACACTTAGCTAGTTGTTTTATTGGAAGCAAGTCATTTCATATCTTTGACAGTACCGTAACTAGGGTAGAAGAATCGGATCCTAGATCCATGGTGCTAAACACAGAGGGCACCAACAGCATTTTCAGTCATTTGGCAGCTAGAAACCACGTAACTTAGAACCTAGTTAACAAAATATATTAAAGTAGGAAACAGATGAATGGAGTGATCTTTTTCAGGCCCCATTCTGATCGTCCACCCAACTCCCACCCCCTGGAGTCTCTGTCTTCTAGCCACTTCTTCCAGGCAATCTTTGTGTTATTGAAGAAGCCAGGTGGTAGACAAAGCACTGGACCTGAAGGCAGGAAGGTCAGTCATCTTTCAGTCATGTCCAACTTCAAGACCCCATTTGGAGTTTTCTTGGCAAAGATACTGGAGTGGTTTGCCATTTCTTTCTCCCACTCATTTTACAGATGAGAAAACTGAGGCAAACAGAGTTAAGTGATTTGCCTACAGTCTAGTAAGTGTCTGAGGCCAGATTTGAACTCAGGAAGAAGAGTCTTCCTGACTCTAAGCCAAACACTCTATCCACTGAGCCATCTAGCTGCCTCACCTCATTTGTACAAAGAGGATAATAATACTACCTACTTTTCAGGGTTGGTGTGAGGATCAAATGAGATGCTATTTGTAAAGCACTTAGCATAGTGCCTAGCACATAGTAGGTGCTTAATAAATGCATGTTTCTTTCCTTCCTCCCTTGCTCTGGTTGCAAAAAAAAAAAATCTCACATTTCTGCTAGTTGAGCCCAAGTTTGCTCACCTATAAAATAAAGGAGTTGGCCTAAATCACTAAAATCTTTCCTGGCTCTATCATTCTGCACTTCTGCATGACATTCATGACTGAATGAATGAATGGAATGTGGGAGTGAACAAGTGAGTTGAATAAATAAATGAGTGATTGAATGAATGAATGAAAAAGTATTTATTAAACATGCTACTATTTGTTAGACACTGTGTAAATGCTGTAAATACAAAGAAAAAACTGGCAATCCCTGTCCTCATGAAGCTTACATTTTGGTGAGAGAGACAACATAGAAAGGAAAATGGTGGGGGTGGGGGGGGAGAGAGAGAGAGAGAGAGAGAGAGAGAGAGAGAGAGAGAGAGAGCACACTTAGAAGAGAGTGGTGGAAAGCTAAGGGAGTTTTGGTCTGAGGAATAATAGGAAGGGTGAGTGGACCTGAATTTGACTATTGGTTCTGCTACTGTGTGACTTTAAGTAAATGACTCACCCTTCCTGTCTTCAATTTCCTCACAGGTAAAAGGAGATCAAACTAGATCATCTCTGAAGCACCTTCTAGGTGACAATCATATGATCTTATGACTGAGGTTTGATCTTGGGTGACTGGAAGAATAGTAACTCCCTCGACAGAAATGAGGGAACTTGAGAGGAAAAGCTGTTCTAGGGAGGAAGATGATAAGATCGGTTCTTGATATGTTGAGTTTGAACTGTTGGCAGAACACCCAGGTGCAGAGTAAAGTAATGTGTAATGGAAAGACCCCTGACCTAGGAGTCAAGAGATGTGGAGTCTAGTCCCAGCTGTGTGGCCTTGGAGAAATCACTTTATGAGGCGAATTAAGGGGAGAGCATCTAGATAATCTTTCTAGCTCTGAAATTCTGTAATCCCATAAACCAGATTTTTAATCAGGATATATGGCAAATGACCTTTATTCTCCCATTAGTCTTTATTTTGTCTCACTGTGATGTTACCTGAGTAAGAAACACTTACTTAAATCTGAATCTCAGCAAATAAATATGTCTAATCACTACAGAAGACTGAGAAAAAAGAATTTTGGTGACTTTGGATATAGCTACAAGGCAAACATGAGGAGTTTAATTTCCATAACAGCTGCCTTAGTGAATGGCTAGTCCCTTTCCAAAGAAGTGGCTCTGGGCCATGTTTTGACAATGGTTTCCACCAGACAGCCTGCTGTGAAGGCCATTTCAATAATGTTTCTTGAACATGCTTGATAAAAGCCACACTGCTCTATCCCAGTAGGTTCCTAATTCCCAGGCAGTTGCCAATTCATCAGAAGGAGGGAAAACTTCAAACAAGAAAGCAGACCATTTTTCTCCTTTGAGATGAAGCAGTGACATACATTGAAATAAGCATTAGGCCAGTCTAATAATGCATTCTCACCCTATCCTCACTCACAATTCATTCCACAAGTGGAAATTCTGGAAACTCTCATTGTCCTCAAGACGTACCAGCCAACTAGACTGTGTGATTGAGTCTCACTTCAAGTTTAAATAAATCAGACAAGCCAAAACACAAAGAGAAAGAGAAGAAGTCATTCAAGGAATTGGTTTACTGTAACCATAAGGGTTTGAAAGTTCCTAAGCCTTCAACTTGAATGCTCCCAGCCCTGGGCTGGGGCTGTTGGAAAAAAGCCTTTTGGGAGAAGTTTGTTAATGCTTGTGAATGATTAGGGTAAGGATCTCATAAGTGGAAAAGTGGCAAAAATCTGGAATCAGGTTGCCCTGAGTTCACATCTAGATTTGGACACTTAATCAAGCTATGTGACCCTAAGCAAATCACTTAACCTCCCTCTACTTTAGTTTCTTCATCTCCCCCAAAATGGGGATAATAATAGTACCTACTTCCCAGAGCCATTAGGACCATAAAATGAGATGTTTGTGTAATGATTTTCAAACCGTAAAACAATATATACATATTTGTTAGAGGCTATTATTATTAAAACATTAGAATGACCAGAATTTAAGAATACCTCAAAAGACCAAGCTGTGTTAATTAATGTGGACATCCTTTTTTCCATAAAGCAAATAAAATAGAGATAGGATGAACATTTTCATTTCGAAGTAAAGTTATAATAACATTTGCATCAATTAATACACCTGTTCTTTTGGTTTAATATTTGTTGATTGATAGTATAGGGAATTCCTGTTGTGAAGACACTCTCCAACAACATGGATAGCAACAGGTTATGATCTGAGAGTTGCTTGAGGTACAAAAGGGTTACAGCAACTTGATTAGAGTCATAAAGATAGTTAAGTTTCAAAGGTGAGATTTCAGCCCAACTCTTCTTGACTGGAAGCCCAGGACTCTATTCTATGTTGCATCTGTATAATGGCTTTATATACCTGTCAAAGCATCTCATCACTGCATTGCCCCTGTACCTCAAGAGAGCATTCCCTGGAACTGGAGCCAGGTAGACTTAATCTGGCCTCAGACACTTACTAACTCTGTGAACCTGGGCTAGTCACTTAAGCTGTCTCAGTTTTCTCATCTGTAAAATGGGCATAATAATAAAAAGGAGGAATATAATCAGAGTGATAGCATCTACCTCCCAGGGTTATTGTGAGAATAAAATGAGATAATATTTGTGTAGTACTTTGCAAATCTTTAAGTGCTATATAAATGCTAAGTGTGGTTATGTTGTTTTATTATTATCATCATTATTATTATTCTAAATCACATAGCTTAGTTGGCACTACCTAAGCTTCGTACTATGTCCCAGCCATCTTCTTGTCATTCTTCCAGCTACTATGTATCTTCCCATTCACTTTCCTACTCCCACAATGCACTTACTATAATCCAAAAATTATCACTTTTGCTATTGGAGAGTGTCAATCAACTCAACACTCATCATCCCTGTGATTTCCTAAACCAAAATATCTATTCCTGACCAACATTGCACTCTATGTGTTATTCTGTCCTTAGAATATAAGATCCCTGAGGGCAGAGATTATTTCTATCTCCAATGCCTAGCATAATACTTGGGAGATGACAAGATGGCATAAATATTTTTTCATTCATTCATTCATCATTTACAAAGCTTTTTCCCCACCACAACCCATGAGGTGCCAGTGTTATCATCCCACAGAAAACTCACAGAACTACTTTATCCCAAATCAGAAATCCCCTTTATGACAGTGCCATTTTATAAAATAGGAAACTGACTTTCAGAGAGGTAGCGATTCATTTACAGCAACTTCTATCTTTACTTTTCTTTATTCTAAATGCATTTTAGCCACTCTTCATGACCCCGTCCAAATCCAACCCACTTCATACAATCTTTCCCTGACTTAAATGATTAAACTTAATCTCTCCACATAGGATCATTTTTAAAGCTGGAAGGAACCTCAGAGATGAGTGATCATAAGATCTCTGATTTTAGAGCTGTAAGGACCTTCAGGGGCATCTAATTCAACTCCCTTGTTTTACAAATGAAGAACTGAAATTTTTAGAGATTAAGTGATTTGCCTAAATTCACACAGCTAATATGCACAGGAGTAGGAAAAGCAAGATTAGAACCAATATCCTTTAGAAGTCAGATCCTTCTTCCCCATACTTGGACTTCTGAACTCAGTTACCATTTCATATCTATATGGGAGTCATATTGGCATTTCCTAGTATACTGCCTTGCATTATCTGACTTCCACATGTGGTTTGTCTCCCGAGGGCTCAGTCTGTCTCTGAAAGAGAACTAGTGCTTCCTGTTACCCCTTTAGGGATCCCAGGAACTATAGGCTGTAATGAATGAAAAAACCAGAGAGACAAAATTTCTGGGTAATAAAAATCAATTTATTTATTAGGCTAGCTAATAATTAATAAACTGATGGTCAGTGATTTCTCTCTGTAACCAAAGACCCCTAATGAAGATACTGAATGCCTTAAATATTTTTTTGAAAGGGAATGCCCCTGACAGCAGAAATCAACCCTGATTGGTGGATATTTAAATGAAGAGGTGGGCTAAAAGTTTTTAGCTCCTCCTGCTGAGAACATGGTTTGATCCTGAGAGAGACTCAGCTGCCTCCAGCAATCGGGACAGGGGAATCCATTTCCACCCAGACCATTCTGGCAGGTTTTCTCTTTCCTGAGCTGGGCCACCCTACACTCCAATGGAAGGGTGTGAGGATGGGCTTATTCCCTCAGGGCAAGAATTTACCTAAATTAGATTCTGTTTACACTTCAAAAAGAAGTCAGGTCTCCTAGTTGTGGAGCCCTGCCCAAAATCAAGGAGGAGCATGTACCCCAAGCATTAGGGCAATCTCCTCTGTTAGCCATGCCCTACAGAGACTGATTGACTAACCCTACAGGGGCTGGTCCCTGAATGAGCAAATAAAAAGCCTAGTCCTAATTAATAATGGGTTATTAATATAATAGAAAATAATTTCTCTCAAGGCTATGAATTCTCTCTCCCTCCTTCCCTTTCTCCCCCATACCCCATAATATGCATTAGGTTCATGCATAATACATTCTCCTACCAAGCAGCTAGATGATTCAGTGGATAGAGGCCTGGACCTAGAACTCAGGAAAACCTGAGTTCAAATGGAGCCTCAGTCACTTATGGGCAGTGTGACCCAGGAAAATTCATGTAAATCTCTATTTCAGTTTCCTCATTTGTAAAATGGGGATAATAACACCTGCCTCCCAGAGTCTTTCTGAGGAAAAAAATTAAATATTTGTAAAATGCTTTCCAAACCTGGAAGAATGCTAGCTATTACTATTATTTACTATTTAAGACAGGTTGTCACCCATTATGACTTAATAGTTCAGCCCTAGGAAGTAGTTAAGTAGTAGTAGCTAACTTTAAAGTTTTCAAAAAATACAGATATTATTACCTCGCTTGATTTTCACTACAACCCTAGGAGCTAGGGGATATCATTTTTTACAGGTTCCCACTTTACAAATAAGGAAACTGAGGCTTAACATAGGTTAAAGTGTCTTGTTCAGGGTCACATAGCCATAATTGTCAGAGGCAGCCCTTCCTGACTCTAAACCCCCATGTCACTCTCCCTCTATGGGTAATATCTATCTGTACAAAATAAATGAATACAAAATATACATTGCAATAATTTCCAGTCTCCTGAAAGTAACAACTATTGTTGGTAGCTCTGATCAAAGTGATAGAATCTATAAATGTGCTGATTCATGTGTCAACAACATGGCTATGCTGCCAGGCAAATGATTGGTATATACTATTTAGAACATAAAAACACAGAACATAGCAGCTGAAATTTAAAGGTGGAAAAGACTTTAGAGGCCATCTAGTTCAACCCTCTCATTTTACAGATGGGGAAACTCAGCCTCAGAGAGGTTAAATGAATCGCCCAAAGTCACTTGGATATTAAGTGACAGAGCTGGGATTTCAACCCAAGTCCTCTGGTTGCAAACTCACTGCTCTTTCCCTTGCCCCTATATTGAGCTCATAATAAGTGCTGAAGAGGTATCACTAAATTTAATTGAGGAACTGACCCTATCTCTATCTAATACTTATTAGCTAATACTTATTAGCCGGCTGCCATGTACAAAGCTCTGGCCTAAGCACTGAGGAAAATTCAAGGACAAAAATCTATGATAATATAAAGGGAACATAAAACACATGTAGACCTAACAAAAACAAATTCAATGTAATAAATAGTAAGTGCCAAATGCATTCCATAGTGTATGTCTGCTATAGGAATTAAAAGTTTGTAAATATCATTTAGACACTAGCATCACCAAGAAAAATTCATGGGGAAAGCAGAATTTGAGCTGGGCCTTAAAAGATTAAGATAATTGAAAATAATTAATAATAATAATAATAATAGCAGCTATTATTTATGTAGCATTTAAGGTTTAGGGATAATGAAGTGCTCCTAAAGGAAATAGAAATAAGTCTCCAATGGCTAAAGAGAGAGAGAGAGACAGAGGGAGAGAAAGAGAGAGGAGGAGGAGAAGAAGGAAGAGGAAGAAATGGAGAGAATTGACCTTTGTCAATAGGTAATGCTCAGAGGAGAAAGGGAAGGAAAATGGCAGTTATATACATAAAGTAAAAAATAAAAGAGTAGATTTAAGGCTGAAAAGAAGGTAATTGGATGCTCTGAGGAAGCAGTAACTTGTCTTCCACAGAATGTTAAACTAAAGCCATAGAAGTTTTGATAGGAGAGATCATCCAATAAGAGTTGAAGGAAAAAGTCAGGAATAGTGGTAGTTTGTGATTGCCTTCCCAGGGGTACTGAGAGAGTTATGTGTTAACCTGATAACAACAATAGAGAGTTATCTTCTCTCTATTGTAACCAAGACACAACAGAGAATTTGCCAAGGTATTAAATTGAATGCCTACTCCCCAATTTGGATGATTCATAGGTACAAGTGATGCTGCCAGAAGAAATCTAAATAGTACTGCCAAGGATTACCAAGTCTTGGGCAGGAAACTAAAGGCCATGGGGCACAGGTTAGGTTTTTCTAACTTGCTCATTAAAGGCAAGAGATGCACAGGGGGAAAACATCAATTCGGGAAGTATACAGCTGGCTTAAAAGGTAGTATCTGAACTTGGAATTTAGACTCCTGGGCCATAACTTAAAATACAAGATGGACAGATTTCTGGCTAGGGGTAGAATAAACCTAACTAAGGATGTAACCAAGGAGTACACTTATCTGTCTTGCAAATATAATCAGAGGAACTTTAAACTAAAAGAATTGGTGAAGGAAGAAAATTATGTTCATTCACCAAGTTAGGTATCATAGACAGTAGCTTCAGTGAAGAAAAATGAATTGTTATTGGGATGTAAAATGTGAAAAAGGAGCCAGAAAAATCCCTGGTCTCAAAAGTCTATACACAGATGCCCAAGGCTGAGGTGACAAACAAAAGAAACTAGAGATACTGAAACAAGGAGAAAATTTATCTCATTTGTATCAGTGAGAATTGATGGAATAAAACTTGTGACTAGAATACAGCACTAGATGGCTATATATTATTCAAAAAATAGAATAGATAAGGGGAAGAGAGAGGGAGGGTGGTAGCTTTATATAGTAAGATGAACTCATGTGAGGAAATTGAGGAAACAGAAGGAGGAAGAATGGTGGAAAGATCTTGGATTCAGTCCCCAGATAAACAGTGATTTTATCATTGGGGCATGCCAGAGACCACCTAGACAGAAAGAGAAAATAGATGAGTTCAGGAAACAGACCACAATGTGGGCATGGAGACATAATATGGTACTGATGGCAAATTACAATTACTCACCTATTTTCTGGAACTCTCTCCCTCTGCTAAAAACAAAGATGCCAATAATTTCTTGATCTGCCTAAGTGATAATTGCATCCTTCAAAAATTTCATGAAAACAAAAGAAAATTATATTCCATATCTGATTCTTACTAAAAGGGAGGAACTAGTTTTTGGAGTGAAAATGATGGGGAAATTAGCGGAGGGGATATTTACCACCCTCTCATAAAGTTTGCAATAGAAGACAGGAAATCCTGGCATAATTTGACACATACCTCAGATGTTGGGAAAGCAGGTTTCTATGGTTTCAGAGAAAAGATAGGTAGGATCCCATGGACTAAAATGCTATAGAGAAAATAATCCCAAGGATGGGAGATGCTCAAGAACAAATTATAAAGATACACTGGGAAATAATTCCAATGAGGAAGAAGAATAAGATTTGTTTAAAGAGATCACTGTGGATGCACAGAGAAATTGCCAAATCCATATTTTTAAAATATTTGTAGGGAAGTTGAAAGCAAGGTCAGAAAATGGATGATTAATAAAAGGGCATGGGAGAGCCCTATAAAATATTGTCAGGAGTGAGAGAGCTCAGAATGAGTTAAGACTTTTCAGGGAAGTTAAGGCTAACAAAAAGTTTTGTTGCCTTTTTTTTTTGCAAGATTAAGAAAAAAAAGGATGAAAGAATAATAGGACCATTGCTTTTAGTAGGTGAGATGATGAAAACTAAAAATAGAGAGAAGACAATTACAAAGTAGAGTTACTTTTGACAGAACAAAATGACTAACTCATTAAGTTGCTACTCAAGACAAAGTAAGGTGATAATAACGGAGTACTTAGCTGCACTTGATGAATTCAGGTCAGCTGTCCTGAAATAATGAAAGAACTTGCAAATATGATTGCTAAGCCATTGTCAGTACCATTGGAAAGATCCTGCAAACTGGGAGAAGCATCAGAAGATTGGAAATGGACAAATGTTGTATCAATTTACCAAAAAAGGAAAAGAGAAGAGAATTGTCTACAAACTATAGGCCAGTGAGTTTAACTTCAGTTCTGGGAAAATTCTAGAACAGAACACTGAAGAAAAAATATCTAGCAAGGAAAGTGGTGATTATTAATAGATAGCATGGCTTCCTCAAGAGCAATCCACGACAGATTAACTTTATTTCCTTTTCTGAACAGGTTATTGAACTAGTAGATGAGGAGAATACTATGGATATAGTTTACCTAGATATTAGCAAAGTTTTTGATAAAATATTTAATACTTTCTTGTGGAGAAGATGGAGACACGTGGACTTAATAATAGTACAATTCAATGGATTCAGCATGGATTGAATTACTGAACTGTTAGTGGTTCAAGTGCATTATGCTAAGAGGTTTCCAGTATAGTGCTCCAGGGAGCCATACCTCACCCTTTGCTGTATAACATTTTAATCAACATTTTGTATAAAAGCATAGATGGCACGCTTGATGAATTTGCAATTGACATAAAACTGGGATGGATAACCAACACGCTGAATGACGGAGTCAGGATAGAACAAATCTTGACTAGTTACAGCACTGGGCTAAACTCAAGAATATGAAATGAAAAATGGATAAATGTAAAGTCTCATGGTAGATTACAAAAAAAAAACAAACAGCCTCCCAGGTACAAGATGGGGGTGGGGAGGAATAATGTTGAGCCAGCAGTTCTCAAGAAGATCTGGGAGATTTAGTGGGATCCAGGCTCCATTTGAGCCATCAGTGTGATGTGGCAGCCCAAATAGTGAATGTGATATTGGACTGTGTTAAGAATTGAATTGCTTCTGGGAATAGAAAAGCTATGGTCCTACCGTACTTCACCTCAGTTGGAGTGTTTTGTTCATTTCGGAGAGCAACACTTTAAGAAAAACACTGGTAAGCTGGAGAGGGTCCAGAGGAGGGAAATCATGATTGCAAAGAGCCTGGAGTCTCTCTCATTTGGAATCAGTATGGGATATGAGAAATCCAGGTATGAGGGAGGACATAATAACTGTCTTCCAGTATTTGGAAGGTTGTGTTATATGGAGAAGGGACTAGATGAACTCAACTTGTCCCCAGAGGACACGACCAGGAATAATGGGAGGAAATGGCAAAAAGAACAATTTAGATTTGATTCAGGAAAAACTTCCTAAAGTAAGAGTCCATTCTCTAACTCTTGGGAGGCAGAATAGCTTAGTGGATAAAGCAGTAAATGTAGAATTAGGAAGACTTAGATTCAAACCCCACCTCAGACAACTAGCAGCTTTGTTACATCAGGCAAACCACTCTGGCCTTCAATTTCCTCATGTACAAAAAGAGAGTGTTCAATGACCTCTGAGGTACCTTCTAGCTCTAAATTTATGACTTGATGAATTTAATACATTAGGTAATCAAAGGAGAGATCAGGAGGCCTCAGTACATTGGACAGTTCTCTTTATGGAAGATTCTATATAAACAATCACATAGAACAAGGAGGTATGTAGAAGTGAATGCTAATCTCACCATCACTTCCCTATTTGTGGCAGCTAGGTGGTACAGTGGCTAGAGCAATGGACCTGAAGTCAGGAAGACCTGAGTTCAAATCTGACCTCAGACACTTACTATCTGTGTGAGCTCAGGCAAGTCATTTAGCCTCAGTTTCCTCAACTGTAAAATGGAGATAAAATAGCACCTACCTCCAAGAGTTGTTGTGAGGCTCAAATGAGATAATATTTATAAAGTGCATAGCAGAATACCTGGCAATAGTAGGTGCTATATAAATGCTCACTATTATTATTATCTACATTGGTGGTGCCAAAGTTCCATTTTTCATCACTGACATAAGATCATAGAATGAGAGGAACATACATTTAGAGCAATGGAAATGACCTGAGCCCCAGAGAGGTTAAGTAGTTTGCTCAGGATCATACAGCTAACAAGTGTTTGAGTTGGATTCAGACCCAGCATCATGTCCAGCATCCTCTCCACTCTGCCACTTAGCAGCATCATTTGATGACTCAACAAGCATACAAAGAGTTTGAAGTATAGGGTATCAAAAAAATCTTGGTGCAGTTTTAAGCTCTAATAGTTTAAAACTGCACTAAGACTTTTGGGACATCCTGTGTCTCAAACACTGTGATAAGTGTTAGGGATACAAATTTTTAAAAATTGAGATAGCCTCTGCTTACATTCTATTGGGTAGCTGCAACAGATTCAGAAGCAAATAAATATAAGATGTATGCAAAATCAGCGCAAAATTATTTAAGTGGTGGGGATACTAACAACTGAGCAAATCAAGAAAGCATTCTTGAACTAGATCTTGAAAGCAGCTCCTAGAGGCAGAAGTGAAGATGGGGAGCAATCTGGGGCATGATGAACAACTGGCACAGAGCCACAGAGATAGGAGATGGAATGTTGTATAAAAAGAATGTAGACAGTATGAAAAGGAGTAACATATAATCATCTTGAAAAGATAGACTAGAACAAGACTATGATAGTATTTAAATACCCAACAGAGGTATTTGCTTCTCATCCTAGAGGCAAAAGGGAGCCACAAAAGCTTCTGGAGGAGTATAGTGATAGATCCAGACCTCAGTTTTAGGAAATATCTATTTTTGCAGTATTCTAGAGGATGGATTGGAGAGAGGAAAGGCTTGACATAGGGAAACCAATTAGGAGTCTACTGCATAGCACAGGTAAGAGGATATAAGGGCCTGAGTTAAAAAAGTGTGGTGTATGTGGATAGAGTTATAGAAAGGAAGTAGAATTGACAAGAGTTTGCCATTTACCTGGATACAGGGGTGAGAAGTGAGTGAGAGTGAAAAATCCATAAAGACTATTAAGCTGTGAAGCTGTGTGTCTAGAATAATAGTAGTGCCCTCAACAAAAAGGGAGGGGCTTAAAAAGTGAAGGAAAAAAAATGAGCTCAGCTCTGGACACACGGAGTTTGAGATGCCTGTGAGACATCCCATTGGATATGTCCACCAACCAGGTGGAGATACAAGACTAAAACTCAGGATCGAGATGAGAATTGGATATGTAGATTTGGAAGTTGTCTGCACAGAAATGATAGCTGGATTTTCAGAAGCTTATGAGATTATCAAGGGAAAGAGTATAGTAAGAAGGGAAGGCCAAGGAAAGAATTCTGAGATATATCCATGCTTGGGGGTGGGACAAGGATAATGACCCAGCAAAGGAGACTGAAAAGGAGCTGGCAGGTAGGATAAGAACTAGAGGGAACAGCAGCACAAAAGCCCAGGAAAGAAACAATAGTCAGATGTCCTATGCAACAAAGAAGTCATCCTCATCATACTTACATAGCATGGTTTTAGCTCACAAAAGGCTCTCATGGGGGCAGCTAGGTGGCGCAGTAGATAAAGCACCGGCCCTGGATTCAGGAGGACCTGAGTTCAAATCCGACCTCAGACACATAACACTTACTAGCTGTGTGACCCAGGGCAAGTCACTTAACCCCATTGCCTAAGCTGAAAAAAAAAAAGCTGGTGACAAAACGCTCTCATATACAATACTTTACTTGAGACTCACCACATCTCATGGAGTAGGAACTATAGAGTGGAGAAGTATTCTTTTCCTTATTCTACTGGTGCCAAAACTAAGAAGTCAAGTGACTTACTTAAGGTCACACGGCAAAAAGTGTCAGAGGAAGGAATATAGACCACATCTTCTGACTTAGAAATCTTTGTCTTCCACTCTGCTGTCTCATTCTTCACTCATCATCAAGCTCTCCTCCATGGAAAAGCCAAAGACTAGGACAGGTTGGTCATTTTCGAATGAATCAATTATGAGAAAGACGCAATTCCTTGATTCAAAGATATACCACCTGTCTAAGATACACATACTGATGGTCAAATTCAACAAGTGGTCCATCAAGCTTCATGTGGCATATGTGGTGTGATAACAAAAATACACTAAAAGAAATGTGAAGTTGAAAGAAAACTTTTGGCTCACTGACAAATTCTACAGAACCGAGCATACAAGACTGTGATAGCAGAGAAGCTAAAGCAGCTTTCAGAGCCCTACACTCCAATCTGTTTTCAGAAAATGCCTCACTACTTTCAAAACACTAAAAAGCTGTCACTGTCAATGGCAGTAAAAGAGGATCCTATGCCTATGAAGAGACAAAATGTTCCCAAGCCCATTTCAAGTTGTCTTCAACAATTACATTAAGTATCGAAATGGAAAAGGCAGAGATGGTGGCTTTGTTATTCATTTAGGAGCAACCCTGTGGCACAGCGGAATGAAAGCACCCTGATTTAGAGTGCAGTTCAATTCAACAATCATTTATTAAGTACTTACTGTATCAAGGCAGGACACCAGGGTTCTAGTCTTGGTTCTGTCACCAACTGATTGTGTGACTTTGGGATTAGCTGACTCATCTTTCAAAGACTCTCATCTACAGAATGAAGAGGGTAATGTCTGTTCTGTATACAACATCATAGAGCAGGGGTCAGCAAATTATGATATGGCAGCCAAATCTAGTTTCCCACTTGTAAAACTTTATTTATAAAGGTAAAAACTATTCTTAGCTTGCAAACTATATAAAAACAGGTGGTGGGCCAGATTTGGCCCACAGGCTATAGTTTGCCAGTCCCTATAATATAGAATGTTAGAGATTGGAAAGGCCTTGGCAATTATTTAATCCAAACTCCTTCTTTTGTCCTCTTCTTTTTTTTAAATTTTATTTGTTTTCAGTTAAAAAATTCTATTATCTGTCCCTATCCTCAACCCCATCATACCCATCATTTTTCAAAGCAGGAAACTGAAGCCTAGAAACATGAAACAACCCAGGGTCATTGTTTCAGAGCTGGAAGAAGTGTTAGGGGTTCCCTAGTCCCAATCCCCAGGGTATTCTGACAGACAAGGAAATGCAGTACCTGAGAGATTAAATGACTTGTTCAAACCACACAGATCCTGATTAGCAGAATTCAACCCCAAGTCCCCAGACTCTGAACCAGTTCAACTCAAGTGACTTTCATGGCCAAGGTCATAAAGCACATTAATGACAGAGCTATGACTAGAGGATTAACACCCTGTTTTGGATTCTGTTGCAGTTTAGCTCCCTTAAGCATTACTAAATAGGGGGAGCAGGAGGTAGAAATAAATGAGATCATCTGAAAGTGCTTTGTGAACTCAAAAAAGCAATCCAAATATAAGGTAGTATTTATCATGTGTCTGAGCCATACTTCAAATCTGAAATCTATTAGGTAACTATAAAAGAGGTCTGAAGAATAAACAAAGAAAAAAATGGATATGAGCAATACCTATGATAGAGCTTAGTCATGCTAAGGTCATTTTGGAGGTTTTAATTCTCTTGCTGGAGTGGTGTTAGCCTTTCCCTGGCTCCCAGGTCACTTCAGATCACTGCATCATAGAATTGGAGCTGGGAGGTGCCTCAAAAAGAAGCTAAATTTAGGATCCTAGGATCATAGTTGTAGAGTTTTAAAGCATCTCAGAAGCCACTCAATTCAACCCCAATAAGAAATTGAGGCCCACATGGATGAATTCCTTTACCCACATTCACACTGTTGTTTTTGTTATTCAGCTCTCCCAGTTGTGTCCAACTTTTTGTGACTCTATTTGGGGTATTCTTGGCAAAGACACTTGAGTAGTTTGCCATTTCCTTCTCTAGCTCATTTTATGGATGAAGAAACTGAGGCAAACAGGGTTAAGTGTTTGAGACCAGATTTGAACTCAGGATGATGAGTCTTTCTTACTTCAAGCTCAGTGCTCTATCCACTGTGACACTTAACTGCCCTTATTGACCATAGTTTCAGTAATAATGATAATATAATAATAATAATAATAATGGCTAATGGTTATGTAGCACTTTAAGGTGTTCAAAGTAACAATAACCTTATGAGATAGGTACTATTTGATAAACCAGTGAGATAAAGTGCTATTATTATACCCATTTTGCATTTGAGGAATCTGAGCATAAGAGAGATTAACTGATTTCCTTAGAATCACACAGCTAGGAAACATCAAAGGCAGAATTTAAAATTAGTCCTTCTAAAGTTCAAGTCCCATGCTTTATTCACTGCACTGCCTAACTGCTAAGAAGGTGCCAACCTGTACAGACACGAACACAGAGCATTTCAATCCAGACAAGGAATTATTTATTAAGGACCTATGCTATATCATGTTCTGGGAATATAAAAACAAAGAAAGAAAAA
Organism: Vombatus ursinus; assembly: GCF_900497805.2. NCBI lineage: Eukaryota > Metazoa > Chordata > Mammalia > Diprotodontia > Vombatidae > Vombatus > Vombatus ursinus. The sequence continues at coordinate 1,596,907 of NW_020950062.1, read as the reverse complement.
AAACTGTCCTCAAGGAGCTTATATTCCACGAAGGACGTACAGGATATTTGTGTATAAAGTGTTTAGGGAAATGCTTAGCACATAGTAGGAACTATATAAATGCTCACAGTTATTATTAGCTATTATTAGTCTATAAATAGATCAAGATAAACTCAGCAGACAGCAACTAGGTCACAATTAATGAGAACAATGGATCCCCTGATTTGGTCATATTATGAGAATTTGTGCTGAATATTTCCATTGAACTAGAACCAGTTACCATATTTAATATAATTATAACTTTGAATAGTATAAATACATTCAGAGAAGTTATTCTTCTTACTAATCAGGCTCTCCCTATACATTTGCATACTGCTTTCTTCACTTCCTGCATATAGTTAATGAGGGGCTCTAGGCTCTTATATAGATCCTCAGGGTTGTCAATATCCAATTCTCTCCCATATCTCAGCCAGTAATGGCCTATTAGTCTTGGTCTTGAAATGAAAAAGGGAATGTTTAGATAATAATAATAATAATGTTATTGTTTATATAGTACTCTAAGGTTTACAAAGTGCTGTACATAAGGTAACTCATTTGATACTTACAACTCCCTATGAGGCAGGAACTATTCCCCATTTTACAGATTAGGAAACTGAAGTTAAGGGATTTGCGCAGGTTCACACAGCTAGTAAGTACCTGAGGTTTGATTTAAATTCAGATCTTCCTGACTTTGAGTCCTCATAATTTTATCAGGTAAGTGCTGTTACTGTCAATCTCATTTTACAGTTAGGAAAATTGAGGCAGATCAATGTTTTTTTCTTTAGTGGCTTACTTAGAGTCACATAGCTAGTAAGTATCTGAGGCAAGATTTGAACTCAAGTCTTTGTGACTCCAGATTCAACACTCTATTCACTGTGCCACCTAGCCACATATTGGTTGGACCAGCCCAGAAACAACTTTGAATTCTGGGATCCTGTATGTGTGTCAAAAATAAACATCTCTTTAAAATTTTCATTGAACTCCCTTTGCTCCCATTCCTCTCTTCCCAAAGTCATGACAGCTATTCTTTAACTAAAGAAGATATGCACTTTATATCTTTCACTCTTTATTAAAATGCCCCATAACAAACAAACACCCTTAGGAAGTCTGGGAGTGAATGATTATCAGCCATTCACACCTGTGTGTTTGGAATTAGGAGGGTAGTCTTGATTAGATGAATCTATATCAAGGGAATTGAAGTTTTGATTGGGGTGAGAAAGGGCCCCCTTTAAATCACTTCTCAGTCAACTTTGCCCAAGTACATAAAATACAGGAACTGAATCCAGAGAGAAGAAAAGAGGAGTTTGTGGCTCCCAGCTCATTGGACAGTGTTGGTCGAGTTATATTCTCATCAATCTCTCCTTATTGTGGCTTTTTAATGGTTCTCTTCTTCTCTCTGGAAGTTAGGAGTGAGATGCAAGCTGATGGCTTCACATTTTGCACATTCTGTTCTTTTTAGAGCCAACTCTGTGGCCAGCCAAGGGAAGTGCTATCTCTCTTGAGAAAGGAAATCCTTAGTGTCTTAGAGAAGTTTCGTCTTGACTTTTACCAGTCTATTTCACTGTTCCTGAATAGACCCACAGGAGTTCATTCAGCCTCTGGTCTTTGCCAACCCCTATATGGTTACTCTTGTAAGCAACTAAAACATGTCAGGACTTTAATTTGTTCACACCATGGTGACTGGACACACAATCAAGGAATTCACTTACATCTTGATACCAGTGATGAAGGCCCCATTAAAATGCAGATTTACTTTAAAAGAGTCAATCTGATGGGGAAAATGGCAGGCCAAGGGAAGAAATATTTTGACAATTTCAGCCTTTCATTGCATTTTAAATTTATCATCCACCTACTTGTAAAGATGACCCTGAAGGTATTCCAGGAAAAAAAAATGACTGCATGGAGAAAAATATTATGTCTATTGTTAAACAAACTGCTTTTTTAATATATCTTCTAAAAAAAACATGGCTTGAGCCTGGAGCGCATCTATAGTAGCCACTATCTACTACAACTCTCAAGCAAAGTTGTCCTTCTAACATGTGTGGTCCTTCCCATGATAAACCATGCCACCCACCTCCAGACTGAGAAGTGATGGACTAAGAAAATAGATGTTTAATTGAAAAAATAAAAATGCACTTAAAATAAACAAACCAGAAAAATAAATAGGTGTTGTCCTTCAATCCAAGCCCCAGCAACCAAGTGAAAAATAACAAGATTGAGGCAAGGTTATTCTCTCTACACTTCTCCAGAGCTAGGGTAAGAGAGTAGGAATTATGACCAAGATACCTTAAAGACCCATACTATGTCTCCTGGTCAGAGCAAGACAGTCTGAATCAGTACTGCCTCAGTTTGTGACTGTGGGCTAGAAGTAAGAGCTAGATTGTCAAAAGAAAAAGTAAGCTACCAGAGCAATAAACATGACATAACAAGCAAAGAGAGGGCAAAGGCAAGAGACTAAAGGAAGAGGAGCAGCTTGGCCATGAGCAGAAGAATCCATAGATAAACAGTAAACAGAATTCAAGGTGAGTCAAAAGATCAAGAAATTGAGTTTCCAAATAGGGTAGATCAAATAATATGAATGCACATACAATTTGATTCATTTGACCCACTGATCATACCTTTGAGTCATGCTCACTCAGCCCTCTACATTGCAAGATTCAGCTATGGACAGCTCCGTTTACTTGTGTTCCCCATATAAAGAGCAATTATCTTTGAGTGGTATAGTACAAAAGAGTAAGGAGAGCATTTAATATGGATTTCCCTCACATGGGCCTCTGGCTTTCAACATTATCTGATATGTGGTATTTCCTGATATACCAAACTGACTGATGTCATTCCATCTTCATGCCTTGTCATGTAACATGAGAACTAACCAAATCCTCCAGGGTGTCAAGTGTTTGTTATCTACTAATCTGGTCCATTAACTTTTGATTGCAAAGCATAAAATATTTTTTAAAAACCAGCAAAACAGAGAAAATATTCAGAAATCAAAACAGAAATGAGCCAAAATGGTTAAATCCTCAACCAGATTGTAATTCAAATGAATAATTGTTTGTTTATACACTAAAGCCAAAGACATGGTTCCTATCCTCTGGAGTTTGCAAGATAATTGGAAAGTAGAATGAATAAAACATTAATTTAGAATAAAAGACAACTATAGTCACATAGAATACCCTATTGCCATGAAAGATAATGAAAGTAATAGAGATAGAAGCAACTTCCCAGCAAAAAGAATGCAGAGGAAGATGGAGAGGTTGAGGTATGACCACACACAGTTGAAACAAAGTGAAATTTTCCTGCAGTTCAAGTCCCTGTTGTCCATCCAGTAGCCAACCTCTGATTCCTGAAATCTAGACCTTGCCTCCTACTAGTTCTTTGGGCACAGCTGAACTTCTTTTTTCAATCCAACTTCCTCTTAGTCATAATTATCACCTGTAATTTATTCAGCTATATTACCAGCAGATACAAACCTAGGCTTTTACTTAAGACATCACTACCAACTCCATCGGGTCAAAGACTTGTATCTCTACTGATCACTGACCTTTGCCTGCCCATATTATGATTCTGTCCTTCTCTGTACTGGGCAATCCTAGTTGAAACATCTTCCCTGTTTGCCCTGCACATGATGACTTCAGTCAGAACCAGGGAGCATCACACAACCGCAGCCAAACTGTCACAAGGCAAAGGGGAGAGGCATATGACTAAGCATCAGAACAAAAAATATAGACAATAAATTTAAACAAAGGGGAGATATTAATATATGAGTGAGAGGGAAGGAATGTGACATGACTTCATCTTTGTTGTGTGGATTTAGATCATAAGTTCTTAACTTCATTGTGTATGTCATAGACCCCTTTAGGAGTCTAGTAAAGCCTTTGGACCTTCTCTGTATTAGGCAGCGATATGACTCAGTGGATAGATTTCAGGATTTGGAATCAGGAAGATGAGTTCAAATCCTGCCTCAGATACTTACTAGCTTTGTGAGCCTGAGCAAATCACTAACTCTCCTACCTTCACTTTTCTCATCTGTTCAATGGATATAATACTAGTACCTTCCTCACAAGACTGTTGTGAGGGAAGAAATAAGCTAACATATACAAACTCTAAAGCACTACATAAATATTAGCTATTATTCTCAGAATGATGTTTTTCAGTGTATAAAATAAAATGCATAGAATTACATGGAAGTCAACTGTATTGAAATATAGTATTTTTAATGGCAAGGTCATAAGGGCCAAGGTTAAGGACTCCTGATTTAGATGGTGTTATGTGTGCAGGAGTGTGCTGGGGACAGCTTGAACTGACTGAGAAGAACTAACAATTGTTAAATTTTCAGCATTAGCATTTGTACCTCAGAAATTAGCAAACCTACAAATTAGGGCTTGATTTTTTGTTCTATTGATTGTCTCGACTTAATAAAGTGATGAAGAAAATGTTAATAGTGAAGATTAAACCTAAAAGGGTACTATGCCCGTATTTTTTAACATGAGCTGTTTGTTAAGCATTTACCAACATACTCCTGATTTTTCCCTCTTGTATTCACCATAAAGCTTAATGAGTATAGAGCTGATGTCTGGTAAATAATGATAGATTAGTTCAAGCAATTAACTGGTTCTCAAGAGGAATGGAACTCAATAATAGCATTCCTCTGTGCTTCAACTCGTTTATAAAATGGAGAGAAAAGAAGATGTATGTGAAAGAGAGAGGAGAGAGAGAAGAGAAGAGAAGAGAAGAGAAGAGAAGAGAAGAGAAGAGAAG
>NW_020950062.1:1581345-1592121 GCF_900497805.2 Vombatus ursinus | reverse complement strand
AGAGAAGAGAAGAGAAGAGAAGAGAAGAGAAGAGAAGAGAAGAGAAGAGAAGAGAAGAGAAGAGAAGAGAAGAGAAGAGAAGAGAAGAGAAGAGTGAAGTGAAGAGAGGAGACAAGAGAAGACAAAAGAGGAGGAAAGAGGAAAGAGAAAGTCCCTTCATTTTTCAAGAGAATGTCAGTCCCCTTGAGGGAGTGCAGTGAAATAGAAAGGACATTGAACCTGGAGTCAGAAGATGCCAAGTTCAAGGTCTGACTCTGCTACCTATTCTGCTGTGATCTTGGGCAAGTCACTGTGCTTCCTGAACCTCAGGTTCTTTGATTGTAAATGGGAATAATACTTCCACTACCTACTTATTTGACTCTAAAGTGAATGCCCTTTCCACTGAACCTCACTGCTAGTAATGAAGTCTGTCTTTTAATCAATGACCTTAATCACTACTCATTAATAACAAAGATGCTTAATGATCAGAACTAGAATAAATCACTTACTAAAATGATCTTCTTTATTAAACACCAGAAATCTCTCAGAGCTTCTGGAATTCCTCAATCATTCACAAAAATGCTCCATGCATTGGAGCCTTTCAGTAAATCTTTAGTGTATTATATTTTGCCCTTTCTATTTATGATCTTGTCCACCCTTCCCACCTCCTTTAGTTTACACATGTTGTCTCTCGTGCTTGGCCTGTCTTCCCTTCAAGTCTCCACTTATAACCGTTCCCTTCCTTCAGAGTTCAGCTAAGGTACCAACTCTTACAAAAAGCCTTTCCACACCCTCTTCAAATAATAATAATAGTTCATATCACATATCTAACAGTATTTTAAACAAATGTTTCTGTTTGTTCTACCCTTCAATACACTTAAACTACAATATCTCATAGATTTATTATTTTGTTAGTACATACATTTATTCTTATTAGACAATCTTTTATGAACTGAGGCTAAACCACTGATTCCCTTTTGGCCAGCCTTTTGGTGAAAAGCCTCTTCGATCTCAGTGTTTCCAATTCTTAGATAATAAATACAACAGCCATTGCCAGATCAGTACTTGAAAATTTTCCAGGCCAGGTGTGATGGCGTGTACATGTAACTCTTGATAACAAGGAGGCTGAGCCTGGTGGATCTCTTGAGCTCAGGAGTTCCAAGCCATAAGGGGCTAAGCCAATTACTTATCCAAACTAAATCAAAGACTACTGCATATTTTCAATAATGACCTCCATGCTACATGAAAACCTGGTATAAGAAATATAACTGAGGACATGTGCCATCAGATAAAGAACTGGGTCTGTTACATGAAGAAAATGAGGGAGAACGGATTGACTGCCCTAGGGCTGTAATGATATGCCTGAAATCTGAAAATATCCAGAAAAAAGGCCTCCAGGACATTAGACATTTACTTTATAAAGTAAACTAAATGGTAGCAAACTAAATGGAAAAATTATGGATTTGGAGAGGACTTGAGTTCAAATCCCAGATTTGGTACTTAATAACACTGTTTCTTCATATATAATTGCCTTCCCCTTTTCCCCTGGGCTTCTACCTCAATGACTGTCCAAGATCTTGTCAGTTCCATAACCTATTCAGGACAGCCTGTCTGCAAAAATATCTGCTGCCTCTGGGGGCACCCATTTGCCCTTGCCTTCATTTACCCTCTCCAACTATGTTGTCTGCTTACATGGCTTAGATGACATTTGAGTGACCAACTCTATCCTTTAGAGTGAGAAGGATCACTAAGACTTGCTATATGCCCTTCCACTGAATTCTAAGGTTCGCTAGATCTTACCATGTCCCCTGCTTAAAAATGCCTTAAAAAACCCTAGGAATGTCATCTTATCTATTGATATAAACTAAGGAACCTTGGGCCTTGCCATCCACGCTGCAGATGTACCCTTAGTATTTCAAGCATTTTTCCATCCACGTTGTAGCACAAGTTTTTTTTATATGTTGTCTCTCTCAATTAGAGAGTGAGCTCCTCCAGACCATATAGTCCAGTCAGTCAATACACATTTATTAAGTGAATACTATGTGGCAGGCACTATGCTAACTGCTAGGGATACAAAAATAGGCGAAAGACTCAAGGAACTCACAAAATTATGGGAAGACAACAAAAAAACAAATGTGTACAAACAAGCTAGACAGAAGGACAAATAGCAAATAATTAAGAGAAGAAAGCACTAGAATTAAGAGGAATGGAGAAAGGCTTTCTAGAGTAGGTGGGATTTTAGTTGGGACTTAAAGGAATCCAGAGAAACTACTACAGGGAGATGAGGAAGGAGACCATTCCAGGCATGGGAAAATGTCAGAGAAAATGCCCGAAGCCAAGAGACAGTCTTGTTTATAGAACGGCCAGGAGGCCAATGTCCCTGGATTGAAGAGTATTTGGTAGGAAGTAAGGTGTAAGAAGACTGGAAAGGTAAGAGGAGACTAGATTATGAAGCACTTTGAATGCCAAAAGAGAATTTTGTATTTGATCCTAGAGAAGATAGAGAATCACTGGAGTTTATTGAGTAGTGGAGTGATCTGACCACATCTGCACTTCAGGAAAATCAGTTTAGTGGCTGAATGGAGAATGGTTTGGAGTGTGGGAAACCTTGTGGCAAGCAGACCCCCCAGCAGACTCTTGCAAAAAGATCTTGCAAGGGTGAAATCGACAGACCTTGGCAATAGTTTGGATTGGGAAGTGAGCAATAGTGAGGAGTCAAGAGGGATACCCAAATTGAGAGCCTGAGGGACAGGGAGGATGGATGGGTTCAGGGTTTGGGATGAGCTCTGTTTTAGACATGTGGAGTTTAAGATGTCTACTGGACATTCAGTTCAAGATGTCTGAAAAGAAATTGGGGATGCAAGACTGGAGGTCAGCAAAGAAGTTAGGGCAGGATGGATAGATTTGAGAATTATCAGCTCAGAGATAGTAATTAAATCCATATAGCTTTTTCTATTTGTATCCCCAGCATTTAGCACAGTGCTTTGCACAATGTAAGGCTTAATAAGTGTTTTTCCAGTCATTCATAGTTTTTTTTCATGTAAAATGATGGAGTTGGACTAGTTGACTTCAGAGGTCCCTTCTAATCTGTGATTCTAAGAATCTATGGAAGAACATGGACAAGAATTCTAAACCAAGAGACAGAGAAGGGTTTCAATCTGCATTGTTGAAGTTAGGACCCACATTGATTAAGATCACCGATATACTGAAATAAAAAAAAACATTTTTCTAATAAGCCTTCAAGGAAAGAGTAAAGACAGCTGTTTATTTTTTTCCTCTTTTCCCCTTCTTCTAAGACTTATCTCTAGTTACCTCTCAGACTCTAGGGCACCCAGACTCAGAGGACTCATTACAGAACAACCCCCTTCCTCCTCCTTTTTTCAAAAAAATAAGATATGCCCAGATATTGGATACAGCATTGACTTCAAAATAATTCAGCACTTTCAGGTATAGTCTCTCTTGCCTTCAATCCACTTAGCAATCCGTAGTATTTTGAATGCAGTAACCCTGCCCCCAAATTTGCTGGGGTGGAGGGGTAGAGATGGAGGTTGACAGTCAGGAATTGACTAGAATTAAGGGGAATTTCTAAAGATAAGTCAGAGGCTGCTGCTATGAGTTTCAATAGGGCTAGAAGGAGAAAGCCATTTCAAAAGATAAACTAAATCTCAGTGGGTTTTAATTAGATGAGTGGATGGTCTGTATCCCAAAAGATCTTAACCCCTGGGATAGAGACTCAAGGACCTAAAAGACCACTCTGTGTAGAGAAAGAACCTAAGGTGTTTCCTTAGTCTGGTGATTATGAAAGAAAGAGAGAGAGAGGGAACGAGGGAGGAGGAGCGAGAAGAAGGGAGGCAGGGGTTGGGCAGGGAGGGAGAGTCACAAAAGTAATTTTCCTAAAGCATAAATCTGACTGTCACTCCCCTACTCTCTAAATTTAATCACTTCTAATATTGAATATTTGGTGGAGCCCTTCATAACCTGACCATCCAACCTACCTTTCCAGCCTTATTTTCTCATGCTGCCCTTCACCCTATGGTACACTCATACTGGCATTCTTACTGTTCTTCATGCTTAATATCCTACCTCCTTGTGCTGTCTCCCCAACCCTGGAATGCTCTTCCTCTGCACCTCTCCTTCCTAAAATTGCTAGTTTCCTTCAAGGCTCAGCTCAAGTACCTCCTTTCTATGTGAAGCCTTTTGGGATTCTCATCGGCCTGGTAGTGCCCTCCCCCAAAATGTTCCTGTTTTCTATTGTGTATATATTTTATACATACCTATATAGGCACATGTTTTCATGGTCCTCAAGAGCAGAATTAACAACATTTATATAACACTTTATATTTTGCAAGCACTTTATATACTATAGACTATACCATCGAGCTCCACAATTACTTTGGGAGGTAGGTGCTATTATTTACTCATTTACAGATGAGGAAACTAAGGCAAAGAAAAGTTAAGTGGTTTATTCATGGTCACATTCTAGTTAGTATCTTAGGCAGTATTTGAAATCATGTCTTCCTGACTCCAAATCCAAACTCAATCCATCATTCCATCTGACTGCTTCCCTTTTATCTTTGTTTCCACATTGCCCAGCACCTAGTAAGAGAGTAATGCATACTTGGTGATTATTGATTGATTGAATGTTTTGAAAAGCAAATTGACACTATCAGTTAATACAATTTGGCCCAGCATTAGACAAAAAAATGATGGGAGAGAAAAGAATAAGGGATACCCACTTGTATTTAGGTATTTGTGGTATTGAATATTATATAGGTCACAATATAACATTAAGATGAACTAAGAAGGTGGGGGGTCTGAAGCATTTGCTGATTCATTCTCTCAGAAGGCCACACACCAGATAAATCTGTACTAGAGATTTATATCATAAAGTGTCCAAATTGTTCTTCTTCTCCAACTGGACATCTTTGAGAATCTGTCATTCTATGAGAATAAAGAAGAGGGGGATAGATCTGTTGGTGGCTGACAGGAACACCCTTAGGAGTTGGTTATTCTGTCTTGAAGTGTCCTCTTTTCAAATGCAAACAATACTGAGGTACCCCCTTCTTCGAAGCTCTTATAGCGATTAACTTTGCTTGGACCATTACAATAGCCTCCTAATGGGTTTCTCCACCTCCACTTTCTCCCCACACAGCTGCCAAATTGATGCAGCTAAAATATAACTCTTACTATGTTACGCTTGTCTTCCCAAGTCAAAGATTTTCAATGGTTTTCTTATTGGCTCTAGGATGAAATATGAAGGCCTCAGCCTGGGATTTAAGGCTCTCCATAATCTGCCAACCTGCCCTGCCAACCCTGAACTAATGCAAGTTCAGTCTTGGGCTCTGACACAGACAAGGCCCATTGTGTGCTTCAGATATCTGGCATTATATTTATGTAAGAGGCAGTCTGATATATTGGAAATAATAAGCCTGGGTTTAATGTCTTAGGGTCTGTGTGGAAATCTCAGCTCAGTTCCTCATTACCTGTGAAATCTTACACAAGTCATTTAAAATCAGAGGGCTAGAGTGGAAAGAGAGGTGGATTTGTGGAGGATTTGGATTTATTTGTTGTTCGTTGTGCTCAGTCATTTCAGCTGTATCCAAATCTTTGTGACCCCACTTGGACACTGGAGTGGTTTGCCATTTACTTCTCCAGCTCATTTTATAGATGAGGAAACTGAGACAAATAGGGTTAAATGACTTGCCCAGGTTCACACAGCTAGTGTCTGAGGCCAGATTTGAACTCAGGAAGATGTGTTTTCCTGATTCAATCTATAGTCCTATGACCTCTCTGAGCTTCAGTTTCTTCATCTGTAAAATGGAAGAGGAAAAGAAGCTTAAATGATCCTATGTATTTAGCTCTACCCTCTCTCAATTCTGCTACTGAGTTCATGACCTTAATGGGGTTTGTTTACATATGTCTATTCAGGATTACTGCCAAATTTCAGCAAGATGATCTTCATCTGACTCATCTCTCCTGAATTTGGGGTAATTCCTTCAGGAACAAGCACCTGCACTTACTAAGCATGGAGAAGAATGGGTGATTCACTCTGGTTGGGTGGAGCAGTCACCAAACCTTCCCTCTGGGGAAGAACCAAGGCCAGTCCTTAAGATCTAGGTTCTAATCCTTTAAACAGATTGTGACCTCAAGTAAGTGATTTAACCTTGCTAGGTCTCAATTTCCTAATCTGTAAAGTGGATTAATAACATTTGTACCACCTGTCTACCAGGATGTGAAAGGACTTTGAAAGCTGTAAAATACCACAAGAGTATGCAACAGGGGTCATCCTATAGGGTAATTATTGGTCACTGGAAAGAACATGTGGCTTACCAAAAGAGGCCAGACCCACAGGCCGCTGCCTCTCCATGCATGTTCTGTGGAATAGTCATTGTTGCAAGTGTAAGGTAGAATTTTTATCATCTCAATTCTTTCTAGGGAAATATTTCTTATAAAACTCCATTCCCCTATTTAAGTTCTTATGTAGGTTAAACTTTGATATCTACAAATAATTTCATTATAGTGACATAAGTATAGTATATTAGATTACTAAAATGAGAGATCTTTTACCATGCTGGGGAATATCAGTTAGGCAAATAATGCTTCTGATAGGACATTCTGTAGAAGGGAAGAGCTCTAGGATCCTATGAGCCATAATCTGATCCAGTCTCATCAGTCCACAAAACCCAGGAAGATTAAATTACTTTCCCAGAGACTCCTGTACAGTAAATAGCAAAGCTGAGATTCGAATCCAAGGTCTCTGACATGAAATCCTTTTTTCTTTCCACTGTATCACAATGACTTTCCTAAAGATTAAGTTCAAAAAGGGCTAAGTGACATGCCCAAGTTTATGTGATTGTTGTTGTTTGTCTTTCATTCTCAAAGAGGACCAATGACATCACAAATGTGATGGTTTGACTTTTATGTGAATTGAATCTTAATGAGGCAGGGCTGTGCAGTCATCAATGCAACTCTGAGATATCGCCTGATACATATCAGATTGGCTAAAATAACAGAAAAAGGAAAATGAGAAATTCTTAAGGGAATGTGGAAAAATTGGAGCACTAATGCACGTTGGTGGAGTTGTGAACTAGCCCAACAATTCTGGAGAACTATTTTGAACTGTGCCCAAAGGGATATAAAACTGTGCATACCCTTTGGCCCAGCAAAGTTGGTATTAGTTCTATCTCCCAAAGAGATCAAGGAAAGTGAGGAAATGACCTATTTATACAATAATATTTATAACAGCTCTTCATGGAATTGGAAACCGAGGGGATGCCATCAATTGAAAAATGACTGAAAGAGTTATGGAATGCAATTATAGTGGGAAACTATTGTACTATAAAAAATGATGAGCAGTATGGATTCAGAAAAACCTAGAAAGAATTATATGACTTGGTGCAAAGTGAAGTGAGCAAAACCAAGAGAGCATTGTACATAGAAACAGCAATATTGTAATAACGGTTAACTGTGAAAGACTTAGCTACTCTTATCAAGACAATGATCCAAGACAATTCCAAAGGACTCATGATGAAAAATGCTATCCAACTCTGGAGAAAGAACAGATGAATTCTATATGCAAATTGAAGCATACTTTTTTACTTCAATTTTCTTGGGGTTTTTTTCTCTGTTTTGAAACATGGCTAATATGGAAATATGTTTTGCATGACTTCACATGTATTGATATCAAATTGCTTGTCTTCTTCAAGGAGGGGTGAAATGAGAGAAGGAGGGAGAGAATTTAGAACTCAGAACTTTTAAAAATGAATGCTAATTTTTTACATGTAACTGGAAAACATTTAACAAAATAAATAAAAATATATTTTAAAAAACAATAAATTTCCTTGGGGAGGGGCAGCTACATGGCCAAGATTAGAAGAAAGAAGAGAACCTGCCCTCCTGCAAGGGTATCATTCCACATCTTCTCTAAGCCTCAGCCTCTGATTAACTGCTCTGAATCACTCATTTCTCTAACTCCAACTACTGAATTTCATCCAGGGTTAAGCTGTGTAAATCCCCCAGGTATGTTGCTTTTTTCCCCCAGCAAGCTGAGGGTTTTTTTGTTCTTTCCTGACTCACAGGGTCCTTTTCACCTCATAAAGGGACCAAGGCATAGATGTGTCTTTTACAGTTAAATGCCTCATGATTACATGGTGAGCCTTCTGAGACTAGATCAACTAAGTTACATATGTAATTCCCTTCCTGCCCCTTACATATTCATCATCATATCCTCTGCTCAGGAGCCACTTTATGGGACAGAATTCTTGGACTCTTGGACATGCTCCCAAATATGATTTGGCACTCTGGCTCTACTCAAATGAAAGTCTCTAGTCCATTGGCACTCTGGCTCTACTCAAATGAAAGTCTCTAGTCCATTTACGTTTTTCCCCTTGTTCATTATCCCAGCCTTGAACAGGGACTGAAATCTGCCCTGCCGTCACATTTGTACAACTCCATCCCACACACGTTTTTCTTAGGGCCTGATAACCAAATCACATTACTTTTGCTACTGTAAAGGTCATGACACTCTACTGCCCTATAGCTCCAATCACTATCTCTGGGCTTCTGCATTATAGATTGGTTAGGCCAAAACTCACTTCCCTGACCATCACTCTCTCCTCTGTCCATCAATCCATGGAAGCCCCATCCGTATGATGACCTTTGACCACTCCTCCCTACCCTCCCATTATGCTCTCTAGAATCCTTGTTTTGTAATTAACCAATTATTTTTCACATCAAACCCAGTTTCTAATAACCAGAATTACTATATATATGTTTTGCATCTACTTATATGAGTTGTCCTCCTCCCCAGTAGAATGTAAGCTCTTTGAGGGCTTACATTCCTCAGAGAAACTGAATTGCTTCCATTTGAATTGTCTTAGGAAGATTCTGAAGATCACCTGGCAAGATAAGGTACCAGACACTGAGGTTCTTTCTTCAGCTGAACTGCCAAACTTTCAAACTCTACTGCGGAGAGTGAAATATCAATGGGCTGACCACATTGTTCGAATGCCAAACATACATTTACCTAAAAGATTATTTTACAGAGAACTCACAAAAAGCAAGTGCTCACATGAAGGTCAGAAGAAGTGATAAAAGGACACTCTCAAGGTTTCTCTGAAGAACTTTGGAATCAATTATGAGACATGGGATACACTGGCACAGGACTGCCCAGCATGGTGTACCCTCATCAAAGAAGGTACTGTGCTTTATGAGCAAGCAGAATTGCAGAGGCTTAGAAGAAATGTGAGTTGCCCAAAATGAAAGGCATCTCCACTCCAAATGTTCATATGGACTATTTGTGCCCAACCTGTGGTAGAGCCTTCCTAACTCATATTGGTCTGATCAGCCACAGTCGGACACACTGTATCTTGACCCTGACATAGTGATATCATTTTGGTCCTCTTCTAGAAGGAAGGACAATAACCAATAGCCAACCCACGGCCTCATGTAGTTACTGAAATATAATTGGCCCTTAACAAATGCTTGTTCAATTGAATTGAAATAAAATTAATCAAATTGAATTCTAATTAAATGGAGGTAGCTGCTCATTGTTTCTCATTGAGTTAATGTCTGCATAACACAAAGCAAGGAAGAGAGCCCTTATCCTACAAATTCAGAGTTAGCTAAATTGATTTGGAGGATTCAAGTGAAAGTTGATTACTTTTGATTTTCCTTTTCCTATTTTTCTTAAATAATCAATCCTCCCCTAAAGTTATTTTCCATTGCCTCATCCTAGAATGAACCCTGGGTACTCTAAGGCTATGACAGTGGAGCACAAATTCTAACCATTCCTACCCACCTGGAGAATAAAGCCAGAAGTAGTTATTATTACACAAGTACCAAGTACCAAAACAAGGAGTTTTTTTGGCAAAGATACTGGAATGGATACTCATTTCAATTCCCATAAGTGTTTTTTTTTTTTAAATACAGAATCAGAATGTTGCCCTTGATGAAGAATTTACAATATTCAATGTAGCAAATAAGATTCATAGAATTCTAAAACCATATATAATACATGTGTATATGTAATTATGAATAGAAGTATGTATGTGTCATACATGTTTGTATATTACATATTTATAACTTTCTGTAACCATGGAGATTACTAAAGTTTCACTTTTAAAAGGAAAGTATTTCGACATTAGGAGCAACTGGGGGGCACTAGATAGAGCACTGGGCCTGAAGTCAGGAAGACATGAGTTCAAATCCAGCCTGTGTGTGACCCTGAGCAAGTCACATAACCTCTGTTCGCCTAAATCCATTGGAGCACTCCAGTATCTTTGCCAAGAAAACAGCATATAGGTCATGAAGAGTTGGAAACAGCTGAATGATTGAACAACAACAGATGGTTTTAGGGTAGCTAGGTGTCACAGTACATAGAGGGCTAGGCCTGGAGTCAGGAAGACCTGAGTTCAAATCCAGCCTCAGATACTTAGTAGCTATGTGACCCTGGGCAAGTCACTTAACCCTGTTTGCCTCAGTTCCTCATCTGTAAAATGAGCCAGAGAAGGAAATGGCAAACCACTCCAGGATCTTTCCCAAGAAAACCCCAAATGGGGTCACAGTTAGATACAATTGGAAAACAACTCAATAGCAACAAAAAATTTCAACATTGCTTCAACAAGCAACAATATTGCTGGATATTTGAGATAAAAGACCCAAAGACCTTTCAGTGAGATCACAAATTTTCCTGGGCATTACTCAAGTTATTTTATTGGAGGAGGAGGAAAGGGAAGGGAGGAAGGAAAAAAAGGAAGGAAGGAAGGAAGAAAGAAAGAAAGAAAGAAAGAAAGAAAG
>NW_020950062.1:1543574-1581245 GCF_900497805.2 Vombatus ursinus | reverse complement strand
GAAAGAAAGAAAGAAAGAAAGAAAGGAAGGAAGGAAGGAAGGAAGGAAGGAAGGAAGGAAGGAAGGAAGGAAAGAAGGAAGGAAAGAAGGAAGGAAAGAAGGAAGGAAGAAAGAAAGAAAGAGGAAGAGAAAGAAAGAAAGAGGAAGAGAAAGAAAGAAAGAGGAAGAGAAAGAAGGAAAGAAGGGATGGCTCTTTGGAAGGAAATCAAGACAATTTCATCTTTATGCCAGGAAATGAACAATATTACTCCATTTCTCATTGTCATAAATAATATGTCCTCTTTGTGATTTGTCTTCAGTTCCAGGGATCCATGACACCATATCAAAAGAGCCAAATCCAACTGAAAAGTGGATAATAGTTCACATGGTATTTCATCCTTTAAATCAGACTACAGAAGCAGCGATAGACCCAAATCCATGATGGATAATCACTGGGGCAGACATTGCATCAATTATAAAATTAAAATCACATCCATACTCCACTGGCTAGTGTATATCAACCCACCCTCTTAGCTAACATTTATGGAATGCATTTAAGGTTTGCGATGAGCTTTGCATGTTGTTATCTCGTTTGATCCTAGAGCCATGGATAGAATACGGGACTTAGAGCCCCAAAGACTTGAGTTCAAATCCTACCTCAGATGCTTACTATTTGTGTGACCCTGAGCAAGTCACTTAACCTTTGCTTGTCTCAGTTTTCTGATTTGTAAAATGGGAATAATAATAGCACCTACCTTTCAGGGGTGTTGTGAGGATCAAAGAAGATAATATTTGTAAAGCCCTATATAAATGCTAGCTATTATTCTAAGAATACTCCTCTGAGATAGGAGTATTTCACAAATAAGAAAACTGAGGCAAGTAGGGGTTATGTAGCTTGCCCAGGGTCATATAACTCTTAAGCATCTGAAGATGGTTTTAAATTCATTTTGGGAGTTCCCAGTCCAGCATTCTATGCATTCTGCCACCTAAAGCTCAGGAATTTTTTCTTTGTGTTTATTAACCTGTCCCACACACTACACCCCCCCCATCCCTGTTAGAAACAAATCTCCAAAAGAGAATCTTTGGTACATATCTACATAGTCTGGCAAAACAAATTTCCACATTAGCCATGTTCAAAAATAAAGCTCTTTCTACCTTTTTAAGCTTATTGCTTCTCCTTTAGGAAATGAATAGAGAGTTTTATCTTCATTTCATCTTCATTCTTTTTGCACGTGTGTGGCAATCAGGGCTAAGTGACTTGCCCAGGATCATACAGCTAGTAAGTGTCTGATGTCAAATTTGAGCTCAGGTTCTCCTGACACCAGGGCTGGGGTCACTGCACTACCTACCACCCCAGTTCTTTTGGATTCTTAGCTTAACCTTGCATTACTCAGAATTCTAAAGTCTTTGAAAGTTGTTTTTATTTGTAATGTTTTTAATCATTGTATAAATTATTCAAGTTCTAATGTTCTTCATTTTACATCATTTCATAAAAAATGTTCCCACTTTCCTTGGAAGTAGTTCATGATTTCTTATGGCACAATAATATTGAATTATATTCATATGCCACACTTTGTTTAGCCATTCCCTAGAAGCAAAATACCACCCCTTTAGTTTCCAATGTTTTGCTACCATGAAAAGAGCTGTTATAAACATGTGTGTAAATATATAACCTTTTCCTCTTTGATTTGTGGCATACATCTAATAACTGTGCAACTACTACGTTAGTCATCAAACTGCTAGAGGGTCAAAGAGTGAACACATTTTAGTAACTTTGGGGTGGGGGGGCACAGACTAGAAGGAAGGAAGGAAAAGAACTGAATGAAAAAATGGATTAAAAAAACAAATAAGTGAAACAAATAAGCATCATAATCAAGATCCTAATCCAGACTGTCCTGACTCCAAGACTAGCATTTTGTCCACAAGGCTGTGCTTCAAATTCCTTGTCATTTGAGAACCGAGAGCCCAGCAACTTAACCTAAGGCCTCTACCATTAAAAAGTATACTATATATTCTGTTCTTTAGCAGCTAATTAAAACAAGGCCCTTTGATCTGTCTCCATTAAGCCAAACACTTTCTTAAGGCTCATGTGCTGTGAGAGGAAGAAAGAATTCAATAAATGAAAAAGAAAAAACAATTGGATGCAGAGACAGAGAAAAATAACAAGGAATCAGACTGCTCAGGGCTACAAAGACAGCATCAAGGTTTGGAGGGTGCAGGGGTGGGGGTTTTGCAAAAGCAAAGAAAAAGGAAGCCCAACTCCATTCTTCATGAGTTTTGAAATTTCAAAAAGGCAAAGGGATCCCTTCTGAAACATTTTGTACGAGGGCCCAAATGAAGCTACTGCTCATAGCCAGTGACTTCCAGTAATATGACTGGAATAGTGAGCACCCAAAACTAAGTTCCAAAAAAAAAAAAAACCCAAAAATCCTCCACTCATTCTAAGAGTGTAAAAACACAAGGTCTCTGCTCACTCTTGCAGTGTTTCAGCTTCCCTTCCTATACAAGTCTTAGCTCAGGCTCCTCCTAGGAGACGCCCTGAGAGCACACTTCTGGGTGTAGTTCAGTGACACCCAACAAGCTAATGGCCTGAAGCCCAAACCTACTGTTGGCTGGCAAGAGAAATCCCTTGAATTTCATCCCTGCTCTCCTCCCTGTTCTCCTCCTCCCCATCTTCTCCACCCCTCTTTGAAAAAAAAAGTCTGTCTTCAAGTGGCCAGACAGGGTGGCCTTATCTGTTGACTCACTTAATTTAACAATTAAAATAATTCAGTCATTTAGCCTGTATCTTATTCCAAGGGTGCCCCCTGGAGGAAACCCAGAAAACACCACCTTCCAGATGGCCCTTGTTGGCTGAGATAGAAAATAGTCATCAAAAAGAGCTGAATTCTTGACCTTGGGTCAGCAGGTGGTGCTTAGTTAAACATACATACTCACACCAAAATCTAAATTCCTCCAAAGGATACCATTTAATGTAGGGATGGGGGACCTGCGGCCTCAAGGCCACATGTGGCCCTCTAGGTTTTCAAGTGGGGCCCTTTGACTGACTCCAAACTTCACAGAACAAATCCCCTTAATAAAAGGATTTGTTCTGTAAAACTTGGACTCAAAAGGCCACACCTAAGGACCTAGAAGGCCACATGTGGCCTTAAGGCCACAGGTTTCCCCCCCCCGATAATGTGAGAAATATCAGTTACATGAGGAAGGGTAAGAGATAAGGAAGAAGAATCCAAGAAGTACCTTTGGATAATAAATTCCAAAATGTATCAGGGTTGAAATAACAGATGGCCTCCTAAAGTATTGCAAAAGTATATTCATATAGTCAGTCAATAAACACTTGTTAAGTGTACGTCACCATTCCTCTTTATCATTCTAGTTCTCTTTGATTCACCCTTTTCCCAACTTCAAATTCCAAGTGTAGCTCTCAGAACAATGACCAAATCAAGAATGTTATTCCTGGAATAGGACTTAATCAATTGTCCTAGGACTCCACTCACCATCCCTGTGACTTCCCAAACCAGAGTATCCCTCCCTGGTCATCAGTCTCCCAGATGTTTTGCCTTCCTTTATTAAAATATAAACCTTTTAAGAGATGAAGGAAAGAGGAAAGAGAACCACATGTACAAAAAGAATTAAAGCAGCTCTTTTTGTAACAGCAAAGAATTGGAAACTAAGGGAGTGTCCATCAATTGGGGAATGGCTGAATAAATTATCATATATAAATGTAATAGAATATTATTGTGCTATAAGAAATGATGAAAGGGATTGTTTTGAAGAAACCAGGAAAGACTTGCATGAACTAATACAGACCAAAGTGAGAAGAATCAGGAGAGCAACTAATAGGATGGAAATAACATTGTAAAGAAAAACAACTTTGAAAGTTTTAGAACTCTAATCAATGCAGCAACCACTGCTGGTTCCAGGGAAGCAAGCTGCCCACCTCATGACAGAAAGATGATGAATTCAAGGTAGAAAATAAGATACATTCTTTGACACAGCCAATATGGAGATTTGTTTTGCTTGACTATGACAAGATGTTATAAAAATTTTTTTAATTTTTTTTCAGTGGGATAAAGGGGAAATGAGAAGAGAGGTTCAATGATAGAAAAGAAAGAAAATAGAGTCATTGAAACTTTTTAATGCATAGAAGAGAACAGAAAGAAATTCAGAAGAAAACACAAACAATCAAGGCAGCTATGAAAGTTACATGTTAAATTTATTATTTACAAAAAAGAAATATGTAATAGAAATTCATGGCTTCATATAGAAATCTTTTTCTCTTCCACTTCATATATAGAATTGCTGATTTTATCTGGTATTTCTTAATTTCAGAATTTTTAAATGACTTTTAAAGATAATATAAACTCTTTCAGGGCAAGGACTATCACACATTTTGCACTTGTATCCCTAGCATATATCCCAGGGATTTATATATAATAAGCACTTAATGGATGCTTTTCACTCATTGTGCTAGAAGCTGAGTGATACAAAGACAATAGACAATTTTTTTAAGTGAGAGATTAAATTTGAAGTAAGATGGATTTTGGGGGTTTTTTTGTTTGTTTGTTTGTTTTGCAAGGCAGTTGGGGTTAAGTGATTTGCCCCGAGTCACACAGCTAGTAAATGTCAAGTGTCTGAGGCCAGTTTTGAGCTCAGGTCCTCCTGATTCCAGGGCAGGTGCTCTATCCACTATGCCACCTAGCTTCCCCAGATGGACTGTTAAGTCATTTTTCAGTCGTGTCCAGCTCTCCAAGACCCCATCTGGAATTTTCTTGGCAGAGATACTGGAATGGTTTGTTATTTCCTTCTCTAGCTTATTTTGCTTGTTTTACAGGTGAGAAACTGAGGCAAACAGGGTTAAGTGACTTCCCCACGGTCATACAGCTAGGGTCTGGGGCCAGATTCAAACTCATGAAGTTGATCTTCCTTACTTCAGGCCCAGCATTCTATCCACTGCACCAACCAGGTACCTGGAGTCAGATAGACATAATTTTAAGTCCAGGCTCTGATACTGACTAGGTAGGTGAAATTGCAAAAGTCACAACCTCTATAAGCCTCTATTTCCTCATCTGTAAAACAGAGATAATAATACTTGTATTACCTAATTCACAGATTTGTTATAAATAACAAGGTTATGTAAAAGCCTTAGAGCTATACTATGGTATATAAATATTATTAAAAATGGTCTGTCTGCCCACCCTCAAGGAACTTGATCTATTCTCTTATGTCTTCTTAATATGCCTCCAGTCAATCTGAAGAGTACTGGTTTGTGTTTAAAATATTCTGAGCTACAATGTCATTAGCTAAAAATAAAACTGTTAGCCATCAGAATGGTGTTGTGGAAATGGTCCTTACTTTCAAAATCACAAGGTCCTGGGTTCAAAACTATCTTCACTATTTGTCACCTATGTTCCCTTGGGCAAATTACTTGCCCTTTATGGACCTCAGTTGTCTCATCTGTAAAATGAAGTAAGTGGAATACATTATTTCTAAAGTTCCTTCCTGCTTTAAATACTTTAAATACTATGAATTATCATCATTCTATCAACAAGCATTTATTATTAACTATATGCCAGTGTTGCAGTTCACAGGTATGCCAAAATGTTGGGGTGCACCAGAATGACAAGGAATAGACACGTAGGTTGCAGAGTCTGTCCTGAAAAGAATTCTCTCAAACTCTCTCCAAGACAAAGGCATTTAATCGGGATGATGCATGCAATGGGCTCCAGTCCTTATGGGAGGCCAGAGCACTTAGCCAGGTTAGGTATCTGGTCTAAACACAGTTTAACAAGACTGGGGAAAGGAAGAACAGGAGAATGGGAGGAGGGGCAAGCATGGCTTTGGAATGCCTGGAATATCAGGTAATCTGAAGGTGCCTTTGTCATATAGATAAGCAAGGGGAACAGGAAAGGGGGAAGGGGAGAGCTGTTCTGGATCATCAGGTAATTGGTAGGGTACTTTGTGAAAGCATACAGATAAGTCCATGGTGGGGGCATCAATGCATAGTCTATGGCTAATCACATCCTGCATTTTATCTCATGTCTCACATCCTGCATCCTGCCTGCCCCATCTGCCTCGAACACTCTATCTACCTCACCATCAGGCACTATACTAACTAATAGGAATATAATGAAAAAAATGAAAATATATAATGAAAAAATAGTCACCACTTTTCATAAATGGGGTGTGTTCTAAGCATTTTAAAGATGGTTATTTGGAACCTTAAATACATTTGCCTTCCCATCCCATTGCCTATGTGATTCATAAAACAGGTGAAAGATAACACAGTACTAACAATACTGTAGAAAATAGCTATGTATCTACCAGAAGTAATCAATGTCCTCATTTGGAATACCAGAAACACATTTCCTTTGCATGAAATCTTAGCAGCAGTAGAGGAATAACTTTTCTCTCCCACTGATACTGTCTTAAGTGGCCTTGGGGTAGGGACATAGTATGGTAGTGTGTGGGTGAATGTTGACAAGAGGAAGGGAAATGGCCTTCAAGGTGTAAGGTGGTAATAACCTGTCACTACCATCACCTCTTTCTAGTGTCAACACTAAGTATAGTACAGCCACCTCCAATTTCACCCCTTATATCTTCTTCAGAGAAAATTTTCTTAACCCCATATTCCTGTATCTCTTTCCACTATCACTTGCTGCTTCTATCCAGCTGGTATAGTGGATAGAGTGCTGAGCCTGGAGTCAGGAACACCTGAGTTTACAACTGGCCTCAGACATTTACTAGTTGTGTGACCCTGGGCAAGTCATTTAACCTCTGTTTGCCTCAGTTTCTTCAACTATAAAATGCAGGTAACAGCACCTGACAGGATTGTTATAAAGATCAAATGAGATTCTATTTGTAAAGTAATTAATACAGTACCTAGCAAATAGTTGTCACTATATAAATGCTTATTCTCCTCCCCTTTCCTTCCTCCCCATCTAGGATTTCTCTTTTCGCATGGCCATCTTGCAGAACAGAATGTAGCCTCACAGCTTTTCCCGTGGGTACCCTCATGTCCCTGAAGCAAGATTACATCTTGTGGAAGGTTTGTTGAAGGTTCTAACAGCTTAAAAATAAAATAATGTTTTTTCAAAAATCTTTGTGTTAGGTTGATAGAGTTTTGTTAAATTTTAAGTGTTTTCTTTATCTGCTTATGAGGTCCTATGAGTCCTTTGTACTCCTCTGAATTTTTTATGGAAGTAAACAAAGGTTGTCCTCTAACAAATGCGTAATTATTACCTTTAGTGCATATACAGGAGCTAGGTACCATGTTGCCCACATTTAAGAGACTATAAACATGAGTTATATTTGGAGATATTTTGAAGTAAATTCTAGATGGAGGAGCACAAACTAAGGAAAATATGATCTAGGGTAGGGGGGAGGGACAGTCTCCAATATAGGACCCAGCCCATGTGAACCCAAAGATTGGGAGACTCTGGTCTACAGATTATATTTGCTTCCACTTATCTGTGTATATATTGTTTTCTCCAGTAAAATGGGTAAGTCTAGACAATTTCCATTTGTATTTATATCCCTAGAACCTATTTAGCATAGTGCCTGGGAAATACCAGATGCTTAATGAATTGTTATTGGATTTAATTTGATTTGATTCTTTGTTTTATTTTTTAACTTGAAAACCTAGGGCAAAAATACAAAGGTCTTAAGGGGTGATCTTTGGGTACGGAGTACACAAAGAACTGAAGGAAGATTCATGATTATTCCAGAGGAAAAATAAACAAAGAGCTTCTCAGACATCACAGAAGTTATGCCAGGAAAATGAAGACTCTGGTACAGTACATGGAAGGGGAAACAAAAGCACCCAGGTGTAAAGAGATAGGATCAGAGCGGAATGCTGCCTGGGAGGTAGGAATGCTGCCTGAGAAATAAGAACAGCCTCAAAGGCTCAGTATCCTCCCCCATCCTCTTCTCCCTCCACTCCCATTCCCCTTTTTCCTGTCTTCTCCCCCAGTTCTGTCTACGTAGACCTAGATCACCACTGGGTCAAGGTGAAAAGTAATGATCTATGTTTGGTGAGCAGGACTGAGTCCCAGAAATCATAGCATCTTAAGTAGGAAGGGACCTCAAAGATCATCTACTCTAACCCTTGTGCAAATCAGGAATCTCACACTTAAAATCTTCAACAAGCCCTCTTCCAATCTCTGCCTGAATACCTCTAATGACAGGGAATTCACTATTGACTGAAGCAAACAATTCCACTGGGGACAGCACCAATTTCTGGGAAGTTTTGTTTGCGGTTATGTTGAGCTAAAACCTATCTCCCTCTAATGTACATTCACCAGCCTCAGTTCTGCCCTCTAGATCCAAAGAGAACAGGTTGAGTCTTTCCTCCACATTACGACCCTTTAGATATTCAAAAACCATTATGAGCACTATAAGGAGAGAAGGTCCAGAAAGACATGGTAAAGTATGTGGGGGTACCTCCAAGTCCCTTCTCTGGGTATCCTGTGTTCTGCGATACAGCTTGGCATCATCCTTGGTGGTAGAAAGTAAGTTTTCAATTAAGGCCTAAACTTGCTATAATAGGGTCATAAGAAATGGGCTGGGTCATATTTCTGATACAGTAAATATCTCATACTTTGCCCTATCACCCTAAGGTCGTGTTTGAGAAGCATAGATAGAACAACCTTGATCATATCCTCCTAAGCCTTCTCTTCTCCAATCTAACCATCCCCAATTCCTTGAACTGATCCTGGTATGGTGTGGTCTCTAGCCAGCCCCCTAATTATTCTGTTCTTCCCTCTCTGGATAAACTCTCACTTGTCCTACCGAACACAATACCCCAGCTGGTATCAACAGCAGAGAAAACTGAAGTTCTTGCAAGTGGGGAAAGGAAGTGTGAGCAGTTATAAAAGGATGTGTGAACCATGGAACTGAATAAAACAAATGGGGCCAGATGACACAGGGAGCCACAGTCTCAACATCGTTAACCACTGTGGCAACCAACTTAGCTAACCAGACACAGACGCTTTCAAAATAATTATTTCTGGCAGCGAGAAGCCTGAGGGGAAAACTTTCTGCAGAGATCTTCAGAGGCCAAGGCTGACAACTACCAAATTACTTTAATGTATACATCTACTCACAGAATATTTTAGCTAGGAGAGACCTTAGAAACAGAATATTAGAACAAAAGATATTAGAGCATAGAATGTTAAAGTAGGAAGGGCCTGTAAATATAGAATGTTGGAATATAGAAAGTTCATTAGAGTGAGAAGTTAAGAATACTCTAGTCCAAATCGCTCATTTTAACTCTAAAGGCATCCAGAGAGATGACTTGCCCAAGGTCACACTAATTAGTGGCAAAGCCAGGACCAGAAGCAAAATTTGACTTCTTGTTCAGTGTGCTTTCTGCTACCCTATGCCTCATCCTGAAATTGGTATATGAATCCAATTGTAATTCACAATGGGAGATTACTATTTAAAATGACCTTCAGTAAAAATTAAAAGCCACCCATTACTTTTTCTAGACTGGAAATTCAGAAATTTCATGTGCAATCTTGACATCTGTACAAAACAGGCCTTTTGCAATGTACTGGAGTCTCTTTCTATCACTCATCTTGGAATCCAGGCTACAGGACTGACTTAGAGATGAGGTCAACTTACACCTAGGCCCTTCTGCAATTCAGAACAATAAAAACTCTTTGGCTAGGGATCAGGACAGACTGACCAGCTTTACATTGACCTCTATCCTACAGGGAAGAGGATGAGAGCAATATTCCAGAATAGGACAGAATGGTGAAGTTGCTATAGCCTCTTCTTTGGATTTAATTTGTAATTTTAGAGTAAACAAAGACATCAAATCCACCTCTCCCCATTTTACAGATAAGGAAACTGAGGCACAAAGAGACATGACTTAGCTAAGGGCACATGGCTGGTAATAATCAGAGCTTGGAGCAGACCCAAGGCTCCTGATTTTCAGTGTAATATTCTTTCTTCTGCACCAAGATATATCCAACAAGTATTTCTGGTACCTGCTACAAGTCAATAAGAAGTCTGTGAATTGTCTTATAGAAAATATGTCTGGGACCATAGCATAGTATATTAGATATGGATTTGAATCTTACTTAGTAGTTATGTGATTGTAGAAAAATCATTTTCTCTAAGTCTCAGTTTGTTCACTTGTGGAGTGGGGATAATAATGCGTGTATTGCCTACCTTAGAGGATTATTGTGAGGAAAATGCTTTATAAAGCTAAAATGCTATAAGAGTGTGAATAGTTAACATATCAGCAATGACTACTGTTTTTTCCCTTAACCATGTACAAGCTATCAGTGGTATCTCACACATACACACACACACACACACACACACACACACACACACACAACTCTACCTCTACCAATTAGGTTCACCGATAACACAGGAGGAGAGGGGGCAATGTGACTTCTTCTGTCTTGAAAAGACCTGAGCAGAAGGCTTAAACATAACTCAGAATTATATTTGACCCAAAGGTGAAGAGGGGGACTTGAGAATAAGACCTAAGGCTTAAGTCTTTATCCATTCAGAAAGCTCTTCCAGGACAAAGAAATTACATGTAACTAATGAAAAGGATGTGACCAAAACTGATGAAAGCCAGAGTCCGATAGAGAATTCCAAGATAAGGAGCAGACTTTCATTTCAGTCTGCTAAAAAGAGAGACAACAGAAGTTAAGGATGCATGTTGTCAGCCTTATCTTTGAATGATTTCTCAGTTCTAAGTCCTGTGTCTAGGTCACTCTCCCCATATGAGAAGATCAGGAGGTAGACAGAAGCAGGAACCAATTAGGAGCATGTCTTGCAATTGAAAAACATTGCCTTTGGCTGCAGGAAGCATGAGAGGGAGAGCCTACGTGTGTGGCTCTGATAAACGTTTGTATCAATTCAGGTCAGTCTTGAGACTGTACATAAGGCCTTAGATCTTTTGCAGCCTTATTTATTCTCCTTCTGGCCACTGCCTCTCTTACTCCATGTGCCAATCATCCACTGCCCCAAAATTCTGATAGGCTACCAAAAATACCTATGCTATCAAAGACACAAAGGATGGAAATCGTCAATGTTGGAGTGGTTGCAGAAAGACAGGCACATCAATATCTTGTTGATAGGACTATAAATAATTTTGAAAAGCAATCTGGAATTATGCTTTAAGAAAGGACTAAAATGCCCAAACCTTTTGTCCCAAACATGCCGTTAGACATATACCCCAAAGAAAGTCAAAGTCAGAAAAAGAGTTTTTACAAAGAACAAAATATTCAAAGCAGCATTTTTGTGGTAGCCAAGAACAGGAAACAGTGGGAGTCATTGATTGATAAATATCTCAATAAATTGCAGTAGAGGAATGTAGGGAAGTATTACTCCATAATAGTCATAAGAAATAATAAATATAAGGAATTCAGAGAGGTCTGATAGAGAATCAATCCAGAATGAAGTAAGCAAAACCAGAAAAACAATATACACAATTATTGCAATAATGTAAATGGAAAGCATATTTTAAAAGAACAGAATGCTGTAATTGTAATTATATAAATGCTAGTTATTGACTTATAATGGCCAAGTTTGGCCCCAACAAAAAGAAGAAAAAATGTACCTCTCCTGTTTGCAGAAATGGGGAATTAAGAGTGTAGATTGTCATATATGGTTGATATATAATGGTTGGTTGAACTGAACTGCTCTTTTCCCTCTTTGCTTGCTGGGTAGTAGAAGTAAAGGAGTGGAGGAATATATTTAGGAATGAAAGTGATGTAAAAACAAAAGATAAAAAAAATTAGTTACATTTTTAAAAAGCTATGCCACTGGTCACAGGAAGACACTTTGTAAGAGACTAAGAAAAAATTAGTATAAACTCAAAAGTTATTAGAAGAAAACCACAAATTTCAAATCACGGATGAGTAGTATGGTAGTTTGTAAGAAAGATGGCATACCCAAATATGAGGTAAAGATCATAATATTTTAGAGCAGAAGGAGGCCATAGAGTTTACCTAGCCCAACCTCCTTATTTTAAAAATAAGAAAAATAAGGGCTCAATAGATGAAGGGAGTAGCCCAAGGTCATCTGACTGCTAAATTGTACAGCTGAGATTTGAACCCTAGAATTTTAATTTCTACCATAGCACTTACTTGCCTGTCCTTTCATCTTTTTTGGGACAGAAAATAGTAGACGTGAGTTCTAGTACTGAATTTGTCAATAAATAGTGAATTTGACTTTAAAATGTTGACTAAATTCTAATTTGACTAAATTACTTCCTCTCTCTTGCCTCTTCTTTTTCCTCACAAGTTTCCCTCTATAAAACGAGGGAGTTGGACTTGCAGATCTAAGCCCTATAGCTATGTGATTTTCTGAATCTAGGTAATATAGTTTACAAAGCCTGTGCACTTTCACTTTCAGTTTTTAGAACTTCCTTAAAAATGGTGCCTCCATCAACTCTGTTGCCCATTCCTTCACCAGAAAAATATTAGTACTCAATAATCTTCAATGGCTTTGCATTACTTATGGGATAAAGTAGAAATTACCTAACTTGTGTTTAAGGTCCTTCCTAATCTGGCATCTACTTTTTCCCATTATTCCTTATGTCAACTCAATATCACAGTGATATTGGTCACTGGAACATATTGTACCTATTACAACTGAAAAACACCTGCAGGACGTATGAGAGGGAGAACCTGTATGTGTGGCTGTTTCCGTCCTTTGTGTCTTTGATAGCATAAGTGATTGAGATGGCCATTCAGTGTTATGAATACATTATATCTATTACAGTCTCCATGACTGGATTCATGCAGTTGATACTGGCTGTTGATACTTATGCAGTTAATGCTCCTTTTTCCTGTTCTTCTGGTTGAAGTCAAAATCTTCCTTTAAGATCCAATCCAGGGGGCGGAGCCAAGATGGCAGAGGGAAAGCAGTGACTTGTTTGAGCTCTCCCCCAAACCCCTCCAAATACCTGTAAAAAAATGGCTCTAAAGAAATTCTAAAGCAGCAGAACCCACAAAAAGACAGAGTGAAACAAATTTCCAGCCCAAGACAATCTGGATGGTTGATCAGAAAGGTATATCACATACCTTTACTTTACTTTTAGGAGGGGAGAGGAGCACAGTATGGTGTGGGGGCACAGGCCACAGCGAACCTGGAGCAGGCCTCAGAGGACTGAATCACAGGCAGCTGTGGCGGTTTCCAGACTCCTCAACCCATGAACTCCAAAAACAATTTAGAAGGTCAGTGGGAAAAATCTGTGACTGTGGTGAGAGTTAGAAGCTAGGTTTCAACCACAAGTGCTGAGTGCAGGCCGCGGCTGCCTCCTGAGCTTCCGGGCCACAGACTGAGGGGGAATCGAGTGGCTGATCAGAGGGGGATTGCAAGGATCTCTTTGCCAGGGCTGAGGCAGGAATCTCTTGCTTTGCCCTTGCTTGGATCTGGGTCACAGCTCTGAGGGGCGGTCCTGGGGCGCTGATGTGGTGGAGCTTGTAGTGACTGTGGAGAGGAAACACCTCGCCCCTTATCATACCACCTTGGAAGAACTGAAAATTTACAGGTCCCTAGAAGTATCTCTGAAAACAGCTGTACAAACCCCCCAACCTTGGGAAAGTACATTCTCCACATTGGAAGCAGACTCTTACCTTAACAAAGAATTTAAAACTCAAGTAATTGGGCAGGATCATGAGTAAGCAGCACAAAAAGAGTCAGACTATATTGTCTTACTTTGGTGACAAAGAATATCAAAACATACAATCAGAAGACAACAAGTCAAAGCTCCTGCATCCAAAGCCTCCAAGAAAAATATGAATCAGTCCCAGGCCTTGGAAGAAATCAAAAGGGATTTTGAGAAGCAAGGAAGAGAAGTAGAGGAAAAACTGGGAAGAGAAATGAGAGTGATGCAAGAAAATCATGAAAAACAAGTCAACCGCTTGCTAAAGGAGACCCAAAAAATATTGAAGAAAATAACACCTTAAAAAAATAGCCTAACCCAAATGGCAAAAGAGGTCCAAAAAGCCAATGAGGAGAAGAATGCCCTAAAAAGCAAAACTAGCCAAATGGAAAAGGAAGTCCAAAAACTTACTGAAGAAAATACTTCCTTAAAAATTAGAATAGAGCAATTGAAAACTAGTGACTTTATGAGAAATCAAGATACTGTAAAACAAATCCAAAAGAATGAAAAATTAGAAAACAATGTGAAATATCTCATTGGAAAAACAACTGACCTGGAAAATAGATCCAGGAGAGAGAATTTAAAAATTATTGGACTATCTGAAAGACATGATCAAAAAAAGAGCCTAGACATCATCTTTCAAGAAATTATCAAGGAAAACTGCCCTGATATTTTAGAACCAGAAGTCAAAATAGAAATTGAAAGAATCTACCGATCTCCTCCTGAAAGAGATCCTCAAAGGAAAACTCCTAGAAATATTGTAACCAAATTCCAGAGTTCCCAGGTCAAGGAGAAAATATTACAAGCAGCCAGAAAGAAACAATTCAAGTATTGTCGAAACACAATCAGAATAACACAAGATTGTGCAATTTCTATATTAAGGGACTGCAGGGCATGGAATATAATATTCTGGAGGGCAAAGGAGATAGGATTACAACAAAGAATCACCTACCCAGCAAAACTGAGTATAATCCATCAGGGGAAAAATGGTCTTTCAGTGAAATAGAGGACTTTCAAGCATTCTTGATGAAAAGACCAGAGTTGAATAGAAAATTTGACTTTCCAATACAAGACTCAAGTGTAACATGAAGAGGTAAACAGGAAAGAGCAATCATAAAAGACTTATTAAGGTTGAACTGTTTACATTACTGCATGGAAAGATGATATTTGTAACTCATAGATCTTTGTCAGTACTAGGGTAGTTGGAGGGAAAAAATTATATGTATGTATGTATAGATAGATAGATAGATAGATAGATAGATAGATAGATAGATAGATAGATAGAGGGCACAAGATGAGTTGAAGATGAAGGGATCATATCTGGAGAATAAAATTAAGAGATGAGAGAGGATTATACTAGGAGAAGGAGAAAGGGAGTGGTAGAATGGGATAAAAAACAGAAAAGAAAAGGCTCTTACAGTGGAGGGGAAATGGGGGAAGGTGAGAGGGAATGAGTGAATCTTATTCTCATGGGATGTGACTTAAGGAGGGAATAATATACACACTCAATTGGGTATGGAAATCTATCTTACCCTACAGTAAAATAGTGAGGGAAAGGGACAAGAGAGTAGGGGGATGATAGAGAGGAGGGCAGATTGGGAAAGGGGGTAATCAGAAGCAAGTACTTCTGAGGAGGGACAGGGTCAAAAGAAAGAATAGAATAAATGGGGGGGTGGGATAGGATTAAGGAAAATAGAGTTAGTTTTTCACAGCATGTCTAGTATGGAAGTGTTTTGCATAACTGCACATCTCTAACCTATATTGAGTTGCTTGCCTTTTCAATGAGGGTGAGTGGGGAGGCGAGAAAATTTGGAACCTAAAGATTTAAAAACACATGTTTAAAAAAAATATTTTCACATGCAACTGGGAAATAAGAAATACAGGAAATGGGGTACGGAAATCTATCCTGCCCTACAGGAAAATAGAAGGGGAAGGGGATAAGAGAAGGGGGGGAGAGATAGAAGGGAAGGCAGACTAGGGGAAGGGGTATTCAGAATGCATGCCATCTTGGGGTGGGGGAGAGGTGAGATGGGGTGAAAATTTGGAACTCAAAATCTTGTGGAAGTAAATGTTGAAAACTAAAAATAAATAAATTAATTATTAAAAAAAAAGATCCACTCCAAAAGTTCCATACTTCCCCAAATTTATCAAGACCTTTCTCAATAATTGCTCCTTTATTCCAACACCACTTATTTAACCCTTGTCTAATGCTGACAAGTTATTGTTAGTTCTATTTTGAAGAAGGCCTTCAAAGTGACCATCACTTCTTAGAATTTCTGATAGAGGAGGAGAGAGTCAGGAATAGTAAACCATGCAGTCTAGCTCTAGGGAGAGTAGATTTCAAAGCGTTCAGAAGAGGGACAAATAGGATCCAGTAGACAAATTCTATAGGGAATTGTAGCTAAGAAGAGATGAGAAACTCTCAAGAATTAAAATTCTGAAGACACAAAGATAGACAATTGTGATGAGAATGAAAAAGGGAAGGTATTTAAAGAGACCAAAGTGAATACACAGGGAACTCACCCACCCTCTTAGAATTTAATTTAGATGATATAGAGACTTCTGCTTAAAGTGGAGTCAGCCCCATTCCACCTACTCCAGCTAAAACATAAAATAACACCAGGCTGAATAATGATAAAGAAGTCATGTAAGAAACTACAGTGACTTTATCCACCCAAGAAGAGCACCCAAAAACTGAGTCAGAAGCCTTTTGACAATAGGAAAGTAGACCTATCAGAAAGTAATGATAAAAATAACAACAGCTAAAATGTATTTTGTGTAATATGGCTTGCAAATCATTTACATACATAAATTCTCAAATCCTCAAATTATTAATCCTCATTTGATCCTCCCAAAAACTCTGTGAAGAAGGTACTATTATTATTCCCATTCTATAGATGAATATTAAATGGCTTGCCCTGGGTCACACAGTTATTGTCTGAGGCAGGATTTGAATCCGGTACAATCTTGACTCCAAGTTCATCACTCTATCCACAATGCCAGTATAGACAAATAATTTGGTAGCCTCCCAATTTAAATAGAGATAACTATAACCAGCAAATCTCTGTATCCAGAGGCAGAAAGAATGGAGAGCTCACCCTATAAAGTCCGAGGGTAGCTAAAAACCCCGGAAGTGACCAAGAGAGATAGAAATAAAGATATCCCAAACCTAGGAGTTCAAAGGTTCATAGTGGTCTGTCATAAGGTACCATGAAAAGCCTTGAACATCAAGCACTCTGATCCTAAAAGATCTAGAGGGCCTAAAACCTTCCAGTACTCTTAGCAAAAATATGCCCTAGGAAATGAAGATTAGTACAAGAATTCACTTGATAAAAGTGGAAACCAACTTAGGCAACAGCCTTACCCAAAAGTGTACCAATTATAGAACCCTATCCTGCCATAAAATGCCAATTCAAAAACTGAGGTTGAAATGATGAATAAACACAAGTAGATATAGACCATACTGAATTATTACAGATCCACAGATAACCCCAAGTATAACTTACCCTGCAAAGCTGAGTACAATCTTACAAGGGAAAAAATTGTCTTGTGATGGAATAGAAGATTTTTAAACACTCTGTATGAAAATACCAGTGCTGAGTAAAGATTTTGAAATCCAAACACGAGTCAAGAGAAACATAAGGTAAATTTATATGAGCAATTTGAGAGTACTAGACTATCGTGAGGTGCTAACATTTTAGTAGTAGGAAGAAAAACAAGTATTCCTTTAAATCTGAACATCTACAAAGGGTAGTAAATGAATTAAATAAGACAGAGGACCAGGGCAGGGTAAATTGGTTATGTTTTAATGGTTTTAAAAGGGGAATAAAAAGGTAAGTTTAAGTAAATATACTAGTGTAGAAAAGAAAAAGATGGGAGTTGAGCTTATTTTTTCCCACAATGGGGCCAGTCAGTGAGTAAATAAACATTTATTAAGCATCAGCTGTGTGCCAGGCACTATGCTAAACTATAGAGATAGAAATGAGATATGAAGGGGTTAGAAAGGAAGCAAAAGGCAATCCCTGATCTCAAGGATCTCACAGTCTAATGGGAGAGATAACATACAAACAACTGTGTACAAACAAGATATACGCAGAATAAATTAGAGATAATAAGCTAAGGAAGGGTAATTGAGAAAGACATTAAAGAAGATGGATTTTTACCCGGGACTTGAAGGAAATGAGGTAAGCCAAGAGGTAGAGATGAGAAGATAAAGGACTCAGGATATGGAAAGAGATATACATACATTTTTTGGACATGAAAACTCTGGATTTGTTTGCTTGACTAGGCTTATTTGCCACAAGTTTTTTTTTCTCTTATTTAATTGGGTGGGGAGGAGGGGCAGATTTAGGGAAGAAAGAGGCTAGCAATAGTGATGTCAAAAATGTTCTCATTAAAACATATTTTAATTCACAAAAAGAAGTTCAGAAGGAAACAGATAAGCAGGACATAGCTTTAAAGGTAACACAGGAATTTATTATGTACTTTCTTAAAAGCAAGTTGTGAAATAGAGACTCATAGCTTCATGCTCATTTTTAAATGTTCAGAATTTTAAAAAATTAAAAAATAAAACAAATATAGAAAAGTTGAAAGTAAGGACAGATACTGGATGAATACAAGTATGGCATTATCATAAAAGTGTCAGGCATGTTAAAGTTCAGAATAGGTTGAGCCAAGCAAGGAAAGCTAAGGATAGCAAAAGTAGGTTTCAAAGAGAAATACCAAAGGAAATTCAGGGTCCCTGCTCAAAACAGTAATAATCAATGACAGAGTGAAGGCACCGAAGTAGGCTAATGACCCCAGAGCACAAGGAGGTGAAGAAAAAAAGGAATTTTGCATATTACTCTTCCAAAAAGAATGATTTTTGGACTGTTTCCTGTATCTTCTCAACAAGGTGCCAGTTTGGCACATGCCTAAGTTTTGTTCCTAAATAATAAGTCTGGCCATGTCACTCCACCGCTCTTAAAGCCCAGTGGCTCCCTAATGCCTCTGGGTTAAAATATAAATGTCTCTTCTTTTAAAGTCTTCAGTCCACTGTTAGATGGTGCAGTGAGTAGAGTGCCCAGAGTCAGGAAGATGAGCTCAAATCCAGTTTCAGATACTTAATTTACTAGCTGTGTGACCCTGGGCAAGTCATTTAAATTCTGTCTACCTTAATTTACTCAATTGTAAAATGAAGTTACTAATAGTGTCAATGACAGCTAGGTGTCACAGTGGATAGAGGGCTGGGCCTGGAGTCAGGAAGACCTGAGTTCAAATCCAGCCTCAGACACTTAGTAACTGTGTGACCCTGGGCAAGTCACTTAACCCTGTGTGCCTTTCAGTTTCCTGATCTGCAAAATGAGCCAGAGAAGGAAATTGCAAACTAGAGATACCCCTAGTATCTTTGCCAAGAAAACCGCGAAAGAGATCACAAAGAATATGAAACTGACAACAATAACAACAAAAGTACCCATCTCCCAGTGTTATTATGAAGCTCAAATGAGCTAATATTTGCAAAGGACTTAGCACCGTGCCCGGCACACAGTAGGTGCTTAATAAAAGTTGGTTTCCTTTCTTTGCAACTTAGCCCTATTCAACCTTTCCATAATTATTGTATATTATTCTTCCTTACTCACTCTACAGGACACATGGATTATTGATGTTCCTTATTCTCAACATTCCATCTGCCCATCTCTATATCTCCATGCATTTGCATAAATTTTCTCTTGTTCCTAGAATGTATTCTCTCCTTGCCCCTGTTTCATATATAGAATCCCTAGCTTCATTCGAAGCTGAGGCATAAGTGCCACCAACATGACACCTTTCCTGATGCCCCCAGTTGCTCATATCTCTCCTCCTCTGAAATGGCCTTGTATTTACTTTGCATATATTTCATACACTTACATGTGTCCAAGTTTGTCTCCTCCCAATAGAATATATGCTTCTTGAGGGCAGGGACTGTTTCATTTTTGTCTTTTTACTTCCAGTCCAAAAGACCTAGCACATGGCAAGGGCTTAACCAATGTTTGTAGATGAACTAACTGATTTTCATTTGTCTTTGATCTTAATGCTTTTGTAGTATTGTAATCAGCCCAAGTCGCACATTCACTTTCTGCTTAATTTGGGTTACCCATCATCCCTAGTCTGGACTATTTCGAAGCCTTCTAATTATTCAAGCCTCCCCTCTCTCCAATACATCTATCATAGCTACATAAGCTATGCTGCTAAACCATAGGTCTCATCATGTCACTCCCTTATGAGCAGAGTTTCTCCCAAACCTCATTTATAAGTGTCCTAAATTACCTTTATTATTCACACATCTGCCTTCTAGTGTTACCAACTAATTTTCATCCCCACATACCTCTCTTCTCTCTCTCTCTCTCTCTCTCTCTCTCTCACACACACACACACACACACACACACACACACACACACACACACACACATATCCCTCGGCTGTTGCATAGTTTATGTCCTTCAGGTACATAATTAACAGGTTTAAGAAACCCATTCTGGACCAGCATAGGTTTCATTCCATTCCAGTTCCCTGGGCCCTGCCATGATGATCATCCCTAAATCTATAAGGATTTTTCATAAGGATATATTTTCACTCTACCTTGTGAATGTGGAAAGGATGGACTTAGTCAAGTGTTTGGAGGAAACATTAATCAGTCTGGCATCCATGTGCTCCAAAGATCCTATTCAGAGAAAATAATACTGTCTTGTCCAAATCCAGAGCCTGTTTCCAGAGCAACAACCTCATCTGCTGAATAACAGGTGTCCATAAACCTCCACCTACTCTCCTGCTCCTCCAGCCAATCACACCCAAAGGACCAGAATGAATCTTAATCAAATTTCCCAAAGCCAGCTCAAAATTCTTGCCAGAACACTCAACAGGTGGCCAAAAATAAAGGCTCAGTTTTCTGCTTTTTTCATCATCTACTTTCAGCATCCTGGACTGAACTCTTCATATATTAGCAATTTCAGATCCCAAAAAAGGAGCAAAAAAACTCCATTGAGGGTGGTGAGCTGTGAAATAAGGCATTTGCTTGCTTCTTCCACCCTTGCTTGGCCAATGAGAGCTCTCACCTTTTGAGGTGAGGTAGAAAGTTAGATCTAGAAAGCACTTCATAGGTCATCAACAGTAATTTAAATTCCTCATTTTGCTAGTGAAGAAACTAAGAGGTGACATGACTTAGCCAAAGTCATAGAGAAGGCAGAACTGAAACCAAAACCAACATCTCTGGATTCATGGGCTCATGTTGTTCTACCACACCAGATCTCCCCATTTCTATCCCAAATACCAGTGACAAAAAATCATCCTAATTTACTTCTTATTTCACATCTTCATCCTACTTGAAAACTTTCAATGGCTCCCCATTGTCTATAAAACAAAATCCAGATTCGTTAGTCTGGCATTTGAGAGTGCCTATGATGTGGCTCTAATCTATCTTCCTAGCCTTATCACATCAAATTATAGGATCATAATTTTAGAGATGGAAAGGACCTCAGAGGTCACCTAGTACTACCACCTCATTTTTGGAGACAAGAAAACTGAAGTGTAGAGAAGTTAAGATGACTTGCCCCAAAACACACATGTAATAAATAGCAGAACCAGGATTTGAATTCAGGTTCTATGACCCGAAATTTAGCACTCTTTCCATTGATTCCCACTACATCTCTAACATAACATTCTCTGACCATATCCAACCGGACTACCACTGAACACATCTAAAATTTTTCTACTTTGCTCGTATCATACTCTGAGTGAGGCATTATCTTGCTCTGCACCTCCCTTCACTCCATCTCTTGAAATCCTACCCACCCTTCAAGAGCCTGCTCAAATGCTAACTCCTCCATGAAACCTCCCTGATTCTCCTAGTCAAGCCAAGCAAAGTCAAATAAAGAAATATTTATTAAACACCTATTAGGTGCCAGGCATTTTCAAAGCACTAGCAATACAAAGAAAGGCAAAAAACAGATCCTCTCATCAAGGAACTCACAGTCTAATGGAGGAAACAATATTCAAACAACTATATAGGAAAAAGTTATGTAAGATAAATTGCAGATAATCAACCCAGTCAGATGTGGTCTCCCCTATTTATAGTGTCATTTTACCAGTATTTCTTCTAATACACGTGTTATATTCTAATTTATTCAATTATTTGTATTTGTATGCCTGTCTTTTTCCTTATGAGATTATAAGATCCTTGGGGGGCAATGTCATGCCTTTTATCTTTATATCTCTCCAAATATGTAGCATTTAGTAAGTACTTGGTAAGTGGTTGTTGAAAGAAAGAATTAATTAATTAATGTAAATATCAGTCCCTGTTTCAAAGAAGAGGAAAATTATTCTGCCTTGAATACTTCCTTAAAGAAACTAGATGTCCGTCTTTGGTCCCAAGATGGCAGAGGGAGTCTGTTGGAAGGGTTGCCTGAAAAACCCTTTCTTATGGTGGAGGTTTACAATGCATCATCAGACATAATACATTATTGCAAGTCAAGATAAGCTATAAAAATCTAGTTTGGGATCCCATCCCCTGGGCTATAAAACTGTCAACAAAGCAGGGCCATTTATGGGATTTTTAAGTCCTGTTTATAATTGTCTACCCAGTCAGGCTAGTTTCTCCTTATACTATTTGGTTTGAGATTTCATCCTTCATCATTCAGAGTTAGGCTTTCTTCGTTGGGCCTAAAAAGTCCTGTAATGAATGTCAGAAACGCTCAGTGTTGGGGGCAGCAAGGTGGCGCAGTGGATAGAGCACTGGCCCTGAAGTCAGGAGGACCTGAGTTCAAATCTAGCCTCAGACCAAACACATGACACTTACTAGCTGTGTGACCCTGGGCAAGTCACTTAACCCCAATTGTCAAAAAAGAAAAATACTCAGTGTATGCCAAAGGAAGACCCAACAGTCATCACTGGTTCTCCGGGCCCCTTTTCTAGTATAGGCAGCATGATATAATGAAAAGATAACTAGCTTTAAAGTCTCGTGATCTAGGTTCAAATACTGACTCTTTTTCTTACTAATTGTATGATCTTGGACAAGTGTCTTAATCTCTTTGGCCATCAGTTTCACGTCTATAAAATGAAGAGGTTGGCCATTAGCTTTTGAGCTCTTTGAGGACAAGGACTGTCTTTTGCTTCTTCAGCATGAGGCCTAAAATATAGTAGGCATTTAATATATGCTTATTGACAGACTGGCTTAATAGATGATCTATAAAGTCCCTTCCAGCTTCAAATGTATGATCCCATAATTAGAAGGGGCAGCTAGGTGGTGCAGTGGATAAAGGAAAACTCATTTCCTGAGTTCAAATCTGAACTCAGACACTTACTAGCTGTGTGATCCTGAGCAAGTCATTTAATCCTTTTTGCCTCAGTTTCATCAACTGCAAAATGAGCTGGAGAAAGAAATGGCAAATCATTCCAGTGTCCTTGCCAAGAAAACCTCAAATGAGGCCACGAAGAGTCAGACATAACTGAAAAATTATTAGATGGCCTCTGAGGACCCTTCCTACTCAAAATCTATGACCTTAAGAAGATATTATTGGCACATAGACAGGTAATCATACTGTGTCTAAAAAGTTCCATACAACACAATGATTTCCAATATGAGTTTTGTGACTTCTCAGGGCAGCAGATGGTGTTGGAAGGAAAATCCTCTAATGTTGAAAATGTCTCTCAACATCTTAAATAGAAAAATTGCGTCATTTTTAGAATAAATTTCAACTCTTGCTCTAAAGAGGAAGCATCACTCTGCTGTCATTAAACAAAATTGCAGCCAATAAGATTTTTTGCTTGTTTGTTTCTGAATGAGTATATCTTCAAATGACTAATTACATTCATATACACCGATACTTCACTTGTGGTGACTCCACCATACCTTCAAGGTTAAAAAATAAGATCCAATAGTACAACATATTTCCTGATATTACCACATTGGCAGAGATAAATTCTACTTTAAAAATCTTCAGAGAAAATGTTGGTAGATTCAGAAATACCTTGCATGTTAGCTTTAGTTATTTAGGGTAGAACAAAGACATCATAGGCCTTTAGATTGTCAGTTTTGTTCTTTCAACTGCATTCAAATCGATTCAACAAATGGTTATTGAGCACCAACTATATATGAGAAAGTCAGTATGGAATAGAGTAGTAGGCTTGCCTCAGAGTGGAGATGACTAGGATTTGTACCTTACTGCTGACTCATGCTACCCATGGTGACCCCAACCAAGTCATTTACTCTCTCAAGGCCCCAGGCAATTCTCTCAGGCTAACCATTTGCAGAAGAGTTGCTCCTGGTGCATTGGCAGAGAGAATTTCTGTGCGGGGAGATCTCTACATCAGTGAAATCATGAGTCTAGAAAAAATGGTAAATGTATAGTGAGTGACAAGGAGAGACAGAGAGTGAATAGAGAAAAAGAGAGATGAGACAGAGAGCAAAAGAGAGAAAGCACATGACAAAGACAGATGGAGAGAGAGACAGCGACAGACAAGGACAGAGAGAAAGAAAAATATATAGGAGGGGAATGGGAGGAGAATGAAAGAAGGAGAAATATACACATATACATATATACACACACATTTACAAGTCTCATTCTCCGGGATGCGGTGGCAAACTAATTGTTATGGTACACACAAGGAATGTGGTCATTGCTTTTGTGTGTATGTATGCGTATGTGTGAGAGAGAGAGAGAAAGAGAGAGAGAGAGAGAGAGACAAAGAGAGAGAGAAAGAGAGAGACAGAGAGAGACAGAGAGAGAGAGAGAGTGAGAGAGAGAGAATGTTATATATTTGTATGTACCTGGACAAACTTATCAGCATGGTTTCCAACAAAATGTTCCCACCCTTGGCCCTGATTTCATCCTTCTCCTTCATAATTGACTGTGCCAAAAATCAAACACTTACAGGGCTTTTAACTCCCTGAAAAGCATACTCAGTTACTGAGTCATGTCCAACTCTTTGTGACTCCATGTGGGGTTTTCTTGGCAAAGATACTGGAGTGGTTTGCCATTTCCTTCTCCAGTGGATTAAGGAAAACAGAGATTAAGTGACTTTCCCAAGGTCCCACAACTAATGACTGAGGCCAGATTTGAATTCAAGTCTTCCTAACTCTAGGCCTAGTGTTCTGTCCATTGAGCTGAGAGAGAGAGAAAGAGAGTGAGAGAGAGAGAGAGAGAGAGGGAGAATGTTATATATTTGTACTTGGACAAATACCAGGTACCTATTTTTCTGTGACCTCCATCAATGTCAGAATAACATAGATTCATAGCCAGAAGAAACCTTGTAGTTCCTTCTGAAATCGCCAGTGCAGCCTGTTCATTTTATATATGAAGAAACAGAAGTTTAAAGAGATCAAACAGGTAATAAGAGCAGGACTAGGATTTGAACCCAGATCCTCTCCCTCCAAATCTAGTTCTTTTTTCTAACAAAGCACTGCCTCATTTTTTTCTTTCTGCAGACACAGAGGAGGCTGGTAGACAGGATCTGATCTCTAGACTCTGAAAAGGTTCAGAGAAAAAGTAGGTATGAGGGAAGCAAAAGTGGATCCACTCCACATTATAGATGGAGGGAAACTTAAAAAGCATTTAATTCAACATCATCATTTTGCAGATGAGGAAACTGAAATAAAGATGCTAGCTAGCGGAAGCACCAAAATGAAAACCCAGTTTCTTTTTTTTAATTTCTCTTCTAGTATTCTTTCTTCTATACTCAATTCAATAAAATTTAATGCAACTCAACAGAATATTCTTCTTAAGAACTTAATAATGTACAACTTATTACAATAGGCCCTGGACATAGATATGACATAAGCATCATTCTCAAGGAATTTGTAATTTAAGAGTTGGGGAAAGATAAGCACACCACCAAAAGTAATAAAAGAGAAAGTCTTGTAAGTGCTAGGTAGTGGTCCAGACAAACTGCTTGGAGAAATTTGAAGAGGAAAAAATCACTTTTCCTTAATGTGGGATGGGATGGTAGGGAAGGCTTCATGGAAGAAATTACTCTTGAGGTGGGCTTTAAAGGCCTGGGTTCCCTGGGTTCCTTCAAGTCTCAGCTAAAATCTCACCCTCTGCAGGAAGCCTTTTGTGATCCTTCTTAATTCTAGTGCCTTCCTTCTGTTGACTATTTCCTATTTGTCTTGTATATAGCTTGTTTGTATGTATTTGTTAGCATGTTGCTTCCCCCGTTAGATTATAAGCATTTTGAGGGGAGGCACTATCTTTTGATTTTCTTTGTATCTCTAAATCTCATCACAGTGCCTGGCACATAGTAGGTGCTTAATAAATGCTTATTGATTGACTGACTGACTTAAAGGAGAGATGAAATACTCAGGAGACAGGAAAGAACAGCTGAAAGATTTTGAATATAGGAGTAACATAATGAGAGTGGTCCATTAGGAAGATTTTTTGGTTAGTGGTACAGGACACATTGGAGTGTAGTTAGGTGACAGACAGCAAGACCAATGAGGAGGTTACTACTAGAGTCCTAGCAAGAATAGATGAGGGCTTGGATAGCTAGGAGAAGCAGCTGATAGAGCACCAGCCCTGAAGTCAGGAGGACCTGAGTTCAAATCCAGCCTCAGACCAAACACTTGACACTTACTAGCTGCGTGACTCTGGGCAAGTCACTTAGTCCCAGTTGCCTCACCAAAATAAAAAAAAATAGATGAGGGCCAAAATTAGAGTAGTTGCAGTGGGGGGTTGAGAGGAGGGCCCAGACTACATGGATCCTGGAAAGGTATAAACCACCAGACTTGACAATTGGTTGAATGTGTTAAGTGAAGGGAAGGGAAGGATCAAAGATATATCCAGGAGCCTCCAGTCACAGAGATTTCACTTCACCTCCATATATTGAACCTATGTCTTAGGCCATAGTGAATGACCACAGTGAAATAGCAGAATGCAGTGAAAATGCTCTGGATATGGAACCAGAGGATTTAGGTTCAAATCCTGGCTTGGTCACTTAGACTCTGTTTGAATTTAGACAAGTAACAAACTCTCTGGGCTCCATTTTCCTCCCGTGACCACTGAGAGTTTTCTAAGGTTCCTTCCCACCCTAGATTTGTGATTCTACTATTAAATCTATAATTTTATAATCCAAAAGTTGATCAAAAGCTTATTCTGTGATTGATCATGATATGGTAACCCAAATCTCCCTTTTTGGAGAGGCAGAGAGACAGAGAGAGAGAGACAAAGAGAGAGAGAATGTATATGTGTATGAATATACAAATGTACTTGGACAATTTCTATTTATACATATATACACACATATACATGTGTGTATATATATATATAGTGTGTGTGGACAAACATATATTGTATATGTGTATTACTTAATCATGCTTGTATAAATATATATGTATATATACACACATGTATATATTGGACATGTATTACTTGGACAAAGTTACACATGAATACACATGTACATATGTATATGTGTGGGGAAAACTATATGTATGCATATATGTGTGTTTATATTTATGTACTTTGACATGCTTGTGTGTATATAGATATATGCATACATATATGTATATATTTGGACAAACTTATTGTGTATATATATGTATTTGTGTGTGTACATATGATATATGTTTATATATCATGTGTTTGGACAAACTTGTGTATGTGTGTATATATACATATATGTATATACTTGGGCATACTTGTGTATGTACATATTTGGACAAGCTTGCACGTCTCATGATTCAATATGTGTGTCATACATGTTTGTCCAAGTACATACACATATATATTTATATGTGTGTATGGACAGTGAATTAAACAGAAAAGTTGGCAGGATAGCCTTTAGGGAACTGGAAGTTCTTATAGTAGGTCTTCCGTATGTTAGGGCTTGAAGGTTAAAGGTGAATTCCCCCCCAACCCTAAAGATATGAGAATGATTAGCTTGATCCAAACATTTTTTTCTTCTCCAAGAACCAGTTTCTATTCTCTAATCATTGCCTTCAACCCCCTCCCTGCATGGACTTTCTCTGTATATGTATATGGAGATAGGTGACCAATGGAGGAGGAATATGACCTAAAAACCC
This sequence comes from Vombatus ursinus, assembly GCF_900497805.2. Lineage (NCBI taxonomy): Eukaryota > Metazoa > Chordata > Mammalia > Diprotodontia > Vombatidae > Vombatus > Vombatus ursinus. The sequence goes on along the minus strand of NW_020950062.1, from coordinate 1,553,600 downwards.
AGCCTCCTCTCAGAAAGCAATGGTAACTGAATAACTAAGGGTAAAAAACAAATTCTTTTTTAGCTCAGAGCCCCCTGACAGGATAGAAGCCTGGCACTTTGGACTGAGGTTTAGAATCACTATTTTTTTTATTTCATTATATGTGTAACATGCCAGTTTCTGACCACTTTGCATCTGCCTTCCCCTGCACAGATAATGAAGTACACTACCAGAAAGTTAGATCAGCCCTTTATCAACATCAGCCAGTTTTGGTACTAATTAAAATATCAAGTCAGCAATTTGAAAGAACTGAAAAACTCTGGATTAAAACATCAATCTTATGGGACAAAACAGAACAGAGGAAATAGGAAGAAACATTTCTCCATCTGCACGAATTTTCTGTCAGAGTAATCGATCTGGCTTGCCCCAGAATCTGCCTAAGCAGCCCCATCAGTAGATGAAGGTGATATCTAGAATTGAACCTGGTTGCACTAAGCACCTTCCCATGGCTGGGCCCCCTCCTCATGGAGAGGGAAAGAGATAGACCCAGAAAAGACAGCAGCCAGACCCTGGGGCATGTTGGCCTGCCTCAAATACCCTTCTCCTGCCAAAATCATGTTACCTGGGCTCTAAACACTGCACTATCCCTATAGATGAAATAGAGCAAAAGTGACACTAATTTGGAAGAGTGAGTGCTATAATCCCATGAGAATTGTTTCTTTACCAGAAAGGCCCTCAATCCGGCCAAGTGTACAGGCGGCTGGAAATGCAGCCAATGCATGCTTTACTCATTAGTTGAACATAGTTATGAGAGTGGAGGTATTGATGTGAGTAATTAAACCTCACACTTGGGACCAAAGCAGCTGGATTCTCATCCTCATTCCTCCTCCCCACGGCTCCATCCCAGTCTGGTGGATAATGGGCTCTGCTCAACAGTCTCCCATGGACTTCAAAGGGAGGGAGAAGGAACTAAGCCCAAAACTATTTTTAGGCATGTTTCATAAAGTGCCACATGTCTAAGAGCATCACTTTGTCTCTGGGTCTCCATAGGACAGACAACAAGCTCCCAACCTTAGCTGAATCATTTATCCTCCCCTTCTTTCTTTTCCTCATCCTCTTCTCCCTCCTGCTCAGGTGCGTGAACTATCTCCTTCTCCAAAGGTGCGCAGATTCTATCCTCATCCCCTTTTCCTCTCACAGATTAGTTTGAAAAACAATGTCCTATTAAATAAAAAGATGAAACACACCTATTTGTCAAAAACTATTCCTTTTCATATTCTCATTTGGCTAGTCACACAGCACAATGCTTACTCATCTAGTGTATAATGGTCACAAATCTGGACTTGGAGTCTTTGTTTCTAAACTCCAAACACTTGCCATGGGCAAGTCACCTGACCTATCTGAGACTGTTTCCTCCTTTGTAAAATGTGAATATTAATACTTACATAGTAGTGCTTATTCACAAGGTTGTTTTGAGGAGAATGTTTTGTAAACTTTAAAGTATTATAGAAATATGAGTTATCAAGAACATTGGAACTGGGTTTGGGGATCAAAGGACCTGAGTTCAGTTGGCTCTGTGACTTGCTACCTGTGTGACCTTGTGGAAGAACTTCCCTGGGCTCCGTTTCCTCATCTGCAATCTTAACGCCTTCCCTCTAAGACTCCCCTCATTTTATTTAGTATGTAACTTGTTTGCATGTTGTCTCCCCCTTTAGACTGTGAATCCCTTAAAAGCATGGACTGTTTTGGAGTTTGGGGGGGGGGGGGTTTTCCCCTTCTCTATATCTCCAGCACTTAGCACAGGGCCTGTCACAAGGTAGGCACTTAATAAATGCTTGTTGACTAACTGTAATATAAGGGAATTATACCTAACTGTCATCCAATAGAATATAAGCTCCCTAAGGGCAGGAATTATTTTACTTTTATCTTTATATCAATAATACCTAGCATAGTGCTTATTGAATTTAACTGAATCCAATAAAATAAGAATGTCAACTTATTTATTTTTATGGAACCTGTGGTTTCCCAGGTATCAGAAGCTCCAGCTGAGGAATTCTTTTTACTGGTACAGATTAGAACCTTCTTGCACTGAGGTTAAGTGACTTGGCCAGGGTCACACAACCAGTAGGTATCCAAGAAAAAATTTGAACCCAAGTTCTTCTGATCCTGAAGCTAGCTCTGTTTCCAATAAATTTATTAATTTACACTGAGAATTATGACTGTCAAGCAGATGAGAATAATATTCATGTTTGTCAGTCAGCACATTCTCTTCTTGGTAGGACGGCGTATTTGGAAAGCCATATAATTATCCAAAGATTGTTTAGGGAATTGGGAAAGTGACAAAGACAGAGCCAGAGAGACAAAGAAAGAGCCATAGAGAAACAGAAGGAAGAAAGAGAGAGAGAGAGAGAGAGAGAGAGAGAGAATTGACTGATTTTGAATAATACTGCCATCAAGTCACAGGAGCTTGATGCACTCATCTCTACTCTAGGGCTCTACCTCTAGAGAACGCCCAACTATTCATGACTATTCAGGTTTGCTTAGGAGAGCACCCTGCCCCTAAGTCATACTGGATCAATTCCATTCAACAAGCACCTACTATATATAAGACATTATATTAGGGATTGGGCATACAGACGAAATTGTCCCTATCCTCCAGGAGGTTAAATCTGGGAATGGGGGTAGAGGAGTAATGGGGACGTTGCATAACATGCTCACGTGTGAGTAATTACAAAGCAAATGCAAAGTAGGACAGGAACAGCAAAAGAGACTAAATCTGTGATATTATGAAGATCGGAACTCCCGAGTGAGGAAACCCACCCTGCCAATGCAGATAGATATCTTCTCTGCGACATGTACAGGAATTAATTTAAAGAGGAAGAAAGCACTAGCCAGGTAGCTAAGGAAAGGCCTTGTGGAAGCAGTGACTGGAGCTGGAACCATCCTCTGAAGGAAGCAGCAAGTGCTGGCAAAGCCCAGCTCTTTTGATCTCATTTGCCTAGACTCCATGCAAATCACCACTTCAGATAGAATAAAGTTACTTTGGGCAAGTTATAATTAATTAGAATCACAGCTCACCTCATGTTAGTTCCATTTTAGTCTTTCTGATGAGAACTGGGGGATACTCTGCCCATTGGCTTATTGATGATATTGAGAATTATAAGAAACACTTGGATTAAGCATCCCTGTGTAATGTTTTCCATTTTATGTTGATTACTATTAGTTTTGATTTCATATTTGGGTATCCACCCTATTTCAAACTTACAGCCCTTTGCTCCACCCAACTTCAACCTACAACCTGTTTTTACACTGTTGAAGAGCTAAGAATGTTTTTTTACGTGTAAATAAAGATTTATTGCATCTAAACATGTAAAAATCATTCTTTGATATCAAACTCTACAGAATTTGACCCTTTGGCAGTAGATCGCCAATCCTCGGCCTAAAGTGCACTACATTGTATGTTGTTAAAATCAAGCATATATACATTGTTTAAAAAACAGAGTGATAAAGGTAATTTCTCTACAATTCTCTTGAGATCCAGATGGCTACCTGCTGAAAATCAGCACAAAAAGAAGGCTCTTCTCAGCTGACCCTGCAGAGCACAGCTGTAAGACAGCTGGGGAGATGGCTAAGTAAGACTTCCTCAAAAAACCCAGGAGAGGAACCTAGAAAGCAGCAGGAAACAAGCATCTATTAAGCACCTATTATGTGCCAGGCACTGTGCTAGGTGCTCAGAATACAAGTAGAAAGAAATATCTCCTCCCAGGGAGATTATAGGTAAAGTTAAAGGCTGGGACTCCAAGCCAAAATCTAAGAAAGAATAGTCTCCCTTCTCATTCCAAAGGTGGAACTGTTTCAGAGGGAGCATGGGACTGGGGGGAGGGGTCGTGGAGAGTAATACACAGAAAGAGGAAAAGATTTCCCCAAGGTCATGCAGCTAAGTAGCTTAGCAGAGCCAGGATCTAAATTCAGATCCATTTAGTGTACACTATGAAGATGGTGGGTCTGGAGAAATGTCCCATAAATGTCCCATAGCGTCCTGTGGTTTTAATTGCTATGAGTCAGTCTTTCAGAGGAGTGGTGTCAAACTCAGGTCTGCAAAAGTGCTGTGGAACCAGATTAAAATGGAATTGGGTAAAATGTTTAACAAAATAAACAAAAATACAACATGGATAATGTACATTTGTGGGTTTCTAAGTTAACATGCAGACAGCAAGGATTCATTTCCATTTAAATTTAATGATACTGAAAGAGCATAAGCATCCCTGGTAAATTGGATGTGCTTAGAGAGAGGAGGAGGAAGAAGAAGCAGAGTAGGAGGCAGGAAAAGGAGGAGGAGGAGGAGGAGGAGGAGGAAGAGGTCAGTCCTTCCTGACTCTAAGTCTAGCACTCCATAACTGCTGCACCCCCCAGCGTCCTGGATTTGGAGTCAGGATTTCAAATCCCATATCTGTTACTGACTCTCTGTATGACCTTTGGCATATCACTTAACCTCTCTGTGCCTCAGTTTCCTAATCAGTAAAACAAGAATGTTGAGCTAGATGACTTCTACAAGCCCTTTTCAATCACGGTTCTGTGATTGTCTAAGTTTGAGTCCCAAAACCTGCCAAGAAGATGATCCAATGGCCCTAGATCCATGGTAATCCTACCAAAGCACAGATGTGCCAAGTTTCCATGCCAGAGCCAGCCCACTGGCTTCTTTCTGTCTTTGACACCTCCACCTGCAGCAAATAACATCTAGGAAAAGGGCATTATCCTTTTAAAACTCAAAAGCAAGTTCAAAAGTGAGCTGAATGTCTACTAGAACTTTTGAGTGAAAGTGAGTTAATGGACAAATGTCAGTATGAAGTAGGGAACCTGGAACAACTTAGACCCAGTCACCAAGAAAACCACTGAAAAGAAAGATGAATTTTTTTTTCTAATCTGGCTATTATCTTCCTTTTTTTTCTCTTTACCATGAAAAAAGAGAAAGCTAGGCACTGGTTACTTTGAAGAACTAATGCATCCTTTCCTGAATTAAGTTGCAAGTAGCAAGTAAAAAGTTTAGCCCATTAGAAGAAAAAAAGGGCTTTTGATACTCAACTCTCCTGAAGCTTCAAAGTGCCAGGGCCAAAGGCATGGCCATCTACGCAACCCAGAAGGGCTTTGGACTTCAAGAAGAATCCAGGGTGAGTTGTTCTACTCAGGCCTCCAGAAGAACAAAGATAAGTTTAAACAGTGATTTCTAAGATCTGAAGATTAGAGACAAAGATGTCTAGTGATGCCTAGATCTTTATACTTCTTTAAAAGGTAGCGTGAGAGGAGAGGGGCATTGGATCTGGAATCAAAGGACGTGGATTTGAATGAGACTCTGCTACTCACTGACTGGGCAGCTATTCTCAAGCCATCCAAACCCTCTGGACTTAAATTTACACACCTTTAAAAATGAGACCAAAGGACAAAGTGATCAACAAGGTCCTCTCCATCTACAAGTCCTGTAAAGTTAAAAAAATCTTTTAACTAATTACCACATTTTGAAACCTACTGATCAGCGGTGCTCACTGCAACTCTATGAAAATATGACTTCAGAATATGTGCCTATATGATTTGGTAGAGGGAATTTCCTCACCAGGAGCTCTCTATACCTATGCAATCATAGGTCTAGGTCAAATAAAAAAATAAAGTTAGTATAAATTTACTATGTTCCTAAAGAGTTGGAATTTTTTTATTTTTAAAAGCAAAATTGAATACAAGGGTATATTCTTCTACTTTTCTCTGTTAACCAGTTGTAGGAAGCTTATGTGTTCAGGTCACTGAGTCACTGCCCAGTCACCACCCTGTACCAGATAGTCAAATATTCAAGTGCAAGGGTTACTAGACTGGTAGATAGGAGAACACAGGAGACAAGGTATATTTGGAGTTCTACATTTAGAATCATATAATCACTGCCTTAGAGCTAGAAGTACCTCACAGTATCCTGGCAGAAAAAGATGCCCAGATATGTACTAAATGATTGGATAAGGAAGTGGGTTTGTAACTGGTTGGCTGAACAGGGGTGGGGACCCTGCAGCCTCAAAGGCATGTGGCCTTCTAAGTCCTCAAGTGTGGCCCTCTGACTGAATCCAAACTTCACAGAACCCCACCCCCGGACTAGGCTCAAGGAGTACCAATATAACCTAGAGGGAGGTATCTAATGAAGGGTTTCAGGGCTCTACACATAGTCCCATTCTGCTCAATACTTTTTTATAAAAGTGTAAACAGAAGCAAAGATTAAATGTTTAACATATCCCAAGACTGGGAAGGATAGCTAATATATCAGATGAAATAATCTGGATCTAGAAAGTTCTCAAGTAGGCTAAAGTTAATGATGGAAAGCAGTAGCAATAAATGTAAAATCCTTTATTTGGGTTCAAGAAATTCACTGCAAAAACATTGATTGATGTGGCTAGGAAGTTTTTCACATGAAAAGATCTCAGGTGTTATGTGAACTACAAACTCATCATATCAACCATGTAATGTGGGAGCCAATAAAAAACAAAATTATCCTAAGCTTCTTTAATAGACAGTGTCCAGAGCAAGAAAGGTTATTGGTGCCTTCCTCTCAACTCATCAGACCATTTCTATTATGACCAAAATTGTGTGATACTTTTTAGACCATCTAAGCTTTTATTCATGTTACTGATAAAAATGTCGAGCAGAACAGGCTTTAGGACAAAACCCTACTTTGGAGGCCTCCCTCCAATTTGACAGTGATGTATTGACAAGCTGGGAAGTATCCATAAGAGGAACCAAGAAGGTGAGAAGACTGAAAACCATTCAACTGAAAGATCTCGAAAGAGAAAACTTGAGAAAAGAGAACATGATACCTCTTTTCAAATATTTGAACAGAGATTTAAACTTGTTCTGTACAGCTTTGGATGGCTAAACCCAAACCAACAAACAAAGCTTTTAAGAAGGCAGTGAATAGGATTTTCCTAACAAGATGGAGTGGGGTTTAGTGGTTTTCCCAGTTTTCAATCAGAGATACTCAACCTAGGGTGAGTGAACTTGGTTTTAAAAAATAGTTAGACAATCGAATTTCAAGACAATTGGTTTCATTTGTAATCCTATATAGTTTATGTTATGCATTTAAAATATTCTGAGTACATAGGATTATCAGACTGCTTGGGGGGGTGACACAAAAAGGGTTAAAGAATTCCTGATCTAAAGAAAGTCTGGATAATCATTTTAGATAGGAGGTTGGATCTCTGAGGTCCCTTCCACTACCACAAGTCTATAATGACAGACACAGTAATAGCTAGCAATTATATAGCACTTCGAGGTTTGCAAAGTACTTCACAAATATCTTACTTTAGCCTGACAAAAAAACCTGTGAAGGAAGAAGTACTATTATCATCCCCATTTTACAAATGAGGAAACTGAGACAGAGATTAAATTTATTGTCCAAGGTCACACAGCTAGTAAGTATTCAAGGCTGGATTTGAACTCAGAGCTTCCTGACTCCCCATCCAACATTCTACCCATCATGCTACCTTTCTGCCACCTGCACTCTCTGTTCCCACAAAGTGGTTTTGAGACTCAATTGAGATTTTGTATGTAAAGTGCTTTGTATTCCTGAAAGTACTATACAAATATCCATTATCATTAGTGATAAAATTAGAAACAATAAGAATGCCTAGAGATAAATAAATGTCCTCTTGAAGTCTATTAAATGTAGACTTAAAAGGTGAGGACCAAATTCACCTCAATGAAAATTCCAGACAAATCCTAGCTGCACTAGCCCACCTGCAGACTATATGGACGTAGTGATCACACACACCCACTCCCAACCTCACTTCAACCTTCCAACCTAGAAAAGCACCAGAATTGTGGGTAATTCCCAAAGATACCATACTAACACCCTGTTATCCCCCAGGGGTCTCTAGGTCTGAGCCCTGTGAGGAGAATCTGGCCCCATTGCTGCCTCTACTTAACAGTATGATAGAAAAATTAAGAGCAATTAGGAGCAAATTTTCATTAGTCTTATGCAAACTACACCATGTGGGATGGTATGCCAAATGTTGAATCCTAGGCCAGTTTCTCCAGTGGCCTGGTATGTGGTCAAGGAAGGAAAGGGAATTTTAACGTTTTCCTAATAAAAATGTAATACATCCCCTTCTCTCTACTCACATAGATGCCACCCTAGTACAGGCAGGCATTCATCAGGTCTCTGCCTGGACTATAGTTTTCTAATTGGTGTCCTTATGTCAAATCTCTGTTTACTCCAATTCCTTTTCCACTCAGCCACCAAAGTAATTTTCCTAGGGCACAAGTCTAGTTAACTAGGTCACCCAACTCCCTACCTAATAAATACCCATGGCTCCTTATTACCTCTAGGATCAAATATAAAACCTCTATTTGGCATTTAAAGCTCTTCCTAATGAGGCCCCTTCCCAATCTTACACTCTTCTCTCCTCCATGACCCAAGTACACTGGTCTATTTCCTATTCCTTAGACACAACACTCTATCTTCCAACTCAGCTCCATACATTTACACTGGCTATCCCGTTACCGGTATTTTCTCCCTCCTCACTTCCTACTCTTAGTTCTTCTGCTTTCCTTACAGACTCAGTCCAAATCCCATCTTCCCCAAGAGGTTTCTCTTGCCCCATCTCCTCCCTCCACACTGAGATTACCAATCATCCACTCTGTACATATCTGGTATGTAACTAGTTATTAATATGTTGTCTTCCCCATTAGAATGGGGGAGGGAAATCTTAGAATCTCTGAGGTCACGGACCATATTTTTGCCTTTCCTTGTATCCCAAGTGCTTAGCAATGTCTGGTATTGTTAACAAAGGCTGACCAGTAGATTTTAAACTGGAAGGAACTTAAAGGTCACCTAATCCAATTCCCTCATTTTATAGACCGAGGAAACTGATACCCAGGGTGGTTAAGTGATTTACCCAAGAACACACAGAAACAAGAGTTGAACCCACATCCTCTCATCCTAGAGTTGGTGCTCTTTCCACATAATATGCCTTTAATTTTGTCCAAACCTGAAATTTCATGGTAAAGCAACTCCCATGAAACTATAATACCTTCTAACATACTTATTGATAATGTTATAGTTAATGATACAAAGTACAGTATGATAAATTCTATAAAGGAAATAACTAATCAATAAGCATTTATTAAGTGTGCCAGGCCCTAGGCAATATATTAGGGATATAGACAAAAAATTAAATAGTCCCTTCTCCAAAGGAGCTGACATTCTATTACGTGACAATGTGTGTGTATATAAGCATATACAAAACAAGTATGAGTTGATTTGTGGTGAGAAAGGAGAACAATAGCAGCTGGGGAGATAAGGAAAGGCCTCATTCAAAAGGTGACATTTAAGCTGAGTTTTGAAGGAAACAATGGATTCCAAGAGGCAGAGGGGAGGAGGGAGTGCTTTCTGGACATAGCAGATAGTCGGTGCAAAAGGCCAAGAGATGAGAGATAGGGAATAACAATAAAGTCAGTCTGGCTGGAACACAGAGCATAGGAAGAAGAATTATGTATACATGGGGGAGGGGTGCTACTTTACATATGCAACCTGAGTCACAAAACCCAGTGGTATTGAATTTTCTCCTCACTGAGGGAGATCATGATCTGTTCTCCTGTGAGAATCCAGTTGGAGTTGGCCAGAGGAGAGCTCCAGGGCTCTTCGGAGCTCTTCTCAGGCTCTTCAAGGTCTAGAGTCTCGTGACTTTCTTCAAATCTCTTCAGTCTCTTCAGGTCTCTGTAGGCTCTTCAGAGCACTTGGGTGCCTTTGGACTCTTCAGTCTCCTAGGGCTCAGCAGTTCCTTTGGGCACCCCTGGCTTCTAGCTTTAAGAGAGAAGGGGGATGATGCCAACCCCACTTCAGGTTGAGAAAGGAAGAATAAGACTCTGGGAAGAAACTGGCATGAGAGGAGCTGGCATTTTCCATTGTGTACCTATCCCTAGATTGCTACAGTAGAGATTTTGGGAAATTTTCCCTCCTATGAAATCTGGAACTCTCCCTCTCCCTTTCCCCTTCCCCCTCCCCTTCCTCTCTCTCTC
>NW_020950062.1:1473441-1543474 GCF_900497805.2 Vombatus ursinus | reverse complement strand
CTCTCTCTCTCTCTCTCTCTCTCTCTCTCTCTCTCTCTCTTTCTCTCCCTCTCTCTCTCTCCCTCTCTTTCTCCTCTCCTTCCTTATCTTCCTCTCTGTTTCTCTCTGTCTCCCCTCCCTCTGCCCTCCTTATCCCACTCTCCCCCCTTTCCCCTTTCCATCTCCATCCCCACACACAATTATCTCACTGCCAACGAGTGAGCTTCACTCTGAATTGTCTGATATATATTCTCTTATGCATACTTTCTCTGATTTCTGCTTTGCTATTGACTCAAACAAGTGGATTTCTTCGCTACTTACTATGCATGTTCATTGTGGAACTAGCATCCAGTGGGAAAGGAATAAACCTTTGGATATGAAGCTTTGGTTCTCCTTTCCACATTGGTGAATAGTGATGAGAAGTTTAAGCTTGAGCCTGAAACTACATCTTCCAGACTGATATATATAAAAGAGCAAATCCATATAATTCAAGCCTGGTACCACCAGTCTCTGAGGAGAGTGGTCAAACTTCTGACCCAACATCCTGTTTTCCCTCCTAGTAGGAAACTCGGAGAAGGGTGGGTGAGGAGATGCTACAGATTTCTATTTTGCCTCCCTTCAAGCCACACAAAAACAATTGCCATGCTACTTGTGGAGAACAGCCCTCACTACTCATATAATAAGGTTGGAAACATATAATGGGGTAATTTAAATTTAAAGCTAAACAGAGGAGCTTATATTTATTTGATCCTTAAGGAATAAAAAGGTAAAAACAAAGGATAACGGAATTCATCAGAGGGAGAGATCACTTCTAGGTGAGAAATCACGGACGACCATTTGGAGGAGGTAATATTTGATCTGGGCACTGAATGATGGTTAAGATTTAAGTAGATCGACAGGAAGGGCATTCCAGAAATATGGAATAAAATCAGCAAAGACAGAAACATGAAAAAGTGTAGGACTTGTTCAGGGAAAAGTAAATAGTTCTGTTTGCCTGAAGCATAGAATCTACAGAATTGACCAGGTTGCAGTGGAGAGGGAGGAGATAAGAGGAAGACAGAACAATTAGGAAGCTATTTATTGAAGGTTTAAAAACACAAGAATTCAAAGGAGGAGGTAGATGTCAAAGATGTTGACAACCAAGAAGGGACAGGAGACAATCAATAAGTCAGTTTGTCAATAAACATTTACTAAGTGTCTACTATATACTAGACACTATGCCAAGCACTGGAGATGCAAAAAGTGGCAAAAGTCAGTCCCTGCCCTCAAGGAGTTTACAATACAATGGAGAAGACAACAAGCAAACAAATAGGTACAAAGAAGCTGTTATTGTTCAGTCACATCTGACTCTTTGTGACCTCATGAATCCAACTGTCCATGGGGTTTTCTTGACAAAAATTAAATTAGAGTACTTCACCCTTTCCTTCTCCAGTAGATTTAGACAAACAGAGGTTATGTGATTTGTCCAGGGTTACACGGCTAGTAAGTGTCAGAGGTTGGATTTGGATTTGAATTCAGATCTTCCTGAATCAAAGTTCCGTTCAGTTACCCACTGAGCCACCTACAAGCTTCCTAGGCAAATAGAAGTTAGTGACTTGCCTAAGATCACACAGCTAGTAAGTGTCTAAGGCCAAATTTGAACTTATGTCTTCCTAACTCCAGTCCCAGTGCTCTATCCACTCAGGCATCTAGCTGCCTCTTCAAAGAGGCTATATAACAGGATAAATAGGAAGTAATTAAAGAGGTAAGGCACCAGAATTTAGAGGGGTTGGGAAAGGAAACAGGATTTTGGTTGGTAATTAAAACCAGCCATGGAAAGGTGGAGATTAGAAAAGAGAGCATCCCAGACATGGAGGACAACCAGAGAAAATGCCTAGAGTCAAGAAATAGAGTAACTTATTCTGAGAATAACAAAGGGCCAGTGTCACTGGATCAAAGAATAAGTGGTGGAGAGTAAGAAGACTGGAAAGCTAAGAGGGGGTTAGGTTATGAAGGGTTTTGAAGGCAAAAGAATTTTGTACTGGTCCTGGAGGCAATAGGAAGCCACTGGAGTTTACTGAGTAGTAATTAGAGAATGACTACATAATTTGTGGCACATGAATGTAATGGGACATTGTTGTTGTTGTTGAGTCATTTCAGTCATGTCTGACCCTTTATGACCCCATTTGGGGTTTTCTTGACAAAGATCCTGAGGTATTTTGCCATTTCCTTCTTTAGATCATTTTATAGATGAGGAAACTGAGGTAAACAGGATTAAGTGACTTGTCCAGGATCATCCAACTAGTAGGTGCCTGAGGCCTGATTTGAACTCAGGAAAATGGATCTTCCTGACTGCAGGCCCAGCACTCTATCCACTGCACTACCTACCTGCCCAATGGGACATTATTATACTGTAAAAATAATGAATATAAAAAATTCAGAGAAGCATGAGAAGAATTGTATGAACTGATATAGAATTGAAGTACACAGGACTACAAAAATAACATAAACAATAACTACAACAATATAAATAGAAAGAAAAGAATTAAACACAATATGATTATAATGACCAAGGTGGACTCTGAAAAGAGTTGAAAAATGCACATCCCTCCCCTATTTACAGAGGTAAGTGAGTATAGGTATGGAATATTGCTTACACTGCAAGACATCATTGACTTTATAGGATCATAGATTTAGAGCCGGAAGAAACCTTGGAGGTCATGAAGTTCAACCATTTATTTTAGATATAAAGAAAATGAAGCATAGAGAGTGTAAATGACTTGCCCAGGATTACAATGCTAGTGTCAGAAGCAGGATTTGAACCCAGGTCTTCCTGACTACAATATACTGCCTTATCCTTATGTCATGCTTCCTGTCTTTATGAATTGTCTTTGCTGAGCTAGTTTTTTTTTTTTTAATTTTTAATCTTTCTTACAAGGGATGGATTGATGAGTAGGTGAAGTGGGGTGGATATTCAGAAAGAATGATATAAAACAAAAGATAATTTAAAAAATGAGGTTTTAGAAAAGGAAAGAAAAGAACTAGCAAAACATAGTGACTGATTGGATTTGAAAGGCCAGACATTGGGAATAGTCAAAGAAGACTCCAAAATTTCAAGCCTGGTTGAGTAGGAAAATGGAGGTGCTAAAAACAGAAAGACAGAAGAAGAAGAAAAGAAAAAGACCTTAGCTAACTCCATGGGATGGTTCTTATTTAAACTGCTAGTACTTTTCTCTTTCAAATAAATCATCACAGCCAACAAGTAAAGCCCAAACAAATGCACATCTTATTTCACTTCCCTTTATGTTTTGCCAACAAAAACTCAGTATTACTGGAAATTCTCTAGTGGCTCCAAAGTTAAGGAAGTTCCTTTCTAGCCTGGATAAAATAAGTAGGGTTTGGAGAGAGGGCGGCAAGAGAAAGGAATGACAGGAAATCATTCAGTAGGAAATTGCCAACTATTAATTGTCAATGAATTGTGTGGAAGAAAAATTATGAGATTTAAGGTCTGAGACCTAGATTTATATCCAGATCCTGTGACTAAATTATACTATGACCTTGGACAAGTTACTCCATTCCTCATCTATAAAAAGAGGAAGCTGGGCTAGAAGCTTTCCAAGTCCACAAGCGTTTTTTGAGCTTCTACCGTGTGCTAGACTTTGTGCTAAGCTCTAAGGATAAAAAGAAAAGAAAAGAAAGTCCCTGCTGGAGGGGCTCCTAGTCTAATAGGTAAGAATGTATCCAAACAACTCTGTACAAAAACCATTGGAGCTTTGGAAATAATCTCAGAGGGTAGACATGAGCATTAAAGGGTATCAGGAAAGACTTCTTGAAGAAGGTAGGACATTAGTTGAGACTTGAAGGAAGCCAAAAAAACCAGGAGGCAGAGATGAGGAGGGAGAGAATTCCAGGTATGGGAAACAGTCAGGGAAAATGTAGAGTCAAGAGAGAGTAGTGTCATGTGAAAGGAACAACATGGAAGCCAATTTCACTGAATTTTAAAGTAAAAGGGGAGGAAGGTATAAGAAGCCTGGAAAGTTAAAAAGGGCCATGTTATGAAGGGTTTCAAAGTGAAAGAAAGGATATAATATTTAATCCTAAAGGAATAGGAAGCTGCACCTACATTCCCCCCACCCACATTCTCTTAAATGTGGGATAGGAAACATAGGATAGTGGATAGATATCTTTGTTTAAGTCTCCTCTTACACAATGTGGATGTAACCCTGGGAAAGTCACTTAACAGAGATTAACAGTGTGAGTTAAGAAGAGGCCAGATTGTGAAGGACTTTAAATTCAAACAGAGGAGTTTATGTTTGGTCCTGGAGAAAAAAGAGGGCCACTGGAATTTATTGAAAAAGAGAAGTGACCTGGTCAGAGATAAGCTTAAGGATGATCACTTTGACAGCTAGAGGATGAAATGGAGTACGGAGAGACTTGAGGCAGGAGACCAACCAGAAGGCTATTGAAATAGTATAGGCTTGAAATAGTGAAGGCCTGTACCAGATCTCTCTAAGATTCCTTTCCAGCTAGAAATGTGTAGTCTTGTGATTTCCTTGGTTATTTACAAAGAAGTGGTGATGTATTTAAGGAGAGCATTTTTTCTCTTCCAGATTCTCAGAGAAGTGACCTCCCTCAGAAGAGGAAGTGACCTCAGAGGCTACCTGGTACAATCAGTCCCTGAAAAAAAATCACCTCAATCTCCTAAATGAAAAACGGTCACCACGCCTTGACTTGCAAATCTCTAGTGAGAAGGAAACTGCTCCCTCCTGATACAGCAACACATTGTTATTTGGATGAACTCCGGTGATTAGCTATGTAATCCTTTCATCAAGACTTTTTGACTCTGCAACTTCTACTCACTGCTGCTAGTATGTATCCTCTGGAGCCAAGCATAAGGCATCTAATCCCTCTTTGGTCTGAGAACCTTTCAAATTCTATCACATCTCCCCTAAGCCTTCTTCTTCTCAAAGTTATACATGTCTAGTTCCTTCAGTCTTCATGGTATGTGATCTGGACTGGAAGGCCTTCAGCATCTCCAAAGCCCTTTCTGGACAGGTTATCTCTCTCAGCCCTTCCCAGATCTTTTCTACAACACCCTCATCAGATAGTTACTTAGCTTCTACTTGAATGCTCCCAGTGTTGGAGAGTTTATCATTATTCTATGAAATACCACTTAAATATCAGTATTGCAAATATGCCTATATCCAAATTGGAGACTTGGCAATTCAACAAGAAGCTAAAAGACAGACCCAAGGAACCAAAGATTAAAAATTAATTCTCCGTCCATTCATATATACACACATACACACATGCATAAATACATATATCACATATGTATGTAAGAAATAGATGATACATGACATGTATGATATATATAAGAAAAAAGAAAAATGGGTCTTAAAAATAATAGATGACTGATAGATGAATAGATATCAGGTAACTAAGTTCTTAGTCCCCACCTGTACTATACTATCTTCCCCAAAAAGTATTTAGGAATGGGACCCAATGGCATCCATTATGTCTACATAATGCCAAACCATTGAATGAAATCTGAAACAACCATTCCCTTTTTTTTCCTAAGATGCCAGGTGTTCAGTGTGGGTAAGTTATTGCTTGAGTGATATAGGAGTTGAGAAGATTCTAATTTCAACTGCACTATTCACTTGCTGTATGGTTTTGAAAAGATTATCTAACCTCTCTGAGCCTATTTCCCTATAGATAAAAGAAAATAATCATATCCATAAGCAGTGCCTACACCCACTGAGAGCCCAAATGTAATCTTTCCTTCTGGATCCCTCCCTAATATTTGTTACTAGGATTAATAAGGATAATATCAAACAACTGCTGTAAGGAGCCGGGAAAACTGGTGGGTATCCTTTGTTTGTACACATCTATTCAACGTAGATATGTGGGATCTGATTTTCTAAAAAAAATTTCCCTTAGAACACAGGATTCCAAGCTGGAAGGGACATTAGACACCATCTAATTCAATGCTGTCATTTTACAAATGAGGAGATTAGATGACTTTCCAAGGTCATACAAATAATAAGACTCAGAGACAGTACTTGAACACAGATCATCTGACTCCAAAAGGGATCCTAACATCTTGGATGGCAGAATGAATTAAAGAAACTAGAGATGTTTACCTGTGAGAAGGGAAGAATTTAGGAAGAACAAAGAATCACAGAATTTTAATACTGGAAAGGTTCTCAAAAGCTGTCAAATACAAGCTCTAATGAATGAAGAACTGCCTCTACTACCTTCCCAACAAGCATCCAAACAACCTGTGATGACCTCTAGTAGGGGGGAACTCACTACCTCTGAAGGAAACCTATTTCCTCATTTTGTAGCTCTAATGGTTAGTTTATTTTCTTAGACATCAAGTACAAATCTATCTCTAGGCAACTTCCACTCCCTGTTTCTAGTTCTCTTCTCTGGAGCCAAGCAGACCAAGTCTAATCCCTCAAAAACTTGAAGACAGTCATCATGTCACCTGTACATCTTCTCCTCTCCAAGACAGACATATTCCATTCCTATTTGTTGACCCGTATGAGGAATGATTGACAATATTGGACCTGAGATTATGTTTTCACAGGACTATAGGATCAGCTGTTTGGATTGAATGAGTTAGTGAATTGATCAAACAACCAGTTTGTCAACTAGCTTTCCTCTGAACTGACCAATTGTTTCAAGGGATTAATTAATCTAACAACCATAGAATCTAAAGTCTTAAGTCTTCAAAGGGATGGAAGAGATGCAACATTCACAAAAAAAAGATGGATCAAGTCTACAAAACTCTCTAGCAATTATACAATCTCTGCTTGAAGATCATCAGTCTTGAGCTCACTACTTAGAGGCAATCCATTACATTTTTGGGTAGATCTAAGGGTTAAGAAATTTTATCCTATGTGGACCATCTGCCACTCTTCAACTTCCCACCCACCCCCATTAGCCTTAGTTCTTCCCACCATGTTAATCAGCACAAGACTAATCCCTCTTCAACCTAAGTGTCAGAATGGAGAAAGGGCATCAAGATTTGCAGTCAGCAGATCTGTACTAGAAGTTTGTTCCAGGGATGGCACTGCTAAGACATCTTCATTTCCATTTCATGTTATTTCTCTTGATATGCTTGACCTTTTGTTTGCCTCCATAAGAATTTTATTTTTTCTACTTCTATGAAATAATGCTTTGGTAGTTTGATTTGTGGCATTGAATAAGTAAATTAATTTGGGTAGTATTGTCATTTTATTATATTGGTTCACCTCACCCATGAACAATTAATATTTTCCCAATTATTTGGGTCTGTATTTCTGAAAACAGTGATTTGTAGATGGAGTGTGTGTGTGTGTGTGTGTGTGTGTGTGTGTGTGTGGATGGATGGATGGATGGATGGATGGATGGATATAGTTCTTGCGTGTATTTTGGAAAGTAGATTCCCAAGGATTTTATATATTCTATAGTAATTTTAAGTGGAATATCTCTGTATCTTACAGATGGGTTTTAGCATTACATAGAAATGATGATGAATTGTGTGAATTTTATTTCCTACAAATTTGTTGGTCATTGTTTCAACAAATTTTTGCCGACTCCATAGAGTTGTTTAAGTGCGTAATTACTTTATCTGCAAAAATGATAAATTTGTTTCTTCTTTATATAAGATTATTCCCTCAGTTTCTTTTTATTGTCTTGTTGCTATAGTCAGTATTTCCAGTACTACATCAAATAGAATTTGTAACACTGGACATCCTTATTTCACCCCTGAATATATTAGAAAGAATTCTAGTATGTTTTCATTACAAATAATGGTAACAGCTTTAGAAATATACAATTTATCATTTTAAGGAAAGATCCATTTATTCCTAAGGTTTTTAGTGTTTGTTTTGTAATAGAAATGAGTATAGTATTTTGTCCAAAAATATCTGCATATACTAATAAAATAATATGATTTTGCTATTACTATTGTTAATTAAGTTTATAGTTTTCCTAATACTAAACCAACTCTGCATTCCCAGTATAAATCAAACCTGACCATGTAATACAATCTTTGTGATATGCTATTTTAGCCTCTTTAATAATATTTTTATTTAAAATTTTGCATCTACAAATATTAGCCTACAGTTTCCTTATTCAGTCTTGATTCTATCTGATTTATGCATCAAGACAATTTCTGTATCATAGAATACATAGGCATACCTAGGATGCCTTCTTTTGCTACATTTGCAAACACCTTATGTAATATTATAACTATTTGTTCTTTGGATGTTTAAGAGAATTCACTTGTGAATCTATATGATTCTGGAGTGTTGTTTTTTTCTTTGTAAGATCATTTATGACTTGTTCAATTTCTTCCTCTGAAAATGAGTTATTGAAAATTTATATTTTTGATCTGTTAATTTTGGTATTAATATCTTGGTAAGTATTCATTTATTTCATTTAAGTTATTGGTTTTGTTTTCATATAGTTGGGTAAAACTTTTCTAATAATATCCAAAATCTTTTATGCCTCAGTCAAACACAAAAATTCAAGGATAGCAATCATTATTTCAGACAAGGCATTAGAAAAAAAAGACAATTAAAATAAGTAAATATGAAAACTGCATTTTCCCAAAAAGTAACATAGGCAATGAATTTATTTTAATACTTAACATATATGCACACAATGACATAGCTTCTAAATACTTAATGGAAAATTAAATGAATTACAAAGAGAAGTAGAAAATAAGACTATAATAATGGGGGACTTCAATTTATTCCTATCAGCACTAGATAAACCTAACCAAAATAAATGAACAAAAGTTAAGGACATGATTGAATTTTAGAAAATTAAATCAAATATGATAGACCACTGGAGATTGTTAAGTGGAAATAGAAAGGAGTATTACTCATCAATAAAATGTAAGCTCCTTAACAGTAGGTACTCTTTAATTTTTTTCTCTGTACCCCCAGAACTTGGCACTGTGCCTGGAACATAGTAAATACTTAATAAATACATGTTGATTGATTGTTGATTGATTGTTCTGTTTGTGTTTTATCTCCCCAACAAAATGTAAATGCCTTGAAGGGAAGTACTGGGGTTCTTGTTTTTGTTTTTTTGTCTTTGTATTTCCAATGTATAGCATAGTGCTTGTATGTAATAAACATTTCATAAATACTTGTTGAATTAAATTGTTGAATAAGCATTCCCTTACCCTTAAATATAAATCACTTACCTTCTGTGATATCAATATTATTCTAGGTTGATAGTTGAGTGATTTGATATGTTGACCAAAGACACACTATGAAGATTTTAGAATCATAGAGTTAGAAATAGAAAAAACCTCGTGGGCAATTTAGTCCAACTCCCTCTTTTTAAAGATAAGGAAACTGACTCCTAAAGAAGTCAGTCATTTAGCCAGGGTCACTCAAGTAGTAAATAACAGAGACAAGATTTTGACTTGGGTTCACTGATTCCATAACTACTTGCCAGGATAATCCCCCAAAATGCCTTTTTTCCAAACTCCACTAACAAACAAGCAATCAATCTTTCAATCAGTATTTATTCCAGCAAGTCATTTGTCTTCTTTGAGATTCCATTTCCTCATATGTAAAATGAGGGGGTTGGACTCAATCTCTATACTCTACAATTTAAAACATTCTCAAAGCTGTCCCAAAAGTTGCTGCAATTTTAGATCTTGGTAATTTTAAGCTATTGAAATTTAGAACTGCACTAAGATTTTTGGAAGACCCTGTACATAATACTATCCAACAGGGATTTATCAAGGTCCTGCTATGTATAAGGCACTGTACTAGACACTGGGGATACAAAGACAAAATGAAAAAATAGTCTCTGCCTTCAAGAAGCTTATTTATAAATGATTGCTTTTGGTGTGATGATAACAATGGTTACACTGAAGTAGGTAGGTGACAAAGCAAATAGGGAAAAGCCCTCAAGAGTCAGAAAGACCTGAGCTCAAATCCTGCTTCAGGCTCTTACTAGTTATATGACCCTGGACAAGTCATATAGTCTCTCCTAGCCTCAGTTTCCTTTTTTGTAAATGGGGAAAATAACAGAATTTACAAAGTTAGTATGGGGATTAAAATAATATAACACATAAAGTGCTTTGTAAATCTTAAAATTTTTATATAAATGCTATACGAATTCATCATCATCATATTATCACTCTACTAAGTATTAATTATGCCCTTGTAACTGTGCTAGGCACAGAAGCACTATTCAAATACCATATCTATAATTAATGGTGTCTATCACATCATTAGCTAGTGACAGAGTCAAAAGGTGAAGCCAGGTATTGAGTTGTAAGCCCATCGCTCTACGTATCTGTATAAGACATGATTTCTGCCTTCCTGAACAGCTCCCTAACCTAACTGGTCAGACAAGACATAAACACATGAAACTCCTATGAAGTAATGCAAGACTGCAATTTTAATTAAGAGCTGAACTCTGTGATTCAGCATTAAGAATTCAGAGATGGCGAGATAAGTCTAGACAGGCAGGCTGAGGGTGTTATAATAAGAAATATCACTCAACATACCATCTCCACCATATTCTGTGGTTCTCACCAGATTGCCTTGGAGACAATCTGTATGTCAGAGAGAGTGACAGATGTTTGAGATTTGCCTCATCAGCACTTTCCAAGGGCAGATTGCTGTGGCCAAAAAAAAAAAATAGACAAATCCATTCATACCATTTGTGCTTCACCACCTCCCATAACAATATCTGCCATCAGGAAAGCCTTTTCTCAAACTCTTTTGCTAGAAGGAGACACTATGGTCTCCTCACATCTACCTTCTGCTATGGGTCTAAGGCTAGAGGGAAATCAGGCACATGCAAAGGAATAAAGCAAGACTTCTTGTCTTGAGTAACTTTTAAATTAGTTCTTCATAGGTGCTGAAATAGAATGAGTTAGAGTTCTATCTCTGGTCTCTGTGTCTTTTCCCTTATAGATATGGCCCCCATACCTGAACATAATCTTTACTCATCTAAAACAGCAAGGCACCCTGAGGGAGACACAGGAGAGAAAGCATGTGCCAGGTAAGTCAAACAATCTTGACCATCATCTCCCCTCAGACCCTGAGGCAAACACCTCTGGAAATAGCAGTACTTCTTGCCCAATCCCCACAGCCATCACCAGGAAAGCAACCCTCTGGAGATGCAACCTGGCTATTACTCCTGTTAATGCTGGACCCGTAGCTACTGAAGATCCCGACAAGAAAATTCTTCCACCAAAGCCCTTGGCACTTTGAAATGATTCAACATCAGAAACTATACAATTTTTGTCAGTGGAAATGACATTAGAGAAAAGCCATGACTATCTGCTTTACCACTGCACCCTAAGGACATTGGGATTTTTCCAGTTGGCTTGTAGTTGAAATTCCTTATTTGTATTTTCTGCCCCATTAGAACAGGAGTTCCTTGAGATATCTGCCTTACTTCTTCTTTTTTTTAATCAATAAATAAACATTCATTAAGGCACTGTGATAAGCACCGCAGATAGAAAAAAAAAAAAGGCAAAAGATAGTTTCAAGGAGCTCACAATTTAATGGAGGAGACAACATGCAAACAAATATATACAAAGCAAGCTACATACATGATAAATAAATAATTTAAAAGAGGGAAAGCACTGAAATTAAAAGCAGTTACAGAAGGCTTCTATAGAAAATGGGATTTTAGCTGGAACTTCAAGGAAGCCAGGGAGCTTAGTAGTTGGAGCAGAGGAAGGGGAGCATTCCAGATGTGGGGAACAACCAGAGAAAATGCCAAGATCAGAGAGGTGGCCTGTCTTGTTCATGAAACAGCCAGTGTCACCTGATCAAAGAGCACAGGTTGGGGAATGGGATAGAAGAATGGAAAGGTAGGAGGGGGGGTAGGTTATGAAAGGCTTTGAATGCCAAACAGAGCTATTTGCTTCTGGAGGCAACAGGAAATCACAGGAGTTTATCGAGTAGGTGGATGGCATGTTCAGACCTGTGTTCATTTATCTCTGCCTGTAAGATCTCTAATTTCCTTAAAAATTCAGCTTAAATAGCACCTCCTACAAGAGTGCTTTCTTGTATCTATGTTGTCTGCCCTAATAAGACATAAGTCTGATTCATTTTGGTCTTTGTGTCCCCAGCACCTAGTACAGGATGAGGATGTAGTCACTTAAATGCTTTTCAATTAGCATGTAGTAGGCACTTAATAAACGCTTGTCAATTGCCTGATTTTCCCCATCTGGGAACATATCTGCCAAAGCCAACATTAAAATAATGGCTAATGCCTGTCCAAAGTCTATTACTCTGTAGTTACAACTAATGAAATATTGTGACTGAGGGAGGGAGAATTAACAGAAGGGGATGGGGGGTGGGGGGAACAAAAGACTCTTTGTCCAAAGACATCTTTAATTAACCCATGGAATGGTAGATAACTCTCTGGCCTCCAAGCCAAGAAGATGTAGACAGATATCTGTGCAATTCTGGCAAGTCATTTAACCTCACAGTATTCTAATCAATTTTCTCAGACTATACATTGTAGAAAAGGTAACAATCTGCATTGATAAAGGGACTTTCTTCACTTGGGAGTTTCCTATAGCAATAGAATCATGAGTTTTTATCCCTAAGCAATTTGTCACAATGCCAGAAATTTCCATTAAAATAAATTCTTTATATACACCTTACACATGGGAAGCATTCCATAAATATTTGTTGAATAGATGAATATATTAAATTTTAAGTGTAGGAAAATCACATGAAACATTAAGATTACCTAGAAAGGGAAAGAGAATGACAATTAATGGAAATAGGATGCAATTTATCACCAATATAGTATGATGGTAAAGATTGAGTTGTGTTGTTGTTTAAACCATTCCCTTGATCTTGCCTTCCCCTCAAGATGGACAGGGGGAAAGGCAATAAGAATGTATGTAGCTAGGTGGTACAGTGGATAGAACACTCAGCCTGGAGTCAAGAAGATCTGAGTTCAAATGTGACCTCAGACTGTACTAGCTGTGTGACCCTGAGCAAGTCACTTAACCCCTATTTGCATCAGCTTCTCATCTATAAAATGGGGACATACTGGAGAAGGAAATGGAAAACCACCCTAGTATCTTTGCCAAGAAAATCCCATTTACAAGTCCATGGACATATAGAGTCAGACACAACAGAATAACAATAATAATGTGCTAAGCACTTTTCAAATATTGTCCCATTTATTATTACCTCTGCTCCCCTTCACAGTCACTCACAGAAATGATCATCTATGCTCAATTCATCTCTTAATTCCTGGTACCCTGTCCATCAGACTCACTCTTTCACAGAAGCTGCTTCCTCACACATTACTAGTATCTCAGGACTCCTTGGTCTAATAGCCTTTTCTCAGTCCTTCCCATGCTTGATCCCTCCCCAGCTTTGAGCACTGCTGAATAACCCCTTTCTCCTGAATATTCTATTCTCCCTTGAATTCCCTGACATTGCTTTCTCCTTGTTCTCTTCCTATTTAACTGATCATCTTCAGTCACCTATGCTAGATCATCATTAACAAGCATTTATGAAGCATCTACTAAGTGCCCAGCTAAGACAAAAGTGAAACCTCAAAGAGATTGCATTCTATACGCACTGGTAATGGCCATCTGGATGGCATCTCCCCACACAGAGAGGTGGAGGAGCCTTCTTCTGCCAGAGTTGTGATGACTCTCCTACATAGACTTTTTGTAGCTTGCTCTGCTCTGCTATGTGATTGGTGAGGTGGGGGAGGGGAGAAAGGAGGAGTGTATCACTTGGCTACATGGCCAGAAAAAGCTTCATCCAGCCTCACCCCTTCTCTTCACTTCAATTTTCTTGGTTTGACTCCTTCGCTCACAGCATCTGGTAAGAGAAAATGCTATAAGGGGAGTGTCCTTGGGTCTTCTCTCCTCCACAGGCCTGGGTTTTGGTTTTTTGCTTTGTTTTGTTTTCTGCCTCAGCATTTTGATCTTTCATTTTAAGCAAACAAATTGTTCTCATATGCCTGTTCCTCTGGGGAGGTCTTCACATGCTTGGGGTAGATATAACTCACCAATAGGTTTGAGGCCTGTTGGTTACCCTCAACCTGGTTTAGCCCATCTACTGAGCTGATTTTACCAGGGTGTGGACACTACACATGTTATAGCTTCTTGGAACTTCAGCTGAAGTAGATGCTGTGAATCACTTAGAGACATCAGAGAAACTTAGGTCATCCACTGCATCCTGGGTCATCAATAGTGATCTTGACTTTTCTCCTGCCGCTGGACTTCGATGACTCTGGAAGAGAGAGTAAGATTGTGTGCAACTCTGCCAATCCAATTCAACAGGAAGTCAAGACATCACTCATGATGTCATTGGTCCTTTTTGAAAACAAAGGATGAACAACAACAATTTTAGGTGAAGGGAGAGCTATATCCCAGCATTTCAGAGTCTAGTTTTATAGCATCAGGAGAGACATTTTGGATATAGTCCAACAGTAGCTGAGACAAGGTTTGATCATCTGGACATGAATTTTGCTGGACCAATGTTATGAAGAAACTGTGCTAAGTGAGGCCATTCCCCCCCAGAGATTGAGTTTCTGTAGGAGAGAATGTGTCACCCAAAGTATTAGGAGAGGGAAGAATGTTTCTACTTCTGTTGCTATTTCTTTGACATAAATATACCTTTAGTGTGATGTTAAGTGGTTAAATGGAACTGAGGTGTTAGTCATTAGCACCTAATGGTGGTGGAGAACTTATCCAGTAAGGTCTTGAGCCTTGTATTCACACATCTGCAATTCTTTATTGGACATTTCAAACTGCATATCCCAAGGGCATCTCAAAGTCAACATGTCTAAAACAAAACGCATGAACTTTCCTCCTAAATCTAACCCTCTTCCAAGCTCCCCTATTTCTCTTGAGGGTAACACCTCATCACCTTATGTTTCTAGTCACACAATTTGACAACCTTAACTTTATCTTTTACTCCTTATTCTTTTTTTAAATTTGCAATCTGAATTTTTAGTTAGCGCAGATATAATAGATTTCTTGTCCAAATTCTAACATCAGCTGTAAGTTTGATTTATTATTTATATAAGTTTGTAGCATTAACAAGTACTAAAATATTCATATTCTACTTAAGTCTTATTCAATCATTTTCAAGACCATAAGATTGAACAACCTATCTTTACTACTTTCACTTCTTCCTGATGAGTTTTCTTCTCTCCAACAATATACCAACTAATCAATTTATAGAATATTTTCTCTTTGACAATTGATGTTCTATGCATTCTCTTCTCTCATATCAGAAGCTCCCCTCCTGTATTTTTTTCTTTGAACTGCCAATTACCTTGTAACTATTCTCTTTTCATCATAAAATTCATATTGTTTTATTTTTAATTTGTATTTATTTTATTTTTAATTTATGGAATAAAACAAGCATTTCCATGGCATAGTGTGATTTAAAAAAAAAGATGATTGCACACAAAATTGTGAATCTATTCTGTATATCTTGCTATTCCTTTTAAATATATAATAAAGTTAGAATGTAAATTTCTTTTCTTCTTCCCTTCCTTCCCCTGCCCTAGAAATAGGGCATTAGACACAAATATGTATATAATACATGCAAAATCATTCTATACATTTTTTTAATTAATTTTTTCTCTGAATGAAGATAGCATTTTCCTTCATATGTCCTTTGTAGTTAATTTGGGATTTATAAGAACCAAAATGACTTATTTGCTCAAAGTTATTCTTAAAATAATATTACTGCCATTGCATACAATGTTCTTTTGGTTCTACTCATTTTGCCTTCCATTATTTTAGGCAAGTCTATCCATGTTTTCCCATTCCATATCGAATCAGTTGTCAAATCTTGTTTCTATGTCCATAAAGTTTCTACTGGTAACCAGGCCTCCGTACCACTTCCTGCTTTCTGTTAGTTATGCTCCTAGCTGGGCATTCTCTCTCTGCTTTGCAGAGTCTCAAGATATACTTTGGGGTGTGTTGGAGGCAGCTCAAACAGGATTTCAAGAGCTAATTGTTAAATTTTCAGAATGAGCATTTATACCTCAGAAATCAGCAAATTTCAAATCAAGGATTAATTTATTATTTTGTTGTCTAGACTTAAGAAAGTGATAGATAAAATGTTAATAATGCAGATTATGCCTAAAAGTCTGCTGTACTATTTTTTCAGAGCCTATTGTTAAATAATTACCAGATACCTCTAGATATCCCCAGAGTTAGAGGGTATGATGGAAATTGAGGAGTGGTCAGGTTGGAGGAGAACCAAAAGAAGAATCCAAACATAAACACACACACACACACACACACACAAATCCAGAAAGAGAGGGTGCTCAACAGTGTCAAATGCTGTAGAGATCAAGAAAGATGAGGATGAAGAAAAAACCATATAATTTGGTCATTAAAAGATCAGATTTGGAAAGAACAGTTTCAGTTGACTGATGAGATCATGACCCAGATTGAAGAGGATTGGAGCAAGTGAGAAGGGAAGAATTAGAAGTAACAAGTATAGTCAGCTTTTTCTAGGAGTTAGACTGTGAAAAGAAAGAAAAATATATGATAATAGTTCGAGGTTATAGGGTAGGGCTTAATAATTTGTTTTTTCTCCTTGGGTTAGAAATTTGCCATATGTTTAGGGAATAAGAAAGTAACTAGGAGAAAGGGAAAGATTGAAGAATAGAGTGAGAACAAGCTGATAGAGAAGATGGGAGGAGATAGAATCAAGGCCATGTATAGAGACATTGACTTTGTTGAAAAGGATCACCTCTGTCTCAGAGAACAAAGTACAGGAGGGAATGAAGGATTATATCCAGAGGCTTTTTAATATAGAGAATGAGAGGAGAGAAGTCTAAATATGACTTAATATGGTTATTATTAAAAAAATTATTTTCTTCTTTTATATTTCCCTTAAACCAAGCACAATGTTGGACAAAATCAAGATCAAATCAAATTAGTGTCTGTTTATTGAGTACTGAGGATATTCAAGGTCCTATGCTTAGCATTTAATAAGTCATTGTTTTGTAGCCAGAGCTCAAAGCATTCCATTCATCTTAACCCCAAGCACCATAAATAATATTTTACAAGAAGCCTTATGTTTTGAGATTTGAGGGATTGCAGGTGTGGATGATTATTAATACAGTGGCCTCAGCATCTTCTTTGAGCATTTTCTTTGGCTGCATTCTATTTTCGAGTGTTGTTGAAGTGTGAGGGAGAACAATATTGGAGGAAGCCATTCTCCAGTATGTCACAATGTATTTTGAGTTTTCAACTTCTCCAAGGAATAACACAAAGGGACATCTATGAGCTCACTCAAGAGAAACAATAAGTCATTGATGTTCCTAATGGCCTCTTTGGGCCATTGGGATCACCTTTAAATCTCAATCTGAGTATCAATGCCTCTGAGACTTAGGCTGTGTCTATGCATCACCAAAACCACTAATGTAAAAATAAAAACTCCCCCCTAACATACTAGACTGAAAGATTTCCTCCTAAATTCTTGTTGATGAAATCTCTTCAATCTAAGATATGCTTTTCTAGTCATCTCTCATGTTCATCTTCATTTTTTTAATTCTACCACAATCTCTACAGAATCATGTTAGCTATGATATTTACTTTTGAAATGCATTTCATTGATGTCTTTTATCTTTCCATCACAATCATTTCTGGAAAAAAGAAAAACCCTGCTCCCACACCTGATTCACCTGTCCCCTATAACAAAGAAAAGCATCTAATATAGTGTGGGGCATCTGACAGTGTTTACAATACTATGTCTATGCTCCAATGTCTCTGATATGAGGAGTGATGCTTCATCATCTGTTCTCCATGACCATTACTGGTTTTTTTCATTTACTCAGTTTGGTTTCCTTTGGGGGTGTATGGGATGTTCAGGGAAGACTAGCACCTCTGGAGTGAGGGCTTGCCCTTTTCAGGGCTGCTTATTCACCTTTGGTGTCCACCTGTCACCCAACTCTCACCTGGGGCTCCAAGAAGCTGTAGAACACATAACAGCCACACCCCAGTAACACTGTCTTGACAGATGGGCTAAACCAGGTTGAGGGTAACCAACAATCCTTAAATCCATCAGTGAGTTATGGGGATGTTTACTCCAAGTATGTGAAGATTTCACCTGGTGGAATGGACAGATGAGAACAATCTGTTCCAAAAGCCATGAGTTTAGAGCTTGGTCAGACATCAAAGATGCCAAGGTTATCCACTGCATCTGGGCCATCACCAGTCATCTTTTTATTGTCTTGCCACTAGACATCAATGATTCTGGAAGAAAGAATGAGTGATCTTTGCACAACTCTGATCCACTTAAATCCAATTCACATACAAATCAAGAAGACAAGTTTTCCCTTTAGCAATCCTTTCATTTACATTGTTGTGTTCATTGTGAATATTGCTCTTTCCTCACTGTTTATTTCATTTTTCATAAGTTCATACAAACTTTACAGTGTTTTTCTGAATTCTTTATAATATCATATCTTACATCACAATAGTATTCCATTACATTCAGTAGCTTTTTCAGTCATTTCCTGATGGATGGACATCCACTTTGCTTCAGTTCTTTGTTATCATGAAGAGTGCTGCTATGAATATTTTGATATGTATTGTACCTCTTTAAATCTCTAATTTCCTTTAGAAAATGCTTAAGGAAATTCCTTAAGGAATTCTCAATTATAGGTTCTCTGAGTCAAAGAGAATGGATAGCTGAGTCACTTTCCTGCATAATTCCAAAATGAGATCCAGAAAAAGTAGACCAATTCATATCTTTACCAATTGTACATTTGTATTATGTCAGTACTGTATTTTGAAATGGTGAATATTTTTCATATGTTTATGTTGTACCCTGGGAGAAAGTACCCAAAGGCCAGCACCAAGGGAAGATCCAGCATCAGAGAGAGCCATCATAATGATACCATACCCAGGTTGCCCAGTGTTGGAAAACAGGAAGCAAAGATCTGTTATCAGTATCCTCAACTTGAAGATCCGTCAACCCCAGCAGCCTACTCACTCTGGAAGATCACTTTGCCTCTGTGCTCCTTCCATTCATTGGTCAGTTCCTCTAGGAACTTCCATTTTAAGGAAGGTGCCCAAACCAGCTATGATTATTCCTTCTTTCCTTTTTGTGCTATCTCCACTTGTGTCTCTCTGGACTTCTTTCTCTACTATGTTCCCAAGTATGTTCCTACTCTCTCCCAACCTTGTTTTTTTTTTTATTATACATAATATTTTATTTTTCCCAATCACATGTAAGGATAATTTTCAACATTCTTTTTTTTTTAAAGACAGATCAAAAGAAAAAAAATATAGAGAAGGTGAAAAATAGTATGATTCAAATGACATTCAGACTCCATCAGTCCTTTCTCTGGGTATGGATAGTATTTTTTATCAAGTCCTTTGGCATTGTCTTGGATCATGGTATAGCTGAGAACAGCTAAGTTATTCATAGTTGATCATCATAAAATTTTGCTATTACTATGTACAGTGTTTTCCTGGTTCTGCTCACTTCACTTTGCATCAGTTCATGTAAGTCTTTCCAGGTTTTTCTGAAATCTATCTGCTCAGCATTTCTTTTAGCATAATAATATTCCATTGCATTCATATACCACAACTTGTTCAGCCATTTCTCGATTGATGGGGATCCCTTCAATTTCTAATTCTTGGCTACCACAAAAAGAGCTGAGATATATATACGTGTGTGTGTGTGTGTGTGTGTGTGTGTGTGTGTGTAAATGGGTCCTTTTTCCTTTTTTAAAAAATCTCTTTGGCATATAGAACTAGCAGTAGTATTACTGGTTCAAAAGGTATGCACACTTTGATATCCCTTTGGGCATTGTTCCAAATTGCTCTCCAGTATGGTTGGATCAGTTCACAACTCCACCAACAGTGCATTGGTGTCCCAGTTTTCCCAAATCCCCTCCAACATTTATTATTTTACTTTTCTGTTATATTAGCCAATCTGATAGGTATGAAGTGGTGCCTCAGATTTGTTTTAATTTGCATTTCTCAAATCAATAGTGATTTGCAACATTTTTTTTCATTTTACTATAGATAGCTTTGATTTCTTCATCTGAAAATTACCTGTTCATAATTTGATCATTTATCAATTGGGGAATGACTAGTATTCTTATAAATTTGACTCAGTTCTCTTTATATTTGAGAAATAGACCTTTATCAGAGACGCTTGCTGTAAAAATTGTTTCTTGGCTTTCTGCTTTCCTTCTAATCTTGGTTGCATTGGTTTTGTTTGTGAAAAAATTTCTTAATTTAATATAATCAAAATTATCCATTTTACATCTCATAATGCTCTCTATATATTCTTTGGTCATAAATTCTTCCCTTCTCCATAGATCTGACAGGTAAAACTATCCCTTGCTTTCCTAATTTGCTTATGATATCACCCTTTATGTTTAAACCTGTATCCATTTTGACCTTATCTTGGTATATACTATAAGGTGTTGTTCTATTCCTATTTTCAGTCATACTGTTTTCCAGTTTTCTCAACAGTTTTTGTCAAATAGTGAATTCTTATCCCAGAAGTTGGGTTTATCAAACATGATATTGCTTTGGTCATTTGCTACTGTGTCTAGGGGAATAGAACATGTACACAGATGAGCAAATACAAAATATATAAAGTAACGCAAAGTAATTTCCCTGCACAATAATTTCAAGAGAAAGGGAATGCTAACAACTGAGGAATAACTAAAGGTAGGGCTTAGAAGATGGCACCTAAATTGTGTTTTAAATCTAGGGTTTTTCTATGAGGGAGTACATTCCAGTTACGGGGAACACCTATACATATGCATGGAGGTGGGGGACAGGAAATGATGAGATTGGGATCTGGACCACAGAAAGGAAAATCCCTGGACTTTCCCACATGACCAAATCTCTGATGTTCCCCTGGGAAATGAAGGGGTTTACCTTTGCCCCTTTTTCCCTTTTGACCCTTTTCAAAAGGAATTTGGCTCCTTGTTTACAATTCCCAGAAAAACCTCAAAACTTTTAGATTCCTTGTAGATCTTTAAAAGCTTATTCAAATGCGCTTTCCTTCCTGGCCCTGAAAAGAACCTGGCTTCTGTTTGTCTCTCTTTATCTCCCTTTGAAAGCAAACTCCCCCTTCCATTTCCCTTCATTATCTATTCTCATTGTCTGTTCAAATCTCTCAGATATTCCAAATGGTCGCACCTGGACCCTTTTTTCTCAACTGGCCTCTCATTCTACACCCAATTTCCCTTCCATTGTTTTGCCTTCCTGGCCATTTGTCACCCTTAATCCTAGCTAGGTGCCTCAAGGTCCAGGACCCAGGACTTCTGTTCACCCCAGCTTGCTGGCCACTCCCATCCAGATCTCCCTAGGACCTGCCTCCCCTCACCCCAAACTACTTGGCCACTCCTAAATCCCTCCCACAATCTTTCTGTACTTAAGATCCACCCCAGCCCCCATTCAGACACTGGGAATTTCTCATGCCCCTAGAGGCTGAGATTCTCATGCCCGCCAGTCTTTATGGGCATCACCTGGCTTGGGATTCACCTAGCCTCCCCCATTTAGAAGCTGAGGTTTCTTCATGCCCAAAAGGCTAATACTACCTCACAGCTGTCCTTACTAGTGTCACATGGCCCATTTAGCCCCCAGCCCCCATTTAGAAGCTGAGTTGTTCTCAAGCTCATCCTTATGAGCGTCACCTGACCACCTTAGCCCCCATTTAGATCACTGATGTTTGGGTTCCTTGGGAGTCTGGCCTATATGCTTTATCTTTAATAAATTTTTTCTCTGACTGGAAGAAGATCTGGGTTGAATTCTTTCAGGCATATCCACGCTGTGATCTGGGGCTTTTTCCCAGCACCCCAAAACCTCCCGTGAACTTGGGGTGCCTCTGTGCAACTAGGAGCACCCCAAAACCCCCCCACCCCTTCAGAAACACTTAACAGGCCAGTTTGCTAGGAATGGAGAGTGTGATAGAAATTAATATGAAATAAGACTGAAAGGTAATAGAGAACCATATTGTGAAGGGTTTGGAATAAAGGGTCATTTACATTATGAATTTTATCCTAAAGGCCATAAGGAGCCATTAAAGATTTTTGAATAAGGGAGTGATATGGTCTGATCTGTGTTTTTTATATTACGGCTTGACTATCTTTTCCATGAAGACATCCCTGAAAATATCACAACCTAGCATTTCAACTTGCTCATTTATTATATACCATTTAGGATTATACTTATCTTAGAATTTAGAGGTAGTAGGGCCCTTAGAGATTATCTACTTCAAACCTTTCATTTTCCAGATAAAGAAACTGAGGTACAGAAAAATGAAGTAATCTGCCCAGGGGTAACACCATTAGTTAGTGTTAGCCATGATTCACACCCAGGTCTCCAGAGTCCAATTCCAGAATTTTTCCCAATGAACTACATTCTGTATCTCCCTCCAACACCATGCAACTAGGCTGGGTGAACCCCAGTGAAAACTGTTTCTTATTCTATCTACCCTTCATATTTCCTCAACATCTAACAAGATGCTAGACACAT
Source organism: Vombatus ursinus (assembly GCF_900497805.2). NCBI lineage: Eukaryota > Metazoa > Chordata > Mammalia > Diprotodontia > Vombatidae > Vombatus > Vombatus ursinus. The sequence continues at coordinate 1,521,015 of NW_020950062.1, read as the reverse complement.
AGAGAAGGCTTAGTAAATATTGACTGAAGTTGAACTCATGTTAATGGAGGCTACATGACAAGAGTCCCTGGATGTGCAGGCCTAGAAATTGTCATTCTGTCAATACTTTGCCCTGGTCAGACCACATCTAGAGTTGTCTGCTCAGTTTTGGGTACCACATTTTAGAAAACACATTGGTAAAAATAAAGCTACTCCAAAAGGGAGGACCCCGGATATGTGAGAGAACTGGAGATAACACCATAGAGACCAAAAGAAGATTAACCTAAGAAGCAGAAGACTTTAGGGGGAGAAGGGGCCATACTGAAGAAAAGCTCTGTGGAAGATGAATTGAGTTTGTTCTATTGGGCCCCAGAAGGCAGAACTAGAAACAATAGGGAGCAGCTGCCAAAAGATTTCAACTCAATGTAAGATACAACTTCCTAACAATTAGGGCTGACCAATGATGGAATGAGCTGTTTTAGGGAGGTGAGTTTCTTCTTCCCTAGAGGTTCTCAGGATGTGACTAGAATTCAGGGGTGGGGAACTTGCAGCCTTGAGGCCACATGTGGCCTTCTAGGTTCTTGAGTGGGGTCTTTTAACTGAGTCCAAGTTTTACAGAATAAATCCTTTTATTAAGGGGATTTTTTCTATGAAGTTTGGATTCAGTCAAAGGGCCGCACTTGAGGACCTACAGGGCCCGATGTGACCTCGAGGCCAAAAGTTTAGGTCATAAGGCTCTGAGTCTGTATATCCTCCAAAGACTAAGGTGTAATATTGAAATGTTCATAAAATGGGCATTGAGCGAATAGAGTCTTTAATTTAAAATTGCCTGAAGATAGCAGTTTGGGAGCGAGGGGAAAAAAAATCTATCTGGGAGATGTAGTGGAGCAGATTCTTATTGCCATAAGTCAAGAGTTCTTAACCCATGGTCCACCAACTCCCAAAGGATGAGGGATAGATTGCAGGAAGTCTATGAACTTGAATGGAAAAAAATAATGCATTTTATTTTCACTCTCCTCGAACTGAAATTGAGCATTTCCTTCCACTGTGAATGTAGGCAACAACCCATTATCATAAGAAGGGGTCCATTGGATTCACCAGGCTGAAAACAGGGTCCATGACATAGAAAAGGTTAAGAATTCTGCCTTCTTAAGTGATCTCTGAGGTCCTTCTATCTCAGAGATTTTGTGAGGTAGAAGGCATATCTCTACTAACTACGGGTTAGAATAAAGAAAGCAGACATCCCCCAGCAAATGGCCGGAGCTGGCATTAAAAAGAAAAAAAAAAAAAGACCCACCACCTACATCTGACCTAAATCAAGGAGAGAGGTAAGTGGTAAGAATCTCTTGGCTCTCTCCCAAGCTGCTTTCAAGAGGAGCTGATTGCTCAGGGAGGGAAAAACCCCTGCTGAATAGTATTGTTTGTTAGGCTTTGGAACAAAAGGCCATTCACTATGACAATGACAGTGGAGGTACTTAATGGAATTATCTCCTTGTGTTTACAGCCCAGTCCTGGAGCTTCAAAGTGAAATCTCTTCACTTAATGGAGTCATTTTTTTTTTCTTTTGGAAAGTGCCTCAACACATGGATTATCTCCAGGGTTCTGGCAAACTGGATTACATCTCCTGAAAGGAAGTTGAAGGCTTGAGGGAGGGTCTGAGGAGAGGGGCCCTGCTGATTGTGGCTGCTGGAGAGGAAACCGGAGAACTTACTAGGCTTCCTTTTTGGTTACACATCCCAACTCAGCTCCCACCCCCCACCTAGAAGTGTTTGGCCAAAGTGTAAAGTAGCCACCTTCAACCTTTGTAGGGTGTCTGGCAGGTTGCTGGAGGGTGAGATCACAGCAAAAAGGACTGATCACCTTACTTAGACTTCAACACCCATTCCAGGGTCTCTCTTCTTAACAGGGTCAAGGGTATTTGTTGGCTAGAGCTGAGACATTGTACCTGGGGGCTGGAAACAGAGGCACCAAAAAGAATTTAACCCTGGGAAGTCAAATTTAGGCCTGCTTAACCCTGAATCAGGATAGCTAGGTGGGCAGTGGATAGAACATGGGGCTGGAGTCAGGAAAGACCTGAGTTCAAATGTAGTCTCAGACACTTCCTAGCTGTGTGAACCTGGGCAAGTCCTTTAACCTAATTTGCCTTAGTTTTCTCATCTGTGAAATGAGCTGGAGAAGGATATGGCAAACCACTCTAGTATCTTTGCTAAGAAAACCCCAGATGGGGTCACAGAGAGTCAGACTTGACTGAAACGACTAAACAACAAGATCTTGGATCTTGGCAATTGGTCCCATCACTTCTCAGTAAATGGAGAAGAAATGGAAGCAATGTCACATTTTATTTTCTTAGACTCAAATATCACTGCAGATGGGCTCCTTGGAACAAATGCTATGGCGAATCTGGACAGCATACTAAAAAGCGGAGACATCACCTTGCAGACAAAAGCCCATATGGTCAAAGCCATGGTTTTTCCAGTAGCAATGTACGGCTGTAAAATTTGGAGTATGATGAAAGCTAAGCCCTGCAGAATTGATGCTTTTAAATTAGCTAGAGAAGACTTTTGAGACTGCAAAGAGGTAAATCAATCAATACTTAAAGAAATTAATTGAGGTTATTCACTGGAAGGTCAAATACTAAAGCTGAAACTTAAATACTTTGGCCACAAGATGAGAATATGAGAATCATTGGAAAAGACCCTGATGTTGAGAAAGATTGAAGGCAAAATGAAAAGGGGGACAACAGAGAATGAGATGCATAGATAGTGTCATGGAAACAACAAATATGATGGACAGACTTGGAGAGATAGTGGAGCATAGAAGGGCCTGGCATGCTATGGTCCATGGGGTCACAAAGTGTTGGTTTCTGTTTTGTGTTTTTTGTCCTTCTCTGTTTCAAGTGCCTGGTGATATTTCTCAATAGACCAGTCATTTTGAGCCTGGAGACCTTGAAGTCAGTATTCCAGGCAGGATGTTGTAGCCAGTCAGCCCAGCAGAAAAATTCTGAGAAGCTGATGGAGAGTGGACTTAAAATTGAATAAAGCAAAGAATTAAGCAAAACTATATACCTAATCCTCTTCCCATTCTCAGAGACTGAGGTGGTACAAGAGGGAGGGATATTATTCCTCCCACCAATTGGGTGTTTAAGTTGTATATTTGTGATTATACCACTTGAAGTAAATCTATCTTTGAAAAGCTAATTTGCTAGTAGCTAAATGGAACTGGAAAGGCAGAGGACGCACCTGATAAGATAACTGGTGAACTGTAACATACTTGATCCTCAGGCAATGAGGACCATGTTGGTCAAATGAGATAGTTAAAGTGTTTTGTAAATCTTAAAGTTCTATTAAAATAAAATCGTTACTAGTATTACTTGTGTGATCTTGAACCTCAGTTTTCTCGTGTTTCAGAAAAAGAATCAGGCTAGATGGTCTCTGAGGTCCTTGCTCAAAATCTATAATTCAGTGATCTCATTTGATTCTCATATTTCTGTCTTCTAGTTGAGGAAACTGAAGTTCCAAAAGGTAAAGTAAATTGCTCATGGTAAGTGACAGGACCGTTACCTGAACCCAGTTCTTTTTGTTCCAAATAAATTATACTTCAGCTGTCTTATCTAACATTTACTCAGTCCTTATCATACAGCTAACATTTAGAACTTCTCAAACATAGAACACTATTTCAATCCTCCCATCTCTATGGGGTAGATACTAAAATAATTATTATCCTCCTTTTATAGAAGGGGAAACTGAGGTTCACAGAATTTGGGTGGCTTACCCACAATCACGCAATGAATAAATGACAAAAATGGGGCTTGAACCCAGTTCTCTGAAACCTAATTCCACTGTACTTCCCATGACACTACATGATCTCTCAGCAGCCAAAGAAGCAATGATATCTATGCAATACACCTCTGCCAAACAAGAACTTTGTCATCATACTTTCTAGGCGTGGCACATTTCTAGTCCTGTGTCTTCATGAGGAGGAAAATGGAGTGTGGTACATACTAAAATTAAAAAAAAAAATCACTGGTCCCCAAGTAGCTGGCAGTCAAGTCTGATTGAAAGCAAACCTGGCTAAAAGTTCCATGGGACATCTTGGGAAGTTTCTGCCTTATCACAACAATCCGATATGGAAACCATCAAGGCATGTAGAAAGGGCAAGACTCCTAGTGGAAAGGAAGAACATGTATTCCTAATCCCAGCCTAAGGGTCCAGGATGCATCTCCCCAACTCCTAATGCAACCCAAGTCCCAAATCCAGAAGAATCAGTGGACAATGGAACATTAAGATCCTCAAGGAAAGTCATCTCTGTTGTTTTTTTTTTCCTCAACAGAGCCATCCTCTCCATTGGTTGAAAAAGGAATGAGAGTCAGGTAATATTCATGTAAATGCTTGAGGCCCAGAGAAAATAGACTCATTGTATATGCCTGGGCCAAGCTGATGAAATCTGATTGAAAACTCCAAAGGCACTTTACCCTACTACCATTAGAAGCAGGGTCCTTGGGGAATTGAGGGTATATTAATCAGGTCGGTGGCACCGGCTCTGAATTTCTGCTTCCCAGATGGTCAAAATTGTTTCTAAATTCCAAACTGTTTCTTACCCCTTCAGAAGGCAGATTGAAAAGAAAAGTAAATTGCTCTAAAGGGTGTATCAATCCCCTTGGATGCTATTCAAAGGAAATTCATGATCTATGCTGATTTCCTTTGTTGAATGCAAGATTTAGAGTTCTGTTTGTCACATTAAACTATGCTTTCAAATATATGAAGGTAGCTCTGGAGACCAAGGTGCCCCAAATCTGAATTTTTGACCCTACCCCAACTGGCAAATATGAAGATAACTGAGACTGTACATACATATATATATATATATACACATATATATATATGCATAAATAGATAACAATATATTGATATATGTATATAGCAACTTAACTAACAGCATATCTATGAATATATGTATGTATGTACATATATACATATGGTTATATACATATATGGTTAGTTAAGTTGCTATATCATTATACCATATCAACATATACGTATGCTGAATCTCAGTATATATGTGTAATATATATGCATGTGTATATATAGACATATACATGTATATATGTATTACACATATATACATATATATGTATGTGTGTATCTATGTATATGTGAGGGTTTTAAGGGAAAGATAATGAGTTTAGTTTTGGACATGTTGATCTGAAGTTGTCTAAAAGACATCCAGTTTGAAACGCCCAATAGGCAACTAGAGAGGTGAGACTGGATGTCAGCAGAAATGTTAAGGTTGTACAAAAAGATCTGAGAATCTTCTGTATAAAGATGATAATTGGATCTATGGGATTCCTATAAAGTGATATAATTGTAGAGCTCTGAAGGACTTTAGAATTAATCTAGTTCAATTTTATGTATATATATATATATATATATAATTAATTTCATATATACGTAAAGTCATACAGTGACTTCAGACAAGGAACAGAGGTAGCTGTGATTTAATAGAAAAACCCTGGATCTGAAATCAAGGGCCCTGGGTACAAGGCCTGGCTCAACCTTCTCATAGCTGTGTGGCTTTCAGCAAGTCATTTGACCTATTTGAGCCTCAGTTTCTTAATTTATAAAATAATAAAAAGGATATATTACCTAGTATTACCAAGCATTACCTACCTTACAAGCTATTTATGAAGTATCAATAACACAATGGATGTAAAATCAATCAACAAATGTTCATTAAGCATTAGTGTCTCCCAAGCAGTATGCTAGGCTCTGGGGATATGACAAAAATGAAACCATCATTGCCCTCATGGAGCTTACATTCTAATGAAGAGGACAACAAATAAACATATAGGGATGGAAATAAAGAAAAGGTAATTTTTTTTCAACTATTATTATTATTACTATTACCTACCCTCTCCTAGTCTCATTTTCCTCATCAGCAAAATGAGAATGTTGAACTAGATTAATTCTAAAGTCCTTCAGAGATCTACGATCATATCACTTTATAGGAATCTCATGGATCTAATTATCATCTCTATACAGATGATTCTCAGATCTTTTTGTCCAGTCTTAACATTTCTGCTGACATCCAGTCTCTCATCTTCAATTGCCTATTGGGCATTTCAAACTGGATGTGTAAACATCATTAGCTCAACATATCCAAAATGGAATTCATTATCTTTCCCCTAAAGCCCTACCCTCTTCCCAACTGCTCTATTACTGCCATCCTCCCAGTCCCCCAAGCTCACAGCCTAGATGTCATCTTCTCACTCTGTTGTGCCCATTTCCAATCTATTGCCAAGTTTTATAATTTCTACTTTCCGCAAATCTTTCCTATATTCCCCCTACTCTCTTCTGACAGCACTACCGCTCTGGTGTAGATCCTTATCACAATAGCCTGTTGGTTGGTCTGCCAGCCACAATCTTTCCCCATTCCACTCTTATCCTCCACTCAGCTTTCAAATTAATCTTCTTAAAGCAGGTTACATATACATACATACATTTACTAATATGTCATATATCTTCATGTACACATATACACACACAATAAACTCCAGTAGGTCCCTATTATTCTGTTTGGCTTTTAAAGTTCTTCATAACCTGGCCCTTTTTCACTTTCCTTTAATCTTCTCACCCCTTATTCACCCCCGCATGCATTGTGATTCAGTGACAAAAGCCTTCTTGTTGGTCTTCATTCCATCTCCCAATGTGGCCTTTTCACTGATTGTCTGCCATGCCTGGAATTATCTCCTTCTTCTTCTCAGCCTCCTAAATTCCTTAAGCTTCCTTCAAGCCCTAGCTAAAGTCCCATCTTCTACAGGAAGCCTTTCCTGATTCCCTTTAATGCTATTGTCTTCCCTCTGAGATTATCTCCAATTTATCCTATAAATACTTTACTTGTACATACTTGTTTCCACATTGTCTCCCCCTTAGACTGTGAGAGCAGGGATTTCTTTGTATCTCCATTTAGAACAGTGCTTGGCACATAGTAGGTAGTCAGTAAATGCTTGTTGACTTGAAATGTTAAGTAAATTAACCTTTCTGATTTGTTGAGCTTGGTCTATGCCCAGCCTTATCTTACCAAGGTCATTTTCTGTTAGATTTGCTTCTCTGCTGAGCTAAACCAAGTATGACATTTTCACAAGTTGCAAAGGAAAGTTTGGGCCCCAACACTAACTAATTAGGAATTGTCTATCTATAAATGAGAAAAATATTATGCTCTGCATCATAGGAATGTAATATACCAATGATGAATGAGTTAAAATCCACCAAGCAAAGGTCTTGGAATCCCTGGTGCACAAACCCAGTCTTCCGGGGAACTTCTAGACTTAGAAGAAATCTCCATTATAAGGTAAGAAGGAAGCTGTGAAGAAACCACCATCAAACTATAATCTTAAAACTGTGTGGGTTCCCATAACTTGGCAGTAGGAAGGCTGTAATTGGTGGGGGCTGAGGGTGTTGCAGGAAGCTTCCCACCAGGGGCTCTGGCTCTGGATTAATGTGGACTAGATTAAGTGACGAGGGATCCTGACCACTTAAAGAGAAAAATGAGTATTTTCTGTCACTCCCTGTTTTATAGCTCTCATCTCTGAGCTCCAGGGTAAATCTCTTAAATAAAGCTTAAGTGTGGTTCATTTCTAAGGTCTCTTCTCAAAGAAATTAACATGAAAGGGGTCCTAAATGTACAAAGTAGTTATCAAGTATAAGACAGTTACTTATTTCCTCCACCACAAAGTAGAAAAAAAATTGTGCCTTGTAAGCACATATTTAAAAAAAAAACTAAAAAATATGAAAAAACAATCTGTTAATCCTATTATACCCTTCCAAGAGGTCAAAACAATTTTGCATAGCTGTTCAGATGATATTTCACACACTTCAGATCTGTGCTGACTGAGCAAGTCACATCCTGATCTTTTGACCAGACAGGCATGAATGCCTAGTACTTTCCACCCCATAGTCCTGCTAGTGATACTACCCTTCTCTCCTAAGAAATTGATTCAGAAATCACTTCCCATTGACTGACCAGCTTCTGAGCTCTTGAACTTATGAGGTTACCAGGAAATTAGGAAACATCCATTTCTCAAAATCACTAATCTAGATATCTAGGACTAGTCGCTATTTCAAGTTTCTTTAATCAACACTGCCTATTGAATATTTCAAACTGGATGTCCTGGAGACACCTTAAGTGAGTGTGTCCAAAACTAAACTCATTATCTGTCCCCTCTTCTGTCCTCCCCTCTTCCAAACTTTCATATTTCTGTCAAAGGCACCACCATCCTACTCTCCTAAGGTTATAATTTCCACATTAGCCGGGATTCTTCATTCTCCTTAACCTCACATATACAACTAGATGCCAAATCTTTCTGTTTTTACCCCTACAACATCTTTCAAATTCAATCATATCCCTTCTCTTCATTAACACAGCTTAGCTCAGGACCTCATTACCTCTCACCTAGATTATTGCAGCAACCTGCATATGTATCTCTCTGCCTTATGTCTCTCCCCATTCCAGTCTATCCTTCATCCTATGCCAATACCAAATTGATTTTCCTGTAACATAGATTTGACTATGTGATTCCCTCACTTAATCAGGATGAGTGGCACACTATTGTCTTGAAGATACAATAGAAATTCCTATCTTTAGCTTTTAAAATTCTGTATATACAACTTGACCTGAACCTATCTTTCTAGCCTCACTGAACATTTTTTCTGTCAAACTCTGCAATCTAGCCTTCCATAGGCTTTAAAACTGTATTCCTCCTATTAGACGCTCCATCTCCCATCGCTATACCCTTCTATCACCCATCCCACATGCCTGGAATGTACTCCATCCTTACACCTCCCTCATGGAGTCCCTCCCTTCCTTTAAAGACACTGCACAAGCACCATCTCCTGCATGAAGCCTTTCTTGACCCTCCCAACTGCTAGTGCTTTCCCTCCCAAATTACCTTGTATTTAACTGTTTTGCTTATGTTTATATGTATTCACTTTATATTTATGGTGCTCCCCTATGGTTTCTCTGAAGAACTTTGGAATTGATTGGGTGACATGGGGGACACCGGCACAGGACCACCCAGTATGGCGTGCCGTCTTCAGAGAAAGTGATGTGCTCTATGAGCAAAGAAGAATTGAAGTAGCTCAAAAAAAACGTGAGATGTGCAGATTTAGAGAATCCACCCCAAATGTTGCGCCCAACATGTGGTAGAACATTCCGAGGTCATATCGGTCTGATCAGCCATAGTCAGACACACTGTAACTTGACTCTAACACAGTGATGTCGTTTTGGTTCTCTTCTCGAATGAAGGACGACAATCAACCAACCATGGTATCCCCCTTAAGAATACAAAGTCCTTGGGAGTAGGAATTATTTCATTCTTTGCACCAGGGCCTAACACTACACCTGGTACATAATAGGGCTTTAATATTTGTTAACTGGTTGATTAAACTGGGGGAGAGAACCACAAAGCAGAAGGGGCAGGCAGGACCATGAGGTCCAGACTCTGGCTTGTCTAGGCAGGTCCATGTTCTGGCTTCCATATGTATGAGATTGTCATTGCTGCCAGGAAGTGTGAGGGGAGAAATCCACTCCCAGGTTCCTGGAAGATCAAGGGAGAGATGTGTCTCAAACCAAGCAGGGGCAGCAATAGAGGGAAGTAGGGCTTTCCTACCACTCTTAGAGATTTCCAAGACTGTGGTTCTTCCACTCACCTGGTACCAGACACAGGGACTCACGGAGACCTAGCTGCTGGTCAGTGCTGAGTCAGAACCCGTGTCTTTTCCCGTGGAGCCAGAGCACACATGCCCACCAGGCTAGCAAACCAGGCAGGTGCCCTGATCACACCTATTACATAATCATAAATCTATGAAGCATACTTTTTAAATTTTATTTTTCTTGTCATATTTCTGGCCTGTGTTTCCTTTCATAACATGACTAATTTTGAAATATGTTTTGCGTGACTGCATGTGTCTAACCTATATGAAATTGCTTGCCTTCTTAATGAGAGGGGGAAGGGAGGGAGGGAGAGAATTTGGAACTCAAAATTTTAAAAGTTGAATGCTTAAAATTATTTTTACATGTAATTGGGGGAAAAGTGAAATATTACATAAATATAAAATTACATAAATCACATTTTTTTAATAAAATAAGGTGAAGCTAAGTGGTGCAATGGATAGAGCACTGGCCCTGGAGTCAGGAGGATATGGGTTCAAATCTGGCCTCAGACATTTACTAGTTATGTGACCCTGGGCAAGTCACTCAACCCTGATTGGATCCAAAAAATAAAATAAAATCATAGATCTAGAACTACAAGAGACCACAGATGCCATGACTTAACACCATCATTTTATAAATGAAGACACTGAGGCCTGTGGAGATTCAGCGATCACACAGGTAAAGCAGTGTTAGAGAGGGTGATTACAACCCAAGGTCTCTTCTACAAAGCCAGTGTCCTTTTGCATCCTTGGGCAGGTCACTTTTTTTTTTATTTATAAAACAGGAATAATAGCTGCACCACCTACCCAACAGGGCTATTAGGAAAGCAACATTTAGTTTTTTAAACCAAAAATTGCTCCCAAAATGTGAGGTTTTATTATCCTATCTCCAGGATAAAGAGAGAAGGTTTGAATAGCAGTAGCCCTAAGTCTCACAGATCTAGAGAGAGTATTTGACCTCTGAAGCTAATTCTATCATTTTAAAAACAGAGGCCCAGGAAAGTTCCCTTCTAGTCATATCTTCACCAAGATGCCGTGATTTCATTTGAGATATTTTCACTTCCAAGGGCATAGTAGCTGACATTTGTTTAGTGATTTAGGATTGGGAAAGCCTCCATAACAGCCCTATGAAAGAGGTGCTATTATTATCCCCATTTTCCAGATGAAGAAAGCAAGGCAAAGAGTTGCTAGTTATGTGACTTGCCTAGGGTCACATAACTAGCAAGTGCCTGAGGAAGGGGTCAAACTAAGGTCTTCCTGACCACCACCACCCCAAATCCAGTACTCTGTGTACTATACCACATTGCTGCATTCAGAAAGAAGTCCAAAAATTTCCTCAGCTAAAGAATATGGACAATATGGCAGCTAGGTGGCACAGTGAATTCCAGTGCTACCTTAGATATTTAGTAGACATATGCATCTAGACAAACCATTTAACCTCTTTCTGCCTCAGTTTCCTTATTTGTAAAATGTAGATAATAAAAGCACCTGCTTCACAGAGTTGTTGTCAAAAGATAGAATCACTGTAAAGACCATTTCAAACCTTAAAATGCTATCTAAATGCTAGCTATTATTATTACAATAAATCATTGTAAAACATTCATAAGAAGTATCAATTCTGTGGATAGAATCATGGGACTCCTTTTCAGGCCTTTCAACAAACCCATATCATAAAGGCATACATAGGTAATAGATTGTTCTGCACGTAATGCCATGCACAATACGACAAGAAGCATAAGACATTCAATAGCACATGCTCCTCACAGGAGAACACTGAGACCTCTTTTCGTGCACACAGGCTGCAGTCCTCCTGACAAGATGTTCCTTGACTTAGCCATCTACCCTGAGCAAAGACCAACACGTGACGCCCTCGGCAAGGCCAACAAACCAGGGACAGAGGCAGAACCCTCCGAGCCCAACGATCCACTTCTCTCAATGTTTCTGGGGGTCCCTAGAGCCTGTGTATGTTCTTTCTAACTCATTTCCAGGTCCAGCTGAAGAGATCACGTTACTCTCTCTGCACACGTTTCCCCAGTTCTCAAGGCTGTTTTCATCATTTAGTTTACAGAGTATCCAAGGGTTTCCCCACGTGTTGAGAAGGTAATGACAAGTGAAAGGTAGTGAGGCAGGCAAACACTCAGGTCTCTGGCTGAAGTTGGCTTGGGCGTCTTCCCATAGTCCCTGAGGCTGAACAGTGGTTACTTGACATTCATGTGTCTGTTTCAAGAAAATAAAATGCTGAAAGGTGAGAGCTAGAAAGCCCACGATGATGTCATTGTAGGGAGGCAGTGTAACAGAAACAACATAAATGAAGATTGAACACCCAGGTTCAAATCTAATACTTACAATCTGGGTTTCCTTGGGGAGATCACCTCACCTCGCTGGAGTTCAATTTCCATATCTGTCAAATGAGGGGGTTAGACTAGATGAAGGAAGGAAGGGAGGAAGGAAGAAGAGAAGGAAGGAAGGGAGGAAGGAAGGAAGGAAGGAAGGAAGGAAGGAAGGAAGGAAGGAAGGAAGGAAGGAAGGAAGGAAGAAAGGAAGGAAGGAAGGAAGGGAGGGAGGGAGAGAGGGAGGGAGGAAGGGAAGGAAGTGAGGGAGGGAGGGAGGGAAGGAGGGAAGAATAGAGGGAGAGAGGGAAAAAAGGAAGAGAAGGGAAGGGAAGGGAAGGATGTTGCTATGGGGAGGGGTGGTGGTGAAGTGAAGATAGTGAAATGGCCTGGTTGGGAAATGAAGCCTAAGTCATTTTCAGTTCTAAATCTTATTTGTCCTATTTGCAATTCAATGTAAATGCTGCAGATCTAGCACTAGGGAATATCCTTGAATTTCACTTTTTTGTATGTGTCCTAAATTTAGCTAGCTAGAATTCCTCTATAAGTCCCAACTCCTTTTCTACCTTTCAAAATGAAAGATTTTGTCTTCCGATGGGAAATCCAAATTCCACAATAAAGATAGAATGCAGTGCCCTTAGCTTAATTATTCTCCCAAAATACTATCTTTTGGGGATTATTTGGTTTGCTTAGCATGGACTAAATACATAGAAACAGTGAAATTTATTTCAGAAATGATAAATGAGGGTCATTCCCTCTCCTGCTTCCATGTCTTGTCTAGGGCAATCTCCCATGCCTTACTTCTTCCTCGTAGAATCCTTAACTCCCTTAAAGACTAACTTCAAACACTACTCCTATATGAGGCCTTTCATTATGCCTCCCACTGCCAATTATTGACACATTTTTCTAACTCAAAATTATGATTGATAGGTAGATAGAGAGACATATATTTATATTTACTTGTTTATGAACATGTGGTTTACCCCCTAGTAAAATGTAGCATCCTTTGGAGGCAGAAGCTGCTTTCTTTCTTGGCTTTGCATTCCTAGCACCTAGTACAGTGCCTGGCACATCATGTGTATTTAATAAATGCCTGTCGAATTGCACTTCAGACAGAAGTGTGACCTGGGGATCAGGGAATGTGAATCATGTGTAAACTCTCCTCAATAGCATAAGGATAAAGATGCGGATAGGGACTGGGTTTGCGATTCCAGAAATATAGATGTCCTAGATCAGAAAACTCCCTTTATCAATGCAGGTTGACACTGTCAACAACTCATACTCTTGGGGAGTTACCCAAAGCCCTGAGCAACCCTCTAATATTATAAGCTACAAAGACAATGGCATCCATGTGGAGAAAATGAAAAGATTGTGTCAGGCAGCAGAAGAAAAAATGTATTGCTTGTAAAAAGGATTAAGCCTTTAGAGGAAGTTGTGAGTTCTCTAACCCAGAAGATTTTAGGAAATAGTATCAGTGACTCTCTGTCTTGACTGGGCAAGGCATTTACATGTTTGGAGCCTGGGGAATATGCCAGGTGATCTTTGTGGTTCTGTGTTTTGGTACATATTGGCAAATGGCACAGATATAGTCCAGATCCTGGGAATGAATGACTTCAGAATCAGCCCCCATATCAAACACAGAGCCAGCTGTTGACTGGCTCTCTAGTTATCCTCCCTTTCTTCTCTTCCCTGTTGTAAACTACAAAAGTTCAGTATGTGCCATTCCAAAATGAGAAAATGTTTCCCCTAACCTCCTGCCACCACCAAGGGCATTACAGTAATGAGCAACCTTCAGTGGGAATGGAGCTCTGACATTTCAGTGGGAATCCAGGTTTACAAACCAGTTTATGACACCCTCCTGGCTGTTCTCCCTTCCTGGAAATCTAATACCTTTGCCATGTGACCTAAGATAATCTGGAGTCCACATGAAAGGCTAAACACAGAAACCCTGTTGGCCCATAGTTGATTAGAGTATCAGTAGAAGGCCAGTCGAGCTGTCACAGCAAACAGGTCCTGAAGATAAATGCAATATTCCACTGGGATTTCCCTTATTCCAAGTGTTCTGTGATCCATAATGAGATCCTACACAAAAGGCTTTTGGAAATTTTGAGAGTACATAAAGGCTCCTTTGGGGGTGGGGGGGAATACCTGCTCTTCTTTTACAATCTTTATTGCCTCCATTTTCCTTTACCCCTTAGTTCACTTTCCCTCAAGGATAGAATGGAGCATCCCTGAAATTAAATGGCCATAGTCTTGAGACACTTTCCCCAGTAAATATTTCTTTGCAGAGACAGCTTTGTATTCTTGGGATTCTTCAGATGTTTCTAAATTGGGCACTGTTTATGACTTTCTGGGAACTGAATCTTTTTTTGATCACCTCCTTATTGGACAAGGTGAACTCAAAACTATGTTCATTAAAAAATTAGCAATGCTGATTTCTTCCTCCTATTTGTTCCCTGGACACATAGAAGTCTCTTGGACTCATACTTCCAGATCTCAAATTATATATTATGAAGCAGTAATAACCAAAACTAATTAGCACTGAATTTTTAAAATGAAAAACAGATCTGATACATGATTTCATTATACCAAGCTGGAATTTGGTGTATATGGTTTAATAAACCTATGAACACAAGACACTAGAGAGAGAATTCAATATTCAACAAATACTGTTTCAAAAAGTGAACATCCTTTTTGCAAAACATGGGAGCAAAACAGAATATCACACCATATAACACAATAAATTCAAAAGAGCTCAATTATATAAATGTAAAAAATACATAAAAAATAAACTAGAGAAAAAGGAAATATCATGCTTTTCACAATTGTAAAGAGGGAATAAATTCTTAATAAACCATGACTTAGATAAAATTATATGACAAAATAGATTAATGTGATTTTTAAAGTATTAAGTTTTTACACAACAAAATCCAATGCATTAAGAAGAAATGAAAACAGTGGGGAAATATTTACACCTAACATCTCTAATAGAAGTCTGACAACTAAAATATATAAGAAATTGACATAATTTTATATGTTTAGAAGCCACTCTCTAATAGAAAAGTATTCATAGGACATGAATTGGCCATTCTCAAATAAACAAAAATTGTCAACAATATTTATAAAATTATTAAAATCTCTAATAATCAGAGAAATAAAAATTTTAATCCTAAGATTCTATCTGATACATCCTCAAAAAAATAGCAAAGATAGTAAGAAGTTAAATGGCATTGTGACATGGTAGATAGAGAACTGGCCTCAGAGTCATGAAGTCCTGTATTCAAATCCCACCTCTGACACATATTGACTAGGTGATTCTCTGGGACCCTCTCAATTCTCTAAGAATCTTACTAAAACCATAAATTTGAATAAAGTGCCAACCTGCATTGTTAGATAGAGTTCCTTTTTCAGGCAGTTGCCTATATGCCAGTGAAATCCAGTCCCTAAAGAAGATAGTCCCTAAAAGAGTTTCATTCCATAAAGAGGACAAAATTCAATGCCATTACTGTGGTTAAAAAATAATAATAATAAGCCCTTGTAATGCTGGTGGAATTGTGAATTCTTCTAATCTTTTTGGAAAGCAATATCAAATTATAGAATAAGAGCTACTAAAAAGTTCAAACTCTTAACCCAGGTAGTCTTACTACTGGGACTCTACCCAAGTGAGGTTATTGAAAGAAAGGGGGAAAAAGACGTATTTGTACAATATTTCTAGCAGCACTTTTTGTAATAGCAGGATACTGAAAACAAATTGGGTGTCCAATGACTGGGAAATGGCCAAACAAATCATAGTATATGAAAGTAATGGACTATTATTGCACCATAAGAAACTATGAATATGAAGAATTCTAAGAAATATGAGAAGATACATGAAGTGATGCAAAGTGAAATAAGCTGAGTCAAAAGGAAAATGTATGCACTGCCTCAAACTAGATCATTACAGACATCAAAAACAGCAATCAATTAACTGTAAATCCCCAGAAAAAAAAAAGGTTAGAAAGGAGCAGGAATAAAAGGACAATGTGGATAGGCTTGTGTTAAAGTCAATATGTGCTACAAGCAATTCACATTCAACATGTGGAAAACAGAATTCACTATCATTCCCTCCAAACCCATTCCCTCTTCCTAACTTTCTTATTGCTTTAAAGGGTACCACCATCCTCCTAGTCACCCAGATTCCCAACCTCATTGTCACCTTCACCTTCTCACTCTCATTCACCTCTGCAGATCCATTTGGTTATGAAATCTTGCCCTTTCTACCTTCACATCTTTCTTCTCTGTCCCTTTCTCTTCATTCACACAGCCACAGCTCTAGATCAGTCCATCACCTCTCACCTGGACTATTAGTCTTCTAATTGGTGTCTTTGTCTTAAGTCTTCCCTTTCTTCCAATCCATCTGCCTCTCAGCTGCCAATTGTGCTTTCCTTAATTGAAAATCTGACCTACTACTTAATTGGCTCTCTGTTACCTCCAGGATCAAATATAAATCCCTTGTTTGGCATTTAAAGTTCAACACAATTTGTCTCATTATCTATCCAGTCTTCTTAAACTTGCATTTTGCTCCAGCCTTACTTGCATTCTCTCTGTTACTCCCACCTGATGCTCCATCTTCAGTCTTTGTGTCTCTGCCTGGAATGTTCAGCCTCCTTACCTCCAACTCTGAAACTCCCTGACTTGTTCCAAGATTCATGGCAGTGTCAACTTCTGCAGATAGTCTTTTCCAGTCTCTCTTCCCTCACCCCTGCCCTCTCATTTAAGTTTACCTTCCACCTATTCTTTGTATCTTGTACATATATGTGTGTGTGCACTCATGTGTGCATGTGTCTATACATAGATATTATCTAATGTTTATATGCATATACATGTTATCTGTCCCAGTAAGTTCCTAGAAAGCAAAAGCTTTTTTTGATTTTGATTTTGTATCCCCAATACTTAACACAATGCCTAGCACATAGTAAACATGCCATACAACATCCTCTGCAGCTATTATCTCCACTACCTCCCCGCAGGAGCCTTGGACTCTGTCTCTAAAACCACCACGGGCTCTGATAGGTGAAATTCCACCTTATCTTGCCTAGAAGCAAACTTTCAACTTATTTCCTAGCCACCAGCTCCAAGACGTATGTTGTAGGAAGCACTCTCCCCTTTCTGGCTTACTTTCATGTGTTGTCTTTCTCCATTAGGATTTTTGGTCATCTTTTGCGCAAATAAAATTAATGTATCTAGGATAAGAAAGAAAGTGGTCAAATGGTAAAATGATCTTTGTATAAAATTTCTCAAATAAAAGCTTCATATCCAAGGCATATGGACAACTAATAGAAATAAACAAACTCTTTCACTTTGGGGACACATTCTCCAAAGCCAAAACTATTCCCCCAAAAGATAAATGATCAAAGTATTCAAATAAACAGTTCTCAAAAGAATGGCAAGCTATTAACAATGACATAAAAGAATGCTACAAATCACTAATAATAAAAGAAATGCAATCTAAAATAGCTTGGAAAGTTCATTTCATGACCAGCAAGTTGGCAAGCCTTTCAAAAGTTAGGAATAGTCAGTCTTGATAGTGGAAAGATGGGCATACTAATGTATTGTTGGTAGATATGTTCATTAGTGCAACCATGCTGGAAAGCAAGTTGAAATTATTCAAATAAAGTGGTTGAAATGTCCATACCTTCAGGAGAATAGGGGAGGGATCCTTGGAAGGGGATAGCCTAAGTAATAGAAGGGCAAGGTAGTGGATAGAAGTAAAGTAGAGGAGTCAGGAGGGATAGGAAATAAGAGATATGCACAAACATAAAAACTAAGATCAGGAGTAGAATTTGTTTGGGAATGTATATGTCTATATATGTATATGTATATATTTATAGCTATAGAGAAATATATCCACACTCAATTGCAGCCTTCTGAGGGGTGTGGGGAAGGAAAAAAGAACAAAGTAAAAAAAGTGCACAGCAGAGAACAAAAGAAAACTTACAAGAAAGCAAAGAAAAGATGGATAGCTCTCAACACAACATGTAGTATTAATCATACAGGCTTTCTTGAAATGAAAGTCTATCATTACATATTTTGAATCCTCTCATATTCTGTTATTCACATGACATTTTTTTCTTTTCTTACTTTGCAATGAAGTTCCAATATTCAAGTTTAAGGTATGTTTTTTTTTTCTTTTCTCTATTCTGTATTTGTGTTCTGGTGTTTGTGTCCAAAACAAAATTCAATCAGAAAAAAAAAAGAAATGTCCATACCTTTTGACCCACAACTGATAAAAATAAAGACTCCAGACACACCAAAATATTTATTACACCACTTTCTGTAGTAACAAAAGTTCTGGAAACCAAATAGATGCCCATTAAATGGAGAATACCTAAGCAAATTGTGGTACCTGAATGTAATAGAACAGTACTGTGTTGTAAGAAACAAAGGATAGGATGAATATAGAGAAACATGGAATGACTTACATGAACAGATACAAAGTGAAGTAAGAAGATCCATATACATTTGCATATATGTGCAAAGACACAAACATACACACACACACACACTTGACTACAACCTTTTAAATGGAAAGAACAATCACAAAATAATCATTCATGGATGTTACAAATTTACAAAAATAAGCACAGCTCCAAAGAAAAGAAATGAAAATACACTTCTATACAATTCTTTTGTAGAGGTGGGAGGTCTACAGGGCAGCTAGGTGGCACAGTGGATAGAGTACCAGCCCTGAAGTCAGGAGGACCTGAGTTCAAGTCTGGCCTCAGACACATGATATTCACTAGCTGTGTGACCCTGGGCAAGTCACTTAACCCCTATTGTCTAGTAAAAAAAAAATGGGAAGTCTATGGATGTGGTACATCCATATTTTCAGCCTTTTCGACATATTAAGTGATCTTGCTGATTATTTTGTTTTCTTCTTTTTTCTTTTTTTTAAAAAAAAAATACTATTTGTTATATAAAATGGCTCTCTGGGAAAGGAAATAAGGAGAAATTCTGATGATACAAAAAAGATTTCAATAAAAATTTATATTTTTTTTAATTTAAAATTTTGTATGTTGTATGTTAGAGAACTACCAAGAACAAGTTTGGCCTCTACTCCTTTGCAGAAGCAGAGGAGGGGGAAGGGCCCCTGGATGTGTAACATTGCATATATTGTCAGATTTTTTTTTCAGTGTATCTCTTTTGATCATTTTTCCCTCTTATTCCTATTCTTCCTTTCTCTTTAAAACAAAAATCTTTGTTACAGAGATAACTCTCTGGGAGGAGGAAAGGTGAAAGAATCAGAAAGGATTTTAGATGATGTAAAAACAATAGATATCCAACTTATTTTTAAAGAAGAATATATGAGCCTTGGGGGCAGGAGCTGACTTGTTTACTTGAAATACATTGTCTCCATGATGTTGTATATACACATACACACACACATAACACATATATATATTCCATGATGCACAGCATGTGCTTCATCATTCTATATAAGCTCTTTTTGTGTGTGTTTTTTTTTCTTTTTACGCAATTGGGGTTAAGTGACTTGCCCAGGGTCACATAGCTAGGAAGTGTCAAGTGTTTGGTCTGAGATTGGATTTGAACTCAGGTCCTCCTGACGTCAGGGCCGGTGCTCTATCCACTGCACCACCTAGCTTCCCCTATATAAGCTCTTAATAAGTACAATTGATTTAATTAGATGGTTGCATTCAACAACTAGTAAATAATAGAATTTAACAGGCAGATGTTGAATTATTTACAATCTCTTTTCTTTAGTTTTCTTACTTCCTTTTCTTTTATTCTTATGGTGACTAGAACTCATAAAATCTGGGTTTCAGATTCTTCCCATTACCCTCATTAGCTCTCTATCATCATGACAGATCACTTAAATTCAATGTGCCTTAGTTTCCTCATCTGTAAATTAAGAATAGTAATACCTTTAGTACCTCCTTCACAAAGTAGTTGCCAGTTTCAAATCAGATATGTAGGGCACTTTGCAAACTTTAAAGCATTATATAAATATCAGTTATTTTTCACATTTTTCAAGGAGATATTTCAATAAAGGTAGTTTTAAAAAAGAACAAGGATGACCTCTGCCTTAAGAGGACCACTTCAGGACCCAGATTCAGAGTGATTACAAGAAAAATAAGCCACCTAACCATTGCATGGGCAGCTATTATCATGTGTGTGACCAGCAAACCTACCAGCTGAGCTGTTTTATATGCCACTAACTCCATTATGAAATAGAGGATTTAAATCCCAAGCCTAGAAAGTAGAGTAGAAAGAGCACTGGTGCTAGACTCAGAGGACCTAGGTTCAAATCCTGACTCTGACCTATGACCATACTACAAGACCTTGGACAGGTCACTTATCCCTCCTGAGCTTCAGGTTCCTTATCTGTAAAACAAAGGGATTAGACTAAATGGTCCCATGTCCCTTCCAGCTCTAATGTATGATCTTCTGACCCTACCATTCATTCAATGGGAGTTGGAGTTAATGTTGAGGCCATTTTTTGGAGCTGCCCAACCCTAAGGAAGGGAGTCCATTGATTATTTAATAGTTCAGAGCCATCATTTTAACTAGAACACCAAAGAACCAACCATAGCATTTTTAAGCAATGAAAGAAATACTAGAGGTGAATTAATCCAACCCCTCTCCCATTTTGAAGGTGAAGAAACTGAAACCAAAAAATGAGAAGTAAAAAAATTTACCCATGATCACACAGCCAGACACTAGCAGAGAAGGGACGTGAACCCAAGGTGTCCTGACTCCCATTCAAGCAGCAAGATTTATTGGGTATCTACTATGTGCCAGGCATTATTCTAGGTGCTGGAGATATAAGTATAGTACAAAAATAAAATGAAATAAAACAATCCCTACTCAAAATGACTTTATATTCTTATGGGGAGAAAATGAACATAGATAGATACAGACATAGATATAGATATATAGATATATGTATAGATATGGACATTCATAGATATATATGTGTGTGTATGCATATGTGTATACATACACGCACATACACATATATATATACAAATATATAGTGGCAGCTAGGTGGCACAGTGGATAGGGTGCCAGGCCTGGAGTCAGAAAGACTCATCTTTCTGATTTCAAATCTGGCCAAAGATTTGATCCTGTGTCAAAATCTGTGTGACCCTGGACAAATCACTTAACCCTGATTGCCTCAGTTTCCTCATTTGTAAAATGAACTGGATAAGGAAATGGTAAACTACTCCACTGTCTTTGCCAAGAAAACCCCAAATAGAGTTGCAAAGAGTCAAATATGACTGCAAAATGACTGACATGTACATCAACAAACATTTATTAAGTACCTACTATGTGCCAGAAATTATGCTAAATACTGGGCACACAAATAATAAAGACAATCCCTTACCTCAAAGAGCATACAATCAAATGGTATACACACATATACACACACATACACACACTTCTGTAAATACAAAATTAATATAATGTAATTTAGGGACAAGTTGGGGGAATCAGGAAAGGCTTTTTTTAATAGAAGGTAATGCTTGAGCTGAGACTTGAAGGAAAAAAGGATTCTACAAGACATAGGTTAAAAAAGAAAAAAAGGGAGTGCATTCCAAGCGTAAGAGATAATCAGTGCAAAGGCTCACAGGTGGGAGATGGGAGGAGGAAAAAACAGAATTAAAGCCAATTTGTCTGGATCAGAGAGTGTGAGAAGGGGAATAATGTATACTGAGTGTGGAAAGAGAAGTTGGAGCAAGTTTGTAAAAGCCCTTAAAGGCCAAAAAAGAGTTCATATTTTATTGTAGAGGTAATAGGCAGCCACTGATGTTTATTGAGTAGAGGAGTAACGTGGTCAGATCTGGGCTTAAAGACAATTATGTTGGCAACTGTGTGGATTTGAGTAGGAAGAGACTTGAGGCAAGGAAACATTTAGGACATCTTGGCAATAATCTGGGCAAGAGTAGATGAAAGCCTGAAATAAGGGGGTAACTCTCTGATGTAAAAGAATGGGGCATCTGAGAAATGTGGAGAAACAAAATTTGGCAATTAGTGACATATATGACATGTGTGACAATAAGGAGTCAAAGACGACACCAAGATTCTGATTCAGGAATGCTGGAAGTTTGATGTTGCCCTTAACAAAAATAAGGGAGTTCAGCAGAGGGATGGGATAAGAAAGAAAAATAAGGAAGTCTATTTTAAACATACTGAGGTTGATTTTCTTCTCACTCTACGCAAAACAGTTCTCTTTGATATCACCTTGAGAAAGATAAACTGACTGGAGATCAAAATTTTCACACAGCACGGACCTCCCCAGATATCTCCTATACTGCCCACGTAGGCCACATGACCATAGTATAGAGAAGGGTGTGTCAATGTCCAAGACTCCTTTCCAACCATCCCCAAAGCTTTTTCCCAGTCTGTGCCCCACAAGACTGTCCCATATGGTTTAGATCCCCAAGGCCTCTCCCCATGCATGCGCCCTTATTTTCCTCCAAAATCCAGTACATACTAGTCCTGCCCCACCAGTCTGTTCCAAAAAGACAGTCTTGGATATGGAAAACATACGGCATCTTTTTCCAATAGGGAAAGCCTGTCTCCACGCCAGCCAAAAAATGTACATTGTGGTGCCTTAAAGGATTAAATCTGTTTTGGCAAATACTATGACTACAAATGAAGGCCTGGAATAAGAAAAAAGGGGGGAGGAGGATGAAGGGAGGGAGGAGGGTGGTGGAGGGGGAAGCAGTCTAACTGACTTTCAGGATCCTATCATGTTCCCATCCTGCCGAATGAGTGATCATTTCAAGATGGGTCATTTTGCCTAGAACATCTTTAAGGAAAATCAGTACTATTCGTAAACACTGAATTCCCCAAGAAGAAGAGTATGTTAGAGAAGGCTCTTCTCCCATGTTTCCCCAGTGCTAAACATGTACACATACCCCGTCAGAGAAGTTGATGATGGCTGCAGTCCTGGTCAGCATGTATTATGCAAGAATAGGGACTGTAAATTGAGAACTTGTACCTTTGGTTAAAAAGCCATAAGGAAGTCAAAGGTAGATCTCTGGAATTCTGAGAAATCCCTCAGGACCATCAATCAACCAATCAACAAGTATGTATTGAACACTATGTGTCCAGCACTGTACTCCCTGCTACAGAGGATTATTTAAAATGGTACACTAAGTCCTTGTAGCTCATTTCTCAAAGCCTCAATGAACAGAAGGACGAACAGAGAGACCAACTAATACCGATTTTTGTCCCACGAGGCCGGGGTAATGAAATATGCAGGTGCTGCTATGCAATAGGGCCTTTTTAAGAGAAAGAGTCCTGAACTGTGATTGTCCTAGCACTCATCATCATTGAAAGCTAAGACAAATATAAAAGCCCACATCAGTTCAACTCAATACACATTCAGAGAAATGATGTAGGGGAATGAAGGAAGGAAGGAAGGAAGGAAGGAAGGAAGGAAGGAAGGAAGGAAGGAAAGAAGGAAGGAAGGAATGAAGGAAGAGGAAGGAAGAAAGGAAGGGAGGAAGGAAGAAAGGAAGGGAGGAAGGAAAGAAGGAAGGAGCTCAAAGCTATAGAGATAACCAACATGGGGAGGGCTGACTGAGAAAAGGCCATTGGACTAAGGAGTTCTAAGATTTTAGTGTTTGAGGAAGCAGCTACATTGGAAGAGTGGGTCTAATGGACAGGGTGCTAGGAATTAAGAAATGAATTGAGCATAGATGACCATTTCTATGAGTGACTGTGAAAGGGATCAGAAGTCATATCAAATGAGATAGTATTTGTAAAATATTTAGCATAGTGCCTGGCACATAGTAGGTGCTATGTACATGCTCATTGCCTTTTCCCTTTACCTTCATTAAGAGAATGTCAAAGTCAAGGGAAGGGTTTAAAAAAAAAAAAACTCACTCCTTGCCTTCAGATTATTTTGGTTATATGTTATTGCATGTCTATACATACTATTTGTCTTTCTTTTACTCTTTCTAGGTAACCTTTATATTTCATATGATTTTCCTACTCTTAAAATTCAATGTATTCATCCATTCAACAAACATTTATGGAACAAATATAGATCAATAAGAATCCCATAAACCAAGTATGGATTTCCACATATAATGAAATGTCTCCGGCTCCTAGGAAAACAATGTCAAAGTAGTATAATAGTGCCAAATAAAATGCTTCCTGTTGAAAAACCCATCAAATTATATTAACACAGCAGATCTCAGTCTCCACCATATGAATGAGATGTCAATGAACACTCAATCTTCCAGAAGGTTTTCCATACCGGCATGCACATCAGATAAACAGCCTGGGCCTGGGGAAATACTTCATTCTTAGAATCTTGGGAATAATGACTCATTGTGTGATTTATAGATAGGCTAAGTCTAGTCATTCAGAATGAATGAAAGGAAAGTGTATACCAGAATAAATGCACAATGAGTCCTCTTTGTGGAGTCTGTGAGATACTTGAAACTCACTATCTTGATTTCCACTAAGATTATTTGGATCCTACCATACTATGTTGGTCAGATGTATACCATATGGATGTCATCAACAGCTGGGTAGCTAAGAAAAGCAACAACAACAACTCACATTGATAGAATTAATGAAGTTTTACAAACACTTTCATCACTACAAACTGGTGAGACTCGTACTTAAAGTTTGACCTGTGTGATGATGGGTAAATAACTGTGTCTCCTTGGGATTCAGTTTCTTTCCTCATATAGTGAAACACTAGACTAGGTCTGACATGCTTGATGTTTTGTGTGTCACTGACCTCTTTTATCCAGTTTGATGAAGTCTATGGATCTTTAATTTGTTTAAATGCATAAAATAAGAGATGTCAAATGACAAAGAAAATCAATATTATAGAAATACTATTACTGAAATATTTTTAAAAATTTATGCACACCCTAGAATCAATTCATGCACCCCTTGGGGTCTGTGCACCCTAAGCTAAGAACTCCTAGAGGAGATGATCTGTACAATCAATCTCTTCCAACTCAAACATTCTATGATATTATACTTTCATAATCTCCATTTTCTGGATATGGAAACCTCTCTGAAGCTCAGAGAAGCTAAGGGAATTTCCCAGGGTTATACATGTAGTTTGGAAAACATGATATAGATATTGTATATAAGTTACAAGTGGGCAAATCAAGGCAGAGAGAAAGGTTGGATTAGTAACCTGAGACTCCACAGCAATAGTATCAAACTGAAATGGAAATGGGGGCCGCTAAAACATGCATAAGGATCCTTGCAGTTCACATATTGAAGAAAACCAACATGGCAACTTATCTATATTCTATTGTATTTTTATTTATTGTGTTAAATATTTCCCAATTACATTTTAATCTGCTCAAGAGGACAGGGCCATGATGTCTGTGTTTGACACCTCTGCTCCACAACATACATTCTGGCCACAACCAGGAAGAAAGCCAAACCTCCTGATTTGCAACTACATCATGTCTCTCATTCCTCCTTCCCTGAGCTCTGCACCAGGCAATAATCTGGAGGCTAACGAACTGCAAACCATAAACATTGAAATGGTTTCAGCCCATTGCTTACAAAGCATATAACACGTACTCTAAATAAAAACACATGGCTTATGCTACACCATTTCTTATGGATCTTGCCAATGGGGACTCCAGGAGTTTGGATACCTCTCTCCATACCCCCATATGCCTTGGAATGACCAACCCACAGGGTGTCTCTATAGAATCAAAATGTACTTTGGACACATTAGGGGACAGGGGAAATGGGGAGAGAAACAAACATTGCCTCATCCAAGGATCTTTGCATCTCTCTTTCTTGTTCTGGGAATTCTCCTTGAGTTCCATGGCATCGATTCAATACTGTGGATGTGCAACCTAAACAGAACCACTAATTAGCTGCTTGATTCAGTGATATAAGTGTTTCTTGGAACTAGAGCTATTGGAGTTGGATGACACCTTGGACACTATCTAGTCTGACCCCTTCATTTTACTGTTGAAGAAACTGAGGCACCAAAAAGGAAGTGGCTTGCCTCAGGTCACACAGCGAGCAGATGGCAAAGTCAGAAAACAGATCCAATTATTCCCAAGTCCCAGGCTGTTGCTGCTTTTTCTTTCTGAAGTTTGATGTTTCCTATATTCATAACAATGAAACTGTGAAAAAACATGGAAATGGATAAGGTCAAACTGGAAATGATATCTTAACTTTGTACCTTCCCCATTGCCTAGCTGCTAAATATATGTGTGTTGGATTTAAATGAATATACCAACAAATGTCTGGTGAATATCTGTTGAGTTCAAGGTATTCTGGGGGTTATGAGAGAACTACAATCACAGAACCCCTGAGTTGGAAGAAACCTTAGAGATCATCTTGTCCAACCCAATACTTGAACAAGAATCTCTCTATAGCATCCCCAGCAAGTGTGTCCAGCCTTTGCTTGAAGAACTTAGGAAATTTCCTTTCAATGAAACCCAATGGTCGGGAAATAAGACATACTTATAAAAAGAAGACTAAGAATACAAAACATCTAAGATAAGTGGCATAAGCTTAATAAAGCCAGAATACCATAGTGGCTAGAGTGTTGGCCCTATAATCAGGAAGACCTGTGTTCAAATCCCTCTTCTGACACTTTTTGACTATGTGACTACGGTAATCTCTCTCCACACCTCAGGCAACTTCTGCAGATGTTCAGGAGGAAAAATGATCAACTAAGGCTTCAGAGGTAAGTTTTTGAGTAAGGCCTTAAAAATAGGCAGAAATTAACAACATATAGAGGGAAGATAAAACTGCAAAATGTAGCAGTTGTTGAAAACTTGGGTATGAAAGTGTATATGGCATGCTCGGGAAACAGAGGATAGATAGTCTGAATAGAATAGATGGTACATGTATGGGAGAAGTAGAAGAAAAGGTTGAAAACACAGAGTAGGGTCAGAGTGTGGAGAACCTTGAACGATGAGGCTAAGAAGTCTGGAGTCCATTCTACAAGGCAATGGGAAGCTTCTGACCAGGGCTAGGACAAGCTAATAGAATAGTTTTAGGTACCGGGTAGTGGTATGTAAGATAGATTGAAAGAATGAGAGACTGAATTCAGGGAGATCAGTTAGGACACAAAATGAAACCAGAACTGGATATTTATTGCTTTTTCCCAATGTATAAAACCTTCACTTTCTTACAATTTTCCATTTCCTCTCTTCTCTTTTGTCTGCTTGACACAAACCCTACACGATATTGTTGTTGTGGTGGTTCATCCTTCGTTCTCAAAGAGGACCATGACATCAGGAGGGTGATGTCTTCTTGACTTGCAAGTGAATTGGATTTAAGTGAGGCAGGGCTGTGCAAAGTCATCAGCCTCACTCTCTCCCCCAGAGTCATCTGAGTCCAGTGACAAGACATAGGTCAGGATGACGGTTAATGGCCCCACACACGGTATAATAAAAAAAAAAAAATCTGTTTGGAGTCAGAAGACCTGGATTTGAAAACCAGTTCTATTATTTACTATTTGTGCAACCTTGAACAAGTCCTTTAACTTCCCTGAGATTCAGTTTCCTCATTTAACAAAGGGGTTAGATATCATCATCATCATCATTGCTAGCATTTATATAGCTCTTTAAGGTTTGCAAAGCTCTTTACAAATAATAGCTCACTTTATCCTCACAGGTAGGGAGGTAGGTATTATTATTATCCTTATTTTACAAATGAGAAAACTGAAGCAGGCAGATATTAAGTGACTTTCCCAGAGTCACGCAGCTAGTAAATGTTTGAAACTGGATTTTAATTCAGGTCTTCCTGATTGCAGGTCCAGTGCTTTATCTAGTACTCTAAGCAACTAGTCATTCCTGCTCTAAGTTTCTGATCTTGATGACCCGTTGGACTTAGTTCTTTGTTTCTTCAGTATCAAGAAAATATCAGCACTTTTGAAATGCCAGTCACCCAAATCATCTCTTTCCTCATCTCCAGCAGGGCATCAGTTGTGGCTTCAAGTGGTGAAAAGCTAGTGACATGGTAATTCTTAAATGGAAGCAAAGCCATCTGAGAAGATTGAAGAAACTTTGAAAATGCCTGCCTGGCTGCTAGGAAATTCCAGGACTTCAAAAGTTCTGATTGAATTTTTAAAATTTGATTTTTTTTAATTTATGGAATAAAACAAGCATTTCCATTACATAGTATAGTAAAAAAATGATTGCACATGAAACTGCAAATCTATGATGTACAACTTGCTATTCCTTTTAAATATAAAATAAAATTATCATGTAAATTTCTTTTTTTTCTTCCCTCCCCCCAAATGGCTACTGTTAGACACAAACAGATATAGATATACACACATATGTGTGTATATATATATATATATAGATACATACACACACATACACATATATACACAAATATATACATACATATTTTAAATTATTCTATACACACTTCTATTTTATCAGTTCTTTGGATGCAGATAGCATCTTTCTCCATATGTCCTTTATAGGTAATTTGGGTATTTATAACAGCCAAAATGACTTATTTGCTCAACACTGTGACACTGTAACAGCATTGCTGTTATTGTATACAATGTTCTCTTGGTTCTGCTCATTTTGCTCTTCATTACTTAATATAAGTCTTTCCATGTTTTACTAAGATCATTGAGATCATCTGACGGAATTTTACAATTTAGAGTTGACAGAAATTTTAGAGATCATTTTCTAGTTCAATTGTTCCTTTTTTACAGAGGAGGAAATTGAGGCCCAGAGAGGAGAATTGACTTGTTGAGGGTCATGCAGATAGTAATAGAAAAGAGTCAGTTTCAAATGCAGGCAATCTGACTCCAGATCAAAGGGTTTTTCCTACTGCACACCTTGTCTTATCATCATAACAATAATAGTCATGATCATGGAAACTCACATAGTGATATGATTTGCTAAGTACTTTCTCATGATGAATTTTATATGTCAGCATATATTCTCTGAAGCCTGCCAAAGTTACCTCAGTTGGTCAGATGAGGTCAAGATCAGAGGTTTCAAGTTCAATACTGATATATCCCAATTAGCTGTGTTTATCCAAACCTGCTTTCTTGCAAAAAAAAAAAAAAGTGTCCTCCATTAAAAGGAAGGAAGGAGAGGGGAGGAGGAAGAAAGTGTAGCTGATTCAATGTAAAAGAACACCACTGCTATTCACACACACACACACTAACACCAAGAGGAGCTTAAGAGTGATTTTGTAGCAAGACTTATTTGGTCGTTTTAGTTGTATCCAACTCTTTGTGACCCCATTTGGGGTTTTCTCGACAAAGATAATGGAATGGTTTATCATGTCCTTGTCTAGCTCATTTTATAGGTGAGGAAACTGAGATAAATAGGGTAAAGTGACTTGCCCAGGGTCACACAGCTATTAAGTGTCTGAAGCTGGATCTGAACTCAGAAAGATGACTCTTCCTGACTCTTGGCCCTGCATTCTATACACTGCACCACCAACTGCCTGTGGCAACACTAGCCTTGTAAGTAATCAGAAATATGCCTACACTTCTGGACTGTCTATACATGTGGACAGGCACACTTAACAAGTAGGAGAATCAGGTTCTTGCCTATGTGAATTTCAAGCTGGCTTAAAACGACCTCCTGCCTCCAAATAGTATGCTTCCCAATAGTTGGCCACTTTGTCTGTATCTCCACCAGTAGAGGTTCATTCCTTTAGATACATTTGCTTGGGAAGAAGGAGAAAAAATAACAATAATCTCTACCTATTTATTAGTCCTAGGAGTTCAAACTACAAGGAATCTTGGAGATAATCCAGCCCAGGAGTTTTTAAGCTTTTTTTGTGTCATATAAGTAAAATACGTAATATTATAAAGGTGGTACAGTGGATAGAGTGCCAGACCTGGAGTCAAGAAGACTCATCTTCCTGAATTTAAATCTGGCCTCAGATACTTATTAGCTGTGTGACTCTGGGCAAGTCATTTAACCCCATTTGCCTCAATTTCCTCATCTATAAAATGAATTGGAGAAGGAAACGGCAAACTACTCCAGTATCTTTGCCAAGACAAATGGAGTCACAAAGAGTCTGACACAACCAAAAACTAAACAATAATGAACATTATAAAGGAAACTAATTATGTTGAAATGCAGAGACCAAAATATATTTTTTAAAAGTTCATGGGCACCAGGCTAAGAACCCTTGCTCTGATTAGGACTATAAATTGCAGAGAAGGCGCCAATCCATATTAGTAGAGGAAATTTCCTCATCTGGGAGTTCTCTACAACAGATAAAATCAGAGGTCCGATCCATATCCCAATAGCAATAGAGCATTATTATACTCCCTTTATATTAAACACAGCTAGTATCTATCGGAAACAGGATTTGAAACCACATCTTCTAGACTGTAAGCCTAATACCCCATTCCCTACTGCCATTTTACCTCTCTAAACAAGGAATATTTTATGGTACGAAGCTTGTTACCATTGCGTTCATTTCACAAACCCTCATCTTAAATGAAATATTTTATCAAGTTTTGTGCCAAGAAAAAATCGGGAGAATAAACAAAGAGAACTGGTCGGAAGCCTGGTACGAGGAAGGAGAGCCAAATCCCCCAGCTCTATTTCCCACCTGGGACCCTGCAGGCTGGAGAGTGGCCACCCAGCAGGAACATGGGCTAGAGGTTGGGGCTGGGACTCAGGCTGGGCCCAGTGCCTCTAATCCTATCACGTGCTGCCCTCTGCTGGAATTGTGGAATCTCTGGCTTTGGGTGGTGTACTCAACCAGCTGTAGGCAGAAAGGACGGGAAGACGGAAGGTAATCTCAGTCTACATGCGCCTAGTTGCTCTGATCTTTCAATATAAATTCCCTGAGGAAGCAAGAAGGTCTGGGTCAGGCTGTCCTTGCTGTTTTCAGTGAGGAAAGAAAAGGATAATGTATTCATGCTCTTAAAAATATTTCTCATGGTGAGAGCATATTAAGAACAGGAAGAAATGCTGAAGCTGAGGAAACTGAGGTATGAGGTAGAAGGAAACAGTTAGATAGAGTCCCTTGCCCAAGGTCACCTAGCTAGTAAACTACAGAAGAACAAGTCAAACCAAGTGCTCCAAATCCAAGTCAGCATTCTTTCCACTACACCAAGGTGCCTCCTGATAAGGATAGAAAATGCTGTATTTGGTTTCTCCCAGGGAAGGAAAGGTGTAGTCATAGTTAAGAAAGAGCTGCCTATGCCCATGAATTTGGGGTCAGATTTACCGCTGGGACCCAGGAGCATCACAAGAGGTCACCCAATGTAGTGGAAAGACCACTGAATTTGGAGTAAGAGGAACTTGGTTTGAATTCTGCCACTGAAGGATTCAAACTTGCTGCTGTGTGACCTTGAGTCAATCACAGCCCGTGCGGGTTTCTATTCTCTTCTCTAAAGTTGGGGGGGGGTCAAACTAGACAAACTCTAAAGTTCCTTCTAGCTCTAAAACTATGATCCATGATCTAATATCAAATTGCTTACTGTCGCAAGAAGTGGGGAGGTGAAGGAGGGAGAGAGAAATTTTGGAACTCAAGAATTTTTTAAATGAATATTAAATATTGTCTTTACATGTAACTGGGAAAAAATAAAATATTTTAAAAATAAAATAAAATTTCTCCCAAAAATAAAATAAAAACTATGATCCAATAAGCTTATTAAATGACTTCTCCCACTTTATGGTCTGACTTCTACTGGTCAGTTTATTAAAAAGTATATTGACAAACTAGAAAGTATCCAGAGGACAACATAGGATGGGGGGATGGGAGGAAGAGAGAGGGAATAAATATTAAGCACCTGCTATGTGCTATACCATTACTATCTCATTTGATTGTCATAACAACCTGAGAATAGTTACTATTATTATCCCATTTTACAGTTGAAGAAACTGAGCCAGTGAAAGGTTAAATGATTTTTGCAGAGGGTCACACAGCTAGTAAGTGTCTGAGGTAGTTTGAACTTGAGTCTTCCTCACTCCATACCTGGAATGCTATCCATTGTGCCACCCAACTTCATGATCAAGAACCTTGAGCTCATGTTATATGAATATCAGTTGAAAGAATTGGGGAGGTTTAGCCTGAAGAAGAGAGAAGTTTCAATGGGGACAAGATAGTTGATTTCAAGTATTTGAAGGGCTGTAATGTGGAGAGGTCAGTCAGACATGTTCTGTTTAGCTTCAAGGGGGAAAGACATAAGCAACAGGTAATAGTCATTGAGAGGCAAATTTCATTTTGATTGTCAAGAGAAACATTCTAAAAGTGGAATAAGCTGCCTGGGGAGATCATGGGCTCCCTGTCCTTGGAGATCCCTAAGCAGAAGATGGACAGTGACTATTGGGTATGTTTTAGTGAGGATGTCTTCACATATGGATTATGCCAGATGGCAGCTGAGGTTTTGCTCAACTTCAAATTCTGTGATTCTGTGATTCGTATCTCTTATTAGAATGGAAGCTCTTCGAACGCAAAGATTGGGAGTTTTTTAATCATGTATTAGTCTCCACACTCAGCAGAGACTTTTGCACATAGAGATAATAACAGCTGATGAAAGAAAAGAAGGAAGGAAGGAAGGAAGGAAGGAAGGAAGGAAGGAAGGAAGGAAGGAAGGAAGGAAGGAAGGAAGGAAGGAAGGAAGGAAGGAAGGAAGGAAGGAAGGAGCTATGTTGCCCACCTGGCCAATACCAATTGGGTCACCAGTGAAGCAGCTCCTACTACTACTCACAGAAGTTATTGTTTAACCTTCATTTTCAAAGAGGACCATGACATCAGGGAGGTGATGCCGTGACACACTAACTCATTCGTAGTTCTCCATTATACAATATTGGCTGTTACTGTCTACAATTTCTACTGTTCTGCTCATGTCACTTTGTATCAGTTCGTGTAAGTCTTTCACAGTGAACACAAATAGCAATTGTTTCTGTTCTGGCCAGAAACCCTGAAGGTCTTCCCCTCCCAGACTGATTTTTTTTTGACTAGGTAAAAGAGGTCACTCTCTACCTCTGCCTCATTTCTTACCTAGCCTTAATCACTGCCTGGGTAGAGCCTTGGTCAGACTGAAACCTGTTAAAGACCTTAGCTTAAAAAGGCCAAGGTCTCCCACTACATCCAGAGCTGTCTCTAGTTGTCTTGATCTACATCTTGCCACTGAACCCAGATAGCTCTGGAGGAGAAAGTGAGGCTGGTAACTTTGCACAGCCCTCCCTCACTTAATTCCAATTCACTTGCACGTCATGACATCACCTCCCTGATGTCATGGTCCTCTTCGTGAACAAAGGACAAACAACAATAATAGTTGGTATTTATTAAGCACATTAAAATTTT
This sequence comes from Vombatus ursinus, assembly GCF_900497805.2. NCBI lineage: Eukaryota > Metazoa > Chordata > Mammalia > Diprotodontia > Vombatidae > Vombatus > Vombatus ursinus. The sequence continues at coordinate 1,487,723 of NW_020950062.1, read as the reverse complement.
CCAAGTACTTTATATCACCTCACTGGAGTATCATCCCTGTGAGTTAGGTCAATATGTCAAGGAAAATGGACAGAAGTCTATAACCAGAGAAGGGTGTGCTGAAACAGTATGGAGAACCAATCATTAAATTATCAGTATAAGCATTTACACCCTGGCAAGCATTACAAATCAGGGCTTAATTTATTATTTTGTTGCTTGTCTAGACTTAAGACAGTAATGGGAAAAAATGTTAAAATGCAGATTAAATTTTAAAATGTATCATGAATGGAGCTGGTCCTTAGACATTTACCAGTGCACCCCATCTATAACTTAGAATCTCAGAGACTTGCTTGAGGCTCAGAATGGTTAAGTAATTTGTCCATAGTCACACAGTTAGGATGTGGCATAGGTGGTGAATTTTATTCTGTCCATTGGCACAGTCTACTAGAAACCTCTCCCTTTCCCTGACCAAGTCTTCAGGAATTAAAACAGCTAAGATGGGATACAAGAAATCATGGCCTGGTCCATTCCCTTGGAATCTCATGGAAGGAACAATACATTTCAGCGGGGGAGGTAGCCTTCTATGGGGCTTAGGGGAAACCTAAGAGGCCTGACTCAGAAGGTTGATAACTCACACTCAGCCTAGCTTCCTTAGGGTGATTCAGTTGCTCAGAATCATCAAGTGAAAACAAGCTATTTGCCATCTGTTAATTACCTTGGGGCTGAGGTGTAAATCCCTTTCCCTTATTCTTGCTCTCCTTAAGAAAACACTCCCTCCTAGGTGGTCCAGATGGTGAAAGAGACAGAGAGAGGCCTTTACAGAAGGAGGACAGATCCCTGATAGGACGATGCTGTTGCCACAGGAAATCAGGAGACAGAGAAGGAATTAAATGTTATTTTTTTCCTCCTTATAAATAGTTCATTAGACAGCTAACAACCTCTGCTGCTTGCAAAAGCTCTGAGGCTCAGGGGAGGGGCAACTCTGGGGGTCTGGGAGACTCCATTCATTTCTTTTTGGTGAGCTTAGAGGAGCATCAGATAGCTCCAGAGGAGACCAACCCATGAGTTTGAGAGAGAAAGGTTTTTCACAAATTGGCTCAGTAATCATTAGGGTGAACAAAAGAAGAGGCCCTCTTTCCAAATTCCAAAAGGATTTGTTTTGTCAGGGTTTGGGGTTTTGTTTTGTTTTTTTGGACACCAGAGATGTAGTACAATATAGTATACATTGTATAGAATATACAATGGACAGAACAGGATTCAAATACAACATCTGTCAAGGCACTGTAATGTACTTAAAGTCAGAAATTTACCATCAACAAATGTTTATTAAGCACCTACTATGTGCTAGGTACTTTGATAAATACCATGGATACAAGGATGAAAAACTGAAACAGAGCTTAATTCCTTTTTTTGACAGTCAATAAGTATTTTTTCCCCAAAGGGCCACAGGAAGAAAGAAAGAAAGAAAGAAAGAAAGAAAGAAAGAAAGAAAGAAAGAGAAGGAAGGACATGAAAAATAGTATGCACTTTGCTCTGTATTCAGATACCATCAGTTCTTTGGAGGAAGATAGAATTTTTCATCATGAGTCCTTTGGGATTATCTTGGATCATTTTATTGCTGAGAACAGTTAAGTCATTCACAGTTCTCCATGGTACAATATTGCTGATACTGTGTACAATGTTCTCCTGATTCTGTTCATGTCACTCAGTATCAGTTCGTGTAAGACTTTCCAGGTTTTTCTGAAATCATCTTCCTTGTCATTTCTTATGTCATGATAATATTCCATTACAACCATATATCACAACTTGTTCAGCCATTCCCTAATTGATGGACATCCCCTCAGTTTCCAATTCTTTGCTACTACAAAAAGAACTGCTATAAATATTTTTGCACAAATAGGTTCTTTTCCCCTTTTTAAAATTTCCTTGAAATACACACCTAGTAGTGGTATTGCTGGGTCAAAGGGAATACACAGTTTGATATCCCTTTGGGCATAGTTCAAATTACTCTCTAGAATGGTGGGATCAGTTTACAATTCTACCAACAATGCATTAGTGTCCCAGTTTTCCCACATCACCTCCAACATTTATCATTTTCCTTTTCTGTCATATTATCCAATCTGATAGGTATGGATGCGTACCTCAGAGTTGTTTTAATTTGCATTTCTCTAATCAATAGTGACTTTGAGCATTTTTTTCATATGACTACAGATAGTTTTGATTTCTTCATCTGAAAACTTCCTTTTGATACCCTTTGACCATTTATCAATTGGGGAATGACTTGTATTCTTATAAATTTCACTCAGTTCTCTATATGTTTGAGAAATGAGACCTTTATCAGAGATACTTGCTGTAAAAAAAATTTCCAGTTTTCTGCTTTCCTTATAATTTGGTTGCATTGGTTTTGTTTGTGAAAAAATTTTAATTTTATATAATAAAAATTATCCATTTTACATTTTGTAATGCTCTCTGTATTTGTAAGTTCTTCCTTTATCCATAGGTCTGACAGGTAAACTATTTTGTGTTCTGCTAATTTGCTTATGGTATCATCCTTTATGAAGGAGCTTACATTCTAAGGAAAACCTGGGTTCAAATCCCACCTCAAATACTTATTAGCTGTATGACCCTGGGCAAGTCACTTAGTTTCTTTGGGCCTCATCTATAAAATGAGACAGCCATAATCTCTTAGACCTCTTTGAGATCTAAATGTATGACCTTCTGATAAGTCTCACCTTCTTGTTGTTGTTGTTGTGGTGGTGGTGGTGGTGGTCCTGGTCGTCATTGTCATTCAGTGGTTTCAGTTCTATCAGTCTCTTCATGACCACATTTGGTATTTTCTTGGCAAAGATACTGGAGTGGTTTGCCATTTCCTTCTCCAGTTCAATTTACAGATGCGGAAACTGAAGCAAACAGGGTTAAGTGACTTGCCCAGGGTCACATAACTAGCAAGTGTCTGAGACCAGATTTGAACTCAAGAAGATGAGTCTTCCTGACAACAGGCCTGGTATTCTATCTACTGCAACACCTAGCTAGCCCTTATTCTGTGACTTCAGACAAATCAATTTTCTCATTTGGTGAATTTTCATATCTTGTGCCCCTGGCTTCTACCAGTCTCTAGAAGGAAAAAAACAAATCTCTTTTTTTTTTCCCTCCTCCTCTTAACAGAGTTAGTTCCTCTCTTACCTCCCTACTCTGGGAGAAGCAAGAGATATTATAGTCACAGAATCACAGATTTTTAGATTTGGAAGGAACTTCAGAGGCTATCTAGACCAATACCCAAAAGGAATCTGGAAATCCATCCTTTTCTTAAAGGCCACCAGTAAGGCAGACCCACAACATCTCTAAGAAACTCATTCATTTTTGGACAGTTCTAATTACAAAGCTTTTTCCTCACATTAGGTCCAAATTGGTTTCCTTGCAACTTCCACCCCTGGTCTTAGTTCTGCTCTTTGGGGCCAGGTAGGACAATCTGATCACTTTTCCACATGACAGCCTTTCATATATCTGCCAACGTGTCCTTCTAAGTCTTCTCTTTTCCAGGACAAACAACACCCATGATTTCTTTAACTGAACCTCATGTGCAAGGTACTGAAGACCCTTCACCATGCTGGTCTCCCTCCCCTGAAAGCTTTCCACTTTACCAAAGTGCCCAAGACGTCCAAGTGTCCAAAATAAAGCAGCTAGTAGGAAAAGCTCATGTACCAAATCAAAATATGGCAGCCAAGGAACAATAGACAACCCATATCCCACTGAGAGTGATTAAGTTATTACGATTCAATCGTTAATGAATTTGGTAAATAATAATCTTACCTTAGTCAAATCCGCTGCCCAGGACAGCAATGAGAATTTCCCACAGTTCTTTCAAATTTTCTTGACCCAGAGCAATTGGGTTTATAGTGATACCTAGCATGTTCATTAAGAGGTCCTGCCCAACACCGCTGGTGCCACATCAATAACAGCATCTCAGTGAGTCTTCCCACCTTTTCCCCTTTCCATATACTGAAATTAGTGCCTGGTACATATGAATATAGTGGGTTCAGTTGATGCTAGCTTTACAAGGGGCCTTGACACTGATTGAGACAAACAGGACAATAAAGACATTGAGGTATTGGGACCAAAAGGGATCCAGTGGAGGAGGTGACTGTGAAACAGGCCAGCAAGTACAAATCAACCTAAGAAAAGGGTGGTAGGAGAACAAGAGGAAGCCTGGACATGAAAAAAAATCCACCTAACAGCAGGAATTTCAGGAGGCCACTAGAGAAAGAGTCATTATGGTGATGAAAAGAAGCCAGAGGTTCAAAGCTAGAGGTCCAGTTTCTGGAGCTTCTGGTGTTATTTAATCCAGGCTGGGAGTAAAAAAGGTCCTGGGTATGAAAAAATGTGTATGAACCACTAGTCAGAGTTTGGGTGGCTTCTCAAAGAGTTTTGATCTGAAACCAAGGAGTTATACCTGAACCTAAGGGTACACTGGAACCAGCTCAAATGGGGCCACAAGAGCCGGTAGTTAAATGTTTGATGTGAGCATTTAAACCTCAGAAATTGGCAAGCATTACAAAGCAAGACTTGATTTATTTTTTGTTGTTGGTTGTCTGGACTTAAGAAAGTGTTTTAGAAAATGTTAATAATACATATTAACCTTATAAATATGTCATGCATACTTTGTTTTTCAGAGAGTCAGTTGTTAAACATTTACCAGGACAACACTGCCCAAACCCCTGTCAGAAAGAGCATGGCTTGGAAAGGAAAGAGTCAAGACAGACTAGAGTAGAACAGGTAGAAATGAAAGAGTCATGTTTATATATTCAATCAATAAGTATCTAAGTGCCTACTATGCATCAGGCAATGTACTAGGCATTGGAAATACAAGGACAGAAATAAAACAATCTCTACCCACAATGAAATTATGTCCTAGTTAAGTCATTCCAAGTGAAATTTGTGACCAAGAAATAAGCCTAAAGTTTCTTTATCCTATGTGGCCTGTACCCTGAAATTTCACATATGCTAAAATGCAAATTAAAACAACTCTGAGGTACTACCTCACACCTATCAGATTGGCTAATATGACAGAAAAGGAAAATGATAAATATTAGAGAGAATGTGGGAAAATTGGGGCACTAATGCACTGTTGGTGGAGCTGTGAATTGACCTAACCATTCTGGAGAGCAGTTTAGAACTATGCCTAAAGGACTATAAAACTGTATATACCCTTTGACCCAGAAATACCACTACAAGGTCTATATCCCAAAGAGAATTTTTGAAAATATGGATACCTATTTATGTAAGGGTATTTGTAGCAGCTCCTTTTGTGGTGGCTAAGAATTGAAAATTGGGGGGATGTCCATCAGTTGGAGAATGGCTGAACAAGTTATGGTGAAATACTATTGATCTATAAGAAATGATGAGCAGGATGATTTCAGAAAAACCTGGAAGGACTTACATGAACTGATACAGAGTGAATTGAGCAGAACCAGGAGAACATTGTGCACGGTAACAGCAATATTGTACAATGGAGAATTGTAAATGACTTAGCCATTCTCAGTAAAACAATGATCCAAGACAATCCCAAAGGACTCATGATGAAAAATGCTATCCACCTCCAAAAAGCTGATGTCGTCTGAATACAAACCAAAGCATTATTTTTCACTTTCTTTTTTTTTGGTTCAAGTTTTCTTCCACAAAATGACTAATATGGAAATATGTTTTACATGATTGCACATGTATAACCAATATCAGATGGCTTACTGTTTCAGGGGGAGGGAGAGAATTAGGAACTCAAACATTTTTAAAAGAATGTTAAAAATTGTTTTTATGTGTAATTGGAGGAAAATAAAATATTAATTTTTTAAAAAGAAAGAAAACCACACACTCCAGCAAAGTAGAGTACTCTTCAGTACTTAGATGATCAGTGATTTTGTTACTTTGGGGAATCCTTTCACATACTAAAATCACAATGCCTCTATGCATTAATTAATAGCTTCCAGAGCTGTTAGGGTGCAGTAGAAAGAGAATTGCACTTGAAGTCAGACCTCCTGGGTTCAAAATTCATTTCTACTACTTGATATTCCACTATGTGACCTTGGGCAAGTCCCTTAGTGTCTCTGGGTCTCAGTTTCTTAGGGTTTGGACTAGAGATAACCTCTAAGACCCCTTTCAGTTCTGAATCTATGTCCTGATCACCTTGTGACCAACCAATATGATGACAAATGAGCATGTCCACCTTAGGCTGATTTCCAAGCAACAAACAGCATCCATCACAAACAGTTAGGCAAGCAATAGGCATTTGTTAAGCTCCTAATGTCTTCTAAGCACTGTACTAATAGCTGGGGAATACAAAAGAAAGCATCACAAAGAGTCGGACATGACTGAAAAATGATTCAACAACCAAAAAAATAGGTGGGGGAGTATGGGGAGAGTCCTTATCCTGAAGGAGATCACAGCCTACTGTGAAAATCAAATAGATCAATAGATAGGCATATGCTTTACAAACCTTAAAATATCAAATGAATATGAGCTGTTAAATTATTAAAACTCTGAATGCCTAAATTCCTAGTGTATTCCCATAAGCCACTGCTTTCACACACATACACATACACACACATGCACACATACATGAATGCACACATGCACACATACCTAGCAGTGAAAATATGAATATATTGAATATTTCTACCTAATAATTCTGGTTGAATAGGAGGAAATAAAATTGAGTGGCCCACCTTCCAGAAGGCTGGTTTCATTCCTTTGTTTATTCATTTAACATGTATTTATTAAATGCCTACTCTGTACAGAGTGAGGAGATGAGAAGTTTAGATAAATCATTAGATCATGTAGCTCTTCAGTCCTCAAGAAATACACAGAATTACTCTGCCAACCTTGTAGGTACATTATTTAAGGACAGAGGAAGCAGGAAGACCTCCTGCTGGCATGGGGGAATATGTCCAAGTATTGTTGCAAACACTGTGTCCAGGGATTCACAGTGCATTTAGTTAAGCACGTTTTCCTTCCATGTCAGAGTCTATGAATTCATGTACTCCATATACTCATCTAGGGACTTTTCTTCCATATGTTTCTCATTCATTTAAACGTAAGTCACTAAGACTGGTTAGGCAGAGCATTTCTAAGAGTTCTCCGCATGCTTTTTATTTACTTGTTGGGGTGTTTTTACCCCAGAAGTAGTAAATTACATTTTATCCAGAACAAGTCATCTCAAAACTCAAAGGATTCCCATTTAGCTCAAAATATCAAACCCACTCACTGTGCCATACTCCTGCAAGGCAGGCACACATTCAGAGGGTAAAGGGCAAGAAGGTCACTCTGAACTGGAGTCACAAGATGTCCAGCAATAAGAGGACACACCATCCCCTTTTCCCTCACGCTATTCAGCTGGCATATTAGATGCACAATAGCATCTGACTTTTGACTTTGGAATTTTTTTTACTAAAGTTTTGTATTAAATTTCTTTGATTTTGTGGTATGTAGCTGCTCAATCTGTGTGACTTAAAATCAGTTTTTATTTTTATTTTTCAATAGCTCCTAGCTCTATGCACTGACCAATTTAAATTTGCCTTTTTGTCTTCATTATCCTTTTAACACTCTGGTGACTGTTAGCCATATATTTAGTTGGCTCCAAATATACCTCATCTTCAGATCAATATCCTCAAACTAAAGTCACTCAAATTCTATCTTCTCACCCCCACCCCCACCTCATAGACAACTTCTTTACCCCATGGCAATCTTATGGCATTAACACATCATAAACAAAAATACCAAAGGAAGTTAGAAGCAGTTTGTACAGATAGGGGGTGATCTCAGGATGAGACTATCTATCTCGGTCCCAACTAGCCTAACTTTTTCTAAAGCTTCCTTTAGCAATGGGTCAATAAAATAATTTATTTCATACCCAGAAAATTGGCAAAGATAACAAAAGATGGTGATGGTCAGTTTTGAAGGGGTTGTAGAAAGACAAGCACACTGATACCTTATTGGTAGATCAGTAAATTAGTACCACCATTTTGGAAAGCATTTGGAATTATGTAAATAAAATGGCTAAATTGTCCAAACCCTCTAACTCACAGATTTACTGCTGGGCATATACTCCAAGGAGGTTAGTGACAAAAAGAAAGGTTGCATCAACACTAAAATATTTATAGTAACACTTTTTGTAATCGCAAAGAACTCCATTGATTGTGGTACATGAATAGAATGGATTATGATGTTGTAAGAAACAATGAATATGATTAATATAAAGAAAGATGGAAATACTATATTTCCTGATACAAAACAAAGTAAGCAGAGCCAAGAAAACAATATACAAGATGACTATAACAGTACAAATGGAAAAAATCACCACATAATAATTAAAACTTAATATTGTAAAATTAAGAGGAAAAAAGCTTGGCCCCAAAGAGGAGATATGATATCTCCCCTCCTTTACAAAGGTGAGCAACATTGCATATGTCAAATTTGTTCTATGTATTGATTTGTTTTGCTGACTTTTTTCCCTTTTCTTTCTTTTTCTTTTTTTCTTTAAAAAAATCCTTTGTTATAATGTATGACTCTTTCAGAGGGGGGAAGGGAAGGATACAGAGGATAAGTCTAGACAATATAAAAACAACAAGATATCAATAAAATTTACTTTAAAATACTTAACTATCAATGCAACACCACTAAATGTTGTCCATTTCCAGGGGGGTGTGATTTCAGGAGTCCAGGGAAGTATCTCCTTCCAGATAAGGCTTCCTTTATCAATGCCAAAAACATGACAATGCTTTCTTAAAATTGTAATAACAAAATAAAAGAGGAAATGGGAGTGGAGAGTGACTTCATTAGCTTGGGGGAATTACCCATGTAAAAACTTTCTTCATTAATGCAAAAAAAAAGTCCAAGGGAGATGTCTGAGAAGTTTAGTGATGTGCCCAAGGTGACATTACTAGGAAGGGTCAGAGGCAAGGTTTTAACTCAGGTCTTCCTGATTCTAAGTTCCTCACTCTGTCCATTATGTCAGGCAACCTAACTTTAAGGCTTATTAGTAATAATTCATATTTCTATAAGTTTAGCCTTAAGATTTGAAAAGAATTCTCCCTACTATTATCCTATGACATTGGTATTATCATCACCATTCTCTCCAGAAGAGAAAATTAAGGATAAAAGAGATTGATTTGACACATGATCAGAAAACTTGAGAGTATACACAGAAAAGAACAGAAAGAAGGCCAGAATGAATGATAGACAAGTAGGATAGCTTCAAAAGTTACATATCAAATTTATTATATATTTAAAAGAAAAGCAAACTGCACATAAGAGAGATCTGAAATTTCATATGTAATCCATTATAATATGTTCATGGAAATGTCTTTTTATTTATGGCTTATTAAGATGGATAGACGGATGGATAGATAAATAGATAGATGAAAGGAAGAAATTAAGGGAGAAAGGAAGGAAGGTAGGAAGGAAGGAAGGAAGGAAAGATTTTTGAAGGAAAAGAATTAAATAGGAAAATACATGGAAACACTTTTTCAAAAAATTTTCAAAGTGTTATTTAAAGTACAATTAGTGATTACAACTATATTAACTAAAAAAGTGCAACTGGAAGTTATGATCAAGGTTAGATCTTGAGAAAGGGTTTTTTTTTTAAAAAAAAATGTACCTCCTTTTTGTGGTACAGGTGGGAAATTATAAGTTTAGAATATTGCATGTACTATCAGATTTGGTTGGTGTTTTGCTTAGTTTTGCTGAACTTTTTTTTCTTTTTTAAATCTCTTACAAGGAATGATTTGGATAGAGAATGGAGAAGGATATATTAGGAAACAAAGTAATTAAGAAACAATGTAATAAAAGCAAAAGATATCAATAAAAATAAGAAAATCTTTAAAAAAAACAAACAAACAAACAAAAAAGGACCAATTGCCTCTGGGCAGCCTAGTCCACCCCTGAATGTCTCTAGTCATAGGAAAGTTTTGCCTCTAACAAGGTTGAGCTCAGCCTCATTGTGACTGCTACCCATTTCTCCTAGCTCTATGCTTTGAAAACCAATTGAATACTTCTTCATTTTTTCCTCTCTAAGTCTCCTGTCTTCATTCTATGCATCTTAAATCCTTTCAACCAATCCTCACACTCTTCAAGGTCAATAACTAGTAAAACAGAATAAGCTTTTTAAAAAGACTGTCGCTAGATTTCACATGGGCCCCACCCATATCTACTACATGTAGTCCTATTCTCACCTCCTTCCAGAGTTCTCTGGAGCTATGCGTTTAAAGCTCCTCTACCCAAGTAGCCACTGCCCTCTCCTCACTTTTCTGCATTCACGAGATGACAGGATTTAGACCTGGTAGGAATCTTATAGATAATCTGGCTCAATGCCCTTATTGTATTGGCTTCATTTGATTCTAGTGTTGAGAAGAGGAGAGAAAACACACAGAAGAGCTGTCCAGAGACCAATGGAAGCAAAACCCAGCCCAGTGTGCTGAATTGGAGAATTTATTGCTGCTAGGTTTTTCATTTCTCTATTGAGAGGAATGTTTGCCACAAAAAGCAATGAATGGTTCATGTAAAAATCCATTCTCGATAAAATCCAGACCCCTGGACTTAAAGCAATGCAAAATTAAAAGTCTTTTTTCAAAGAAGTTATTCCAGAAGTAAAAGGCCAAGCAAAACATATAATCATTTCCCAGATGAATGCCTAACTTGGCATATATCCCACTCCACAGCTGTGTGCCAGGATCCTACATCTCAGCACATTACATAAAAACGTAAAGCTTTACTGTCCGTTGTTTGGGGAAAGGTCTCCAAAAACATATGGTTCACTTTGCCAGAGGAGTGCCATGGTAGCATTGGGTTTGAGATGAAGATCAAAGGAAACATCCATCACACTGGACAACATGTGGGTGATACCCAAGCCTTCTTCAGTGCCACAGGGATGGCCTGTGAACAAAGATACAAAACAAAAGTCATCATTATCATCATACTCGTACTAATAACTCACACTTATATGATGCTCTGAGAGGCAGCATTGCACAGTGGTTGGAGAATTGACTTCAGAGGCAAGACAACCTAGTTTCAAGTTCCACTTCTGACATATACGAGCTGTGTCACCATGGGTAAGTCACCACTTCTCAGAGCCCCAAGACAGTAAGTTACAAATAAGTTGCTAATCAATATTTGGGAGAGAGTTTCTGTGTTAGGAATTCTTTGTATCAGTAAAAAAATAAGTCCGTATCAAATATGTAAAGAGGGACTCAGGCCTACGGAAATGGAAACAGAGAGAGTATCCTAAGGTTTACAAGCCATTCCCTCACGATGCTATGGTGTGGGTAGTACGAGTATTATTATCTCATTCCACATAAGACAAACCTGAATTCAAATGGGGAAAGGTGAGATGACTTACCCCAGTTCACCTAGCTACTGATTGTCAGTACCAAGGACAGAGCTCCAGCTTTCCTGACTTATCTGTCACTATTTTTCTGTACTGCTTAGCTTTGCACTCCCAAAATACCTTAGTACTTCACCTATGTTCTAGCTCTGGTCAGCACCTCCCATTGAGTCTCAGTGATGCTTGGAAAAAACAGAATTACAGAATTTTAGAATTAGAAGGGACCTAAGCAATCATCTAGACCAAACCAAAAAGGAATTTCCAGATAATACACCCCAAAGGTGGTTGGTCAGTCTTCTACATGAAGCCCTCCAGTGAGAAGTCACTACCTTTTTTGCTTTTGTTTTTGTTTTTGTTTTTTTGGCTAGGCATTTAGGATTAAGTGACTTGCCCAGGGTCACACAGCTAGTAAGTGTTATGTGTCTGAGGTCGGATTTGAACTCAGGTCCTCCTGAATCCAGGGTCGGTGCTCTATCCACTATGCCACCTAGCTGCCCCCAAGAAGTCACTACCTTTTAAGTAGGCCCACTCCACTTTTAGTTAACTCTAATTGTTTGAAAGTTTTCTATCCCCTAAAGCTTAAATTGGCCCACTACAACTTTCAGTGCTGCTCCTAGCCCTTCCTTCTCAGAACAACGAGAACATGTCTATTTCTTCTGCCTTACAACTACCCTTCAAACACAGGATTACAGCTTTCATGTCCTCCTTGAGTCTTTTCTGTCAGTTAAACATGCCCATTTCCTTCAACTAATCCATACATAGCATCAAGTCAAGTCAACAAACATTTACTAAGCACCTACTATGTGCCAGGCACTGTGCCAAATGCCAGGGATACAAAGAGAGACAAAAACAGTCCCTGCTCTCAAGGAGTTCACAGTCTAAGATAAAGTGATTTGGGGGCTTCTTTAAAAATTGTAGACAAATTATATGGTATATGATTATGATGGAACACTATTGTGCTATAAGAAAGGATGAGCTCAATGATTTTAGAAAAACATGGAAAGACTTTCACAAAATAATGAAGAGCAAAATAAGTAGAATCAAGAGAACTTTGTATACAATAACAGCAACATTGTTTTAATAACAACTTTGAAAAAATAAGTTATTTTGACTATTATAAATACCGAAATTAACTATAAAGGACGTATGAAGAAAGATGCTATCTGCATCCAGAGAAAGAACTTATAAATAGAAATATGTATAGAATAATTTGATATATGTACATATACCTATTTGTGTCTTATGTAGCTATCTCTAGGGTGGGGGGAAGAAAAAAAGAAACTTATATGATAATTTTGTCATATATTTGAAAGGAATAGCAAGCTGTGCATAGTATATTTGCAGTTTCGTGTGCAATCATCTTTTTTATTGTACTATGTTATGGAAATGCTTTTTTACCCCATAAATTTAAAATAAAATTTAACAATGATTCAAAAAAAAGAATTGGAGATGAATGATGTACTGTACAATTATAATTGTACTGCAATAATTCCTTCTCACTTCTGTTTCTCTGTCTGTCTGTGTTCCTCTTTTCATATATTTTATACAGACTTGTTATTTCATTGGTACAAAGAATTTCTGACACAAAAACTCTCTCCCCAATACAGATCAACAACTCATTTGGGAGAGATGTCATGAAAACAATTGCGTACAAACAAGCTATATACAGGATAAATTTAATATAATCAACACAGGGAAGGCACTTGCATCGAGGGAGATCAGGAAATGCTTATTGTAGAAGGTGTGACTTTATCTGAGGCTTGAAGGAAGCTAGGAAAGTCAGGAAGTGGAAATGAGAAGGGAGATAATTCCAGGTCTGAGGGACAAGGCCTAAGATCCTCCATTTAATTGGCTGCCCACCTCTAGACGCTCTCCAGCTTATTGTTGTTCTTTGTAAGATGTGATGCTAAGAACTGAACACAATAATATAGATGTTGTCTAATCAGGACAGAAGACCTCATATCCCTATTCCAAAAGCCATGCCTCTCTTGAAGAAGCCCAAGATTGCATTATCTTTCATTGGATTGTTTCTTTTGGGATGCCATTTCATACCATTGACTTAAGCTTGTAGCCCACTAAAACCCTCAAATCTTTTTCAAATAAACTGCTATCCAACTATGCATCCTCTCCCGTCCTATACTTGTATAAAACTTTACATTTATGCCTGTTAAACTTCATCTTCTTTGATTCAGCACAATGTTCCAGTTGCCAAGACTCTTTTTAATCCTATCATTCAGCATATTAGCTATCCTTTCTAGTGTTATATTACCTGCAAAGTTGATAAGCATGCCTTCTGTGCTTTTATATAAATTACTAATTAAAATGTTCAATAGAACAAAACCAAGCACTGGGGCATTCAGTTAGAAACATCGGGCCAAGCTGATATTGAACGATTAACAACTGTTCTTTGAGTCTGTCCATTCAACTAATTCCAAATGTGCCTGAATGGACTATAATCTAGTCTACATATCTCCATCTTATCTATAAGAATAGCGTGATATACTTTATCAAAAATTTTGCTAAAATCTAAGTAAAGTTTATCTACAGTATGCCAAAGTTCATCTGACATGACCTATTCCTGATGAATCCATGATGGCTCCTACCGGACATTGCTTCCTCTTCTAGATGTTCACTAACCATCCCTTTAACAGTCTATTCTAGAATTTCACCAGCAACTGATATCAAGTTCACTGGTTTATAGTTTGCAGGCTCTTTTTTTTCCCCTTTAATCTTCTTTAGTCCCTCAGTACCTCCGCCATTTTCCATGATCTTTCCATAATTGTGAGCCATGTAGTTTACAATCACATTTTTTTATAAATTTGTTTTCAATTAAATTCTTAGGCACTCATTTTCCCCTCTCCTTCATCCTCAGCGCACTTGAAAGTAAAGAAGGAAGGAAGGAAGGAAGGAAGGAAGGAAGGAAGGAAGGAAGGAA
>NW_020950062.1:1471521-1473431 GCF_900497805.2 Vombatus ursinus | reverse complement strand
GAAGGAAGGAAGGAAGGAAGGAAGGAAGGAAGGAAGGAAGGAAGGAAGGAAGGAAGGAAGGAAGGAAGGAAGGAAAGAACCCTTGCATTACATAAGTACAATCAAGCAAAAATGACCCTCTCCAGTTTTTTCAATATCTGAGGATGTAATCTGGCCCAAGTCATTTAAATTCATCAAGGACATTTAGGTACTCTATTACTATTTCCTCTCTTCTCCATATTAGTCATTTTTGTTTTGTTCTTTTAAGTCCAGACTCCCTAGGTTGCTCTCACTGGAAGAGAAAGCAGATGCAAAATAAGAATCATGTATTTCTCTCTTCTTTTTGCTGTCACTTGTCATTTTCCCATCCACCCCAAGCATTGGTCCTATCTTTTCTTTGATCCTTCTTTTCCTCCACTGCAGCTTAAAACAAGCAGAGATATGCTTTTGTTGTCCTCAGTTTCTCATCATCTCAGGATCATTCTGAACTTTATTGCCCTGACACTCTTCATACAGGATCATTCCATTGCTTTGTGTCCACTCTATTGCTTTGTGTCCATCCTCTATTACTTGCCTTTCTTCCATTTTTTGAAAGTCTATGCCAGTTACATAAGTTTTATGTGTATCCACATTGATTTCTTCACACAACTCCTGCATTTCCTCACCACTGAAATTGTTTCCCTTTGAGTTGTCAGAATTTCATCCTTGAGAGTTCCTCACCCTTAACTGTAGAATTTTAACTCACAGGATCCTACTCCTACCCTTTTTGCCTACCTTTTCAACTCCCATCTTGCCTCCTGGTAACCAGTGCCCAACAATGCAAATATTCCTGAGCTCTGATCAGCCTCCCCAAGGTACTAGAAACACTGGAGGAAACAAGCCTCAGATGTCCCCCTTTACGCTAGATCTAGTCGTAACTCCAGACATCAATTACCCAGCTTTGATTTAAGTCAAATCTTACAGCATTTTTCTCTTAGATTTTCCATTTCTCTTACATTTTCACAGTCACCAATTATCTTTTTTTTTTAATTTTTAGGCAATTGGGGTTAAGTGACTTGCCCAGGGTCACACAGCTAATAAGTGTCAAGTGTTTGGTCTGAGGCCGGATTTGAACTCAGGTCCTCCTGACTTCAGGGCTGGTGCTCTATCCACTGCACCACCTAGCTGCCCCCACCAATTGTCTTTAGGTCCATATCACCCTAAGTTAACACAGCATCCTTCTGGCTGGTCTCCCTAACTATTACCCCCTGCCCACCACTCTGCCCCACCACTCCTCATCCTTCTTACACTGACATTCTAGTATCTGTCACTTTAAATACAGAAAGCTAAGCAGAGAAGTAGACCAAGGATTAGATTTGGAGTGAGAAAGACCTGAGTTTGAATCCTGCCTCAAGCACTATAGCTTTGTGATCCTGGGCAAGTTACATAAACCCTCTTATCTTGAGTTTTCTCATCTGTAAAATGGGAATAACAATAGCATCTACTTCATAGGATTGTTGTAGGTAAAGGGCTCTGAAAACCTCAAAGCACTAGATAAACACTAGATATTTATATCAAATACAATTTCTTCAGTTGATACTTTAAACACCTCCATTAATTGTCTCCCGTACCTCATCTCTCATCTCTCACTGTTTCCCAACATAGATTCTGTATCCCAACAAAACTTCATGCTTGAACATTTCTACAATTCTCTACAATAACCAAGAAAATTCCTGAGTAGAGAGGGGAAAGTACAGGAATTGCCTACTTCTATTTCAACCATGAGTACCCCTGTCAAAAGCCCTAAGGGAAAAATTGAGTCCAAAGTCTATGACAGTCCGTTCTTAAGAGGAAGAAATACAGAAGAAAAATCTGGAAATGTATGGTGGGGGGGGTAGGGAGAGGGAGAGAGAGAGAGAGAGAGAGAGAGAGAGAGAGAGAGAGAGAGAGAG
>NW_020950062.1:1464745-1471511 GCF_900497805.2 Vombatus ursinus | reverse complement strand
GAGAGAGAGAGAGAGAGAGAGAGAGAGAGAGAGAGAGAGAGAGAGAGATCAAGCTTCTGTGCTCAAAGAAATATTAAAGATAACTTAGAAAGTTTTTTTTTAATTTTTATTGCAAAACAATATAAAGCCTATCAGCAGCACCCTCCAGTTTTTTCCCCTTGGCTACTTTTTAAACTCAGTTCCTGGAAGGGAATTTGCAATTCAGGAACACCAGACATCTTCTTTTATCATTTTTCAGTGGTGTACACATTTGGAAAGCCTTTTGCTAACAGAGGTGTGATCTGAAATTTGCCAGGAGGCCCCAATTTGAGCTTTTTGCCTTTTTCCCTGTGCCCTTGCCTGATATCTTAATTTTCTGCTTTCCTTTAAATTTACTCAAGTTTCATCATTCTAAAGCTATTTACTCTCAGCTTCTCTCTTTAATCCTTTCAGCACTGGGTTTATTTAATCGATCCTTTGGCTTATTCATTTTGATTTTCTTTGGATGCTTTTGGTTGAGTTTTCGTATTACTTCCTATGGTTTTGCTGGTCATTCTAGGGTACATTCAGAATATGGTTAAGTAGAATGAGAATGGGTCTGGGAAGTGTGTTCCGCAAGGTAGGTTTAATATACTAATTCTCTTCCTTTGGGGAAGCTTCTTCTGCCAATTCAGGTCAGCAGATACTCAGCAACTCATAGCCTTAAAAAGTTAGGTATACTGAGAGGTAACTGGTCCAGCATCACACAACTACCAGTATAGCCTATGTCAGGCAAAAGCTCTTTTCCTGACTATGCCATAGTTACCCCCACATAAGATAGAAAGTCTATGTAGCAGCCAAGGCTAATGCCTTGGATTCTGATGATGATAAATAGGAGGATCCTAACTATTGTAAAGGAAGTTATCATCTTGTAAAAATTGGACACCTGCTCAGTGGCAGATACCATATGATCTGAAAGCTAGATTGTGGATATTTTTCAACATTAAGGCTATCATGGGACATTCAAGGGAAGAAGTTTGTGGCAATGAAAGTCATTAAGAGTGCTGAAATTACAACAAAATAACCAAGGATGAAATCCAGCTGCTCAAATCAGTTAGCAATGCAGATCTCAATGATCCAGATAGAGAGATGATTGTTCAACTTTTGGATGACTTCAAAATCTCAGGAATGAATGAGACTCATATCTATATGGTGTTTGACTGACTAATAAATGCTTGTTGATTGACTGATGAACTGGACAATCAGAAAAGAGCTCATGTAGTAGGTAGCCCTTGAGCTGAGCTTTGAAGGAAGTTAGAGATGCTAAGAGGGGAAGGTAAGGAAGAAGAGCATTCCAGAACGAGGAGCAGATTGTGCAAAGGCATAGAAATGGGCAATGTGTCATGTATCAGGATCAATAGTCCATTGAGCTAGAGCATAAAGTGCACAAAGGAGACCAATGCAGAAGACTACCTGGTAGGAAAATTCCTTCCTGTGGATGCAAGTCTGTAACTTACAGTCTTGATTAGAAAGTTGTCTGGGGCACTGAGAGTTTAAGAGACTTGTCCACACCCTGTCAAGGGATTGTCAATACACCTTACATTCTGTCATTCAACAACCATTGGTCAAACAGCTAGAATGGGTCAGACATGGGAACTGGACCCAGTTCTTCCTGACTCCAAAGCTTATCCTTTATGCAATGTAGCATAATGTCTTCCTTCCACACTTTAGTGCAGTTTCATGAGATTCTGTAACTCCTCCAAAAAAAAATATTTCAGCCAACCCTCTGTTGATAAACCCCTTTGAACCCAGCTGGCACAGTCATTGCATAACAGACATATCTTTTGCCAAGGAAAAAAGTCCCTATTCTCCAGAAGCTTACATTCTAATGAGAAACAACTATACATAAAAGGGAGCTGAAAAGAATGAGGAGGGGAGAATGTACAGAAATCCAGAGAGTCCGAATTAGAAGTAAGCATGGCTGGCCTGCGCACTTCCTCAAACGAAGGTTCTGGGCATGAACCCACCAATCAAAGAAATGGTGGTATCTCCAGCATCAATCAATCAACATTATTTAAGCAACTACTATATGCCAGGCACTGTGCTAAGTGCTGAGGATACAAAAAGAGGCAAAAGACAGTCCCTGCCCTCAAAGAACTTGGCATCAAAAGGCACAGGAACAGAGGTAGAAAATGGCCCATGAGTTGCCTGATGCAGTCAGCATGAGAGGCAGGCTTCTGAAGGTATCCTTTTCACAAGGGAAAATTCAATTCATAGTTTGATGGCTCTAGCAAACAAGTCCTCTAATGGGGATCAGTCACTCAGCCAAACCAACCAACCATAAGGCACATTTCTAAAAGACCATCCGGGGAAAAAAGAAATGGAAAATTTCATTGAATGTCTGTCATTTGGATCTTAAAACATTTCCTCCATTTTCTGGCAGAGCTTCTCCCTCCTAATGGAAACACAAGGTGCTTTGGAGTCCTCTGTTCCTTGGCAAGGCCTCCTCCTGGAGACAAACACCCAGTGATTGGTTTAAGGGACTAATACTAATTGGCTTGTTCAGCAAGGAGAATATAGTCTGCCTGGCTCATTGAAGATTGCCAGTGGGGATGTGGGTTGTTATTCTAAATAAACAACTCATCATAAGGCCTGATACAAAACAGCAGTAAATGCCTCATAAAATTAGGCCCAGAAATCAGGCTCCTCAGAAACAGAGACCTGGATTTTTCAAGTACGTTCTCTCCATCCACTCTTCCTCCATTGCAGCCTTGCCTTATCTCTTCAGCCAATTCCTCAGAGTCCAATAAAGACAGTAAATCCAATCAGCAGTCAATTCAACACAAGCCTATGATTCCTCCCCACAGAAACATTTCCAAATTGCATGCTTACTACATCTTGTCATTGACTGATCACTTAAGATTCTTTCAAGCCTACCTACATTAAATAGCCTAACAGTGCCACTAATTCTATACCTCTCTCCAGATACCATTGTGAACAAATAGGAAACTGCTTCACATATTTTTCTGATAAACTAGAGCTGAGAAACAACATATAAGTTAGTTGAAGATAGCTAATATTACTGATAATGGAGCTGGTTTCATCTACCCAGGCCTAATAGTAGTGTGGTTTAGTGGGAAAAGCACTGGACTTAGAGATCTAGGTTCAAATCCTGCCTTTGACACTTACTACCTATGTGACCAGCTAGAAGTCACATACCCTCTCTGAATCTAAGTTTCTTCATCTATAAAATTGAGATGATTAATTCTTCTAGGGCTTATCTCACAGACTAGTAATGATAAGTGGTATTTACCAAACAATTTCAAGTTTGCAAAGCTTTTTAGGTATATTATTTGGTTTATTGGGGACCAGACTGGTGATTCATTAGTAAGGAACTCCAACTGGGGAAACTCCCTGGAAAGTAAATAATACATAGTCATCCTTTCTTTATAGATGAGAAAACAGGCTTACAAAGGTTAGTAAGTTTCAAAAGCAGGATTCAAACCCAGG
This sequence comes from Vombatus ursinus, assembly GCF_900497805.2. Classification (NCBI taxonomy): domain Eukaryota; kingdom Metazoa; phylum Chordata; class Mammalia; order Diprotodontia; family Vombatidae; genus Vombatus; species Vombatus ursinus. The sequence goes on along the minus strand of NW_020950062.1, from coordinate 1,468,043 downwards.
CCTCCTCTGATTCTAAATATAGCATTTTCCCCACTGTTCCTTGTTGCTTCTTCATCCCATGATCCTAAAATGAAGGTGAAAGGCAGCCTTAAAAGGAAAAAGAAATTATAAAGAGTAGCCTGAAACCTGAAGGCATATAGAAGGGGTCAAGGTGGTCCCACCTCTTTTTTGCTTTTTTTGAGGAGTGGGGAGATGGTAGGGGAGGAGACAGAAGAAGGTGGGGTGGGGATGGAATTTGATTTCTTTTATGAAGAGGAGCATCAGGCATTCTCTTTTAGCACAAATAGCAGGGTCACCCATTCTCCACAAGTTGCTCTTTGACTCATGACCCAACCATCCCCAGCAAAGGGCACCTTACCCAGGGCAATCTCCCTGATTCGCTAATGTCCAGGCATGGTTCTGCCCTTCAGAAATTAAGATAAAAGTATTAGTTCACAACCAACACTAAGGCAAATGGTTTGAGTTGATTTTTCAAGGATTGTAGATAGATTTGCACTATTCCATTCATATTTTCATGTTAAGTGATTAATTAATTGAGCAAATAGTTATTGAGTACCTACTCCATTCAAATTCAATTGTATTAGATGCTGTGGGGAAACAAAGACTTTAGACAAAGTTTTGAAAAGCCTTTAATCAATTTAAGATTGATCATTGATAGCCATTGGATAAAGTGAAATGATGTCAGACAGGAAGTCTTTTCAGTTTGGGTAAAGAACTTGGTCATGCCCCATGAACCTTTTATAAAATAGTAAAATATTTCAGAACTTGAAAAAAGAGAATTACAACTAATTCTCTGAGATTAGGTAAAAGCCCTGAGCCTTAGTCTGAGCCTTAGTCTCCTTCATGCTTGCTCCCCTCCTATTTTTGATCAGAGGAAGACCTTGTAAACTTCAGTGGCCTGAAAGATTTCCCATCACTAACCAAACAGGGTCCTCAGATCAGCTGATGGCAGGAGTAATGGACAGACTGGACATAGATTCAAGGATCTACGAAGATCCCAGCAGAAAAGCTAAGCCATACCTAAGGCAAGCATCTCAAGGAATCTAGCAAGAATACTTCCAGGAGCTATAGATGACCATTCTGCCACATATGCTCTCAAAGCATGAGCCCACTTCCCCTTGGACTTTGTATGCACTTGTGGGAAAATGTGTCACAGACTTTTAGGATGATGTTTTGTGCCAAGTGTTCTTACTATATGGCAATCTTAGTAAATATCCCTTTCAAAAAGCTAATGGAGTCTGGCAGACTAAATGATATCAACTGATAATCACAGCAGGAAACACACTGGTGGGCTCTCATGAGCTAAACTCTAGCCACACTCTGGGGACTTGCCTCATCATTTCCAGTGTGATAGCTGCCTCAGAGCAGAAACAAGCAACACAAAGACCTACATTCATATTGATACATTACTTGCTTTCCAGCACGCTCTTTACAATTCCTAAAGTCCCTTCTGGCTCTAAAATTCAACAGCAAACACTTTCTCTGATCCTCTGTTTACCTGCCACATTAGACTGAATCAGGTGACCCATTGGGTTCTGCCATCAAATTGTCTGTTGTCTGAAGCAACAAGGGGAACAAAGAAGCAAGCCCAGGTTTCCTCTAGCCTCAGCTACTACTCAAGCTCTCAAGTCAACACAGCATTTGTAAAATCAGTGAGGTTGGCTTAGTGTCAAAGATGACCTGGAACATCCATAAGGAGGAAATGCCATCTGGGGAAAATGTTTACCTTATGTAAAAGACAACATCGTGTCTATCTACCATGGAAAGGAAAAGATTGGCTTTTTATTAAAACACACCTGATCACTCAATGCCTCAATTAGCAATTCATGTGCTCAGAGCAAGGTGCACAAAGTATGCTTGAGACAAACGACATGAAAGGTGCCCCTAAATTAAATTTTCACAATAAATTCAATTGAAAAAGAAGTAATTGGATTAGGAAACAGAGAAACTCCAGGACACTACTTGAAATAGAAAAAGAGTCCCAAGACATTATAAACAAGTCATTGGGACCCCACAACAGAGAGGTAAGTTCACTTGGGGCAGACAGGTCAAGCAAGAGCTCACTTGAGGTGAGAAATTGGTCCCCAGGGCAGCTTCCTTTTTAAGCTAATTATTCCTGCTAATTAGGTGCTATGCTCAGTTGTTTCTGGCTGCTGAAGGAGGGTAAACACTGTCAGCATCCTCTAAATTTCATTGCCCTGGGTCACAGCCCTAGTGACAATGACCCGATTACAGCTCTGTGAGTACCTCTCTTGAACATTAGAATCTTATGTCCTGGAGCTACCTTGCCAAAGTAGGGACTAGAGTGGTTTATTATTGACCATAAATTCCCCACACACTTTGAGACAGCCCAGATCAAAACTGTGAAGGAGGTAAAGTTTTTCTTTAAGACCCCATTATGCATTTTGGTGCTCGATCTGAGGCTACCAGGATGACTCCCCTTCTGAGCCTACCTTTCCCTGGGTGGTTGTTCAGTTGTTTCAGTCATGTCTGACTTTTTATGACACCATTTGGGTCACAAAGACACTGGAATAGTTTGTCATTTCCTTTTCTAGTTTATTTTACAGATGAGGAAACTGAGGCAAACAGTGTTAAGTGACTTGTCCAGGGTCACATACCTGGTGGGTGTCTGAGACTGGATTTGAACTCAGATCTTCCTGACTCCAGGCCCAGTACTCTATCTACTACACCACCAATTGCTTCTATAATAGTAATAATAATAATATACATACATACATACATACACATACATATGTAAATATAGAGGATATATACATATATAAGACTAATTTAAAGACTAAAATAAATGCAAAAGACAATTATGAAGTGCTATTTGATCACACCAAGAGAAATCATGTACCAGCTGGAAGACAAGAGAAGTCTTCCTAGAGGAGATAACATTTATTGAAAGACAAATACGAAGCTGACATACAGAGATGATACAAAAGATGGTAAAGGAAAACACTGCAGTCACAGGGGAAGATCAGGAGTGAGGATGAATGAAGTGCTAGAAAGGACAGTACATGTTCAGGGAACAAGAAGTGGTAAAGATCGACTGAAACAGATAGGATACTATGGGAGATAGCACGAGGTGAAGTCAGAAAGTTAAGCTGAGGGGGCAGCTAGGTGGCACAATGGATAGAGCACCAGTGCTAGATTCAAGAGGACCTGAGTTCAAATCCAGCCTCAGACACATAATACTTATTAGCTGTGTGACCCTGGGCAAGTCACTTAAACCCATCGCCTAACAAAAAGAAAGAAAGAAAGAAAGAAAGAAAGAAAGAAAGAAAGAAAGAAA